>NW_008240122.1:5228662-5265993 GCF_000691975.1 Corvus brachyrhynchos
GACTTTATGAAATTATGCATGCACACCAAGCAGATGAGTTACCATAGAAACTCAGGAGCTGAACTTCCATTAGAAAAATCTTTTTTAAAAAAAATCTTCCAGATAAAAATACAAATTGCCTGTCAGTGGGTGGCTTTCTGAATTTATATATAATTTTTTTCTTTTGCACTGTAGACAGATTCCAACTGGACCTACATAGCAACAACATGCAGGCATTGTTTATAGCAAGCCAGACTCCATGGGGAAATGAGAAATTCAGTAGCAAGGAGAAGCTCTCAAGTGCAAATACCTCAGGGAAACAACAACTCAAGTGCTCAGTGCTGCGTCTTCTTGAGGCTTGGGGTTTGTGCAGCCTCCAGCTCTCAAAATGCTTGTGGTTTGCAAGGAGTGGTGTGGGGAGGAGGGGAGAGAGGAAACGCAAAGCAAGAAACTCTCCTGCACACAGAATTAATGATGTTCAACCTGTCCTTTAAACATCAGCAGCATGTTTGTGCCGCTTCAGTTAAGCCTCGCTAAAAGGCTGACACCATCTGTCACAGCTCACTCTGGGCAGAGGACTAGGTCTCTGTGCTGGGGCTGGGGAGCATTGGCAGACCTGGGTTGGCCAATCCCCAGTCTCCGTGTGGGCTGAGGCCTGCAGCCCAGTGTCCTGTGCTCACACTGCATGGAAGTCCAGGCATGTGTGCAGGAAGAGGGCATGGGGCTGTTCCTCACCAGAAGGGGGAAGCAGGATGGTGGCACGCCTGGGAAGGGCCACGGACCTGGGCAGCATTTGGCACCAACAGTTGTGCATGTAAGCAAGGAGGAGGTGAAAATCTCGAACTCTTCTAGCAAATACTTCCTCCAAAAAAATAGCAGTTTTTCACTCATGCAGTATATTGCAGCATCAACAGGAGGCCTTCTCCTGGCTTTGGGGAGCCTGGAATAGCTCTCTCTGAGGGTTCACAGATGGTTTTTTTTTTTAGCTAAACTGGCAAACTGGAAAGCACTGAATACCAAAGAGCAAATTTTCATATGAGCTGCACTTCTGGTGGGCATCTGCCCCCGGTGGGCTCAGCAGCTGGGTGTGCTCCTCCTGGGGCCTCGAGCACAGGCACAGCGAACACTGGGGAGCCCCGGCAGGGAAGCCACACCAGGCTCTGGTTGTTGACCGGCAAGGGTGCTGGGGCATGCAAGGGAGCTGTGCTGCACGAGCAGTTTACGATGAGGTGGATTTCACTGCAGCATTGTTGAGAGGCGCGAGATGTCAGCCGGGCAGGGAATTCCCCTCCTCGTTGGAGAGGGATGACAGGCAGCAGCTGCATGGGCTCGCTGTCCCCTGTGCCTCCGGGGCCAGCAGCCCTCTGAGAGCACTGAGAGGCTCGATGTGTCAGGGTGAGGACAGCGCTGGGTCCCCGGCCACCAGAGAGCACAATGGCTCTGCTCGGTCAGTGCAACAGGAGGAGGTTTTAGGAAGAGTGGGTTTGTGGTTGAGGACAAACTTGAGCTGAGATAGCTCCTGTCTATTCTTGGCTCAGCCGCAGATTTGCTATGGCCACACTACTTGCCCTTTCTATGCCTCATTATCCCTGTCAAGCGGGTGACTCAAATTATAATTGCACAAATTCCTTCCAGTCTGTCATTACGTGCCTGCAGCCATCTCCAGGCAGCTACCTCCAGGGGAACCAGCCTCTCCCACCAGGGTACCTCTGTGCCACCTATGCCTGCTCCCAGGGGGATTGTAACGTTAGACCCTGTTGCCTTGTTGTTTTCTTACATAGAGAGAAACCTAAAGAAAAAACATCCCCACTGCATCTCTAAATTATCAGATTTGATACTGAGTTGATTATTCAGGTCAAGGTTATGGGTAAGGAAGAGGCAGTGAAGATTTTTGTAGAACTGCCAATATTTCATTAAATGGGTGTTTCTTAATTTTTCTCTCTGGCAAATTAATGTGTTTCTGTAGGTATTAGTACTTTCACTGGCCTTGAGGATGCTGATGCACCCTGTGTTTAATGGTACTTTTGTAAAGGCAAACAAAACAGAGGAAAAATCTTCACTGTTTCCAAAAGCATCACCATTCTTTCATCAGAAATTTACTTGGGTTCTGGTTGTGAGAGATTTCAGGTTTCTTACATCTTTTCATATGCACTAAAAGGCAATTAGACACATTAAAGATTAAGGTAATGCTTTTCCTTATATATATGCATCCACCTACTACACTGTCCCAGGAAAAGCATGAAGTCATCTCACTTGCCAGCATTTCCATGGGTGAGTGCAGGCAGAGGCCGTGCAGAGCTTGGCTGGGGACATGGCAGCGGTGGCTGCTTCTTCCAGAGGCCACACCTGGATGAACATGCTGATGGAAGGTTCATTCTGGTGTGTGCACCTTCAGGAGGAAGCAGAGAAGTGCCACGGATGCGTTGTGGCCTGCAAAGCCCATATGACCATCTGGCTCGGTGTGCTGTGTAATTAACAGGGAGCCTGGCTCATTAGGTGCTTTGTGGGTTCAGACACATCCATGAGAGCCCTATAGGAAAACGTGTTCTTCCTAACACTTCTTTCATCCTCCCCCTCCTGTTCGTTCCAGATGGTTACACCCACTTGTGTCTTTTCTTACCCTAAGGACAGCTTTTTAAACAAGGTTCCTCCATCCTTCTCCTCCCCCACACTGCTTTAGGATCCACATTGAAGTGCAGGAGGACGGAGCTGTCACAGCCCATGCTGTTACATGCAGCCTGCCTCTAGAAGGCTGGAAAGAGACCACATCCCTCTGCCCCCTGTTTGTTGAGAAGATCTCTCAGTGTGGTCAGGATGTAGGAGATAAGAGACTTTACCTCAGCCTCAGCTGGGTGTTGCAGATGTGCCTGAATGAATTCAGATACTGGCTGTAGTCAAACCTGTGTATATTTTCTGGGCAAGGAGAGAGGGATGCTTAAAGGGCCTGTAACCCTTCTTGTATAGCAGCAGTATATGCTCTCCCAGTAACACACAGCAGGAGCCCTTGCAGAGCTGAATCAGTATCTGCTTAAAAAAAAATTATTTTCACAATTATTTTTTAAATTGCGCATTGCTATCAAAAAACGCAGAACTTGACAACTGATCACTTTTATTCTTCAGGAATAGGTGGAGATGCTCCCTCCATAGGACTCCTGTGCCTGTACTCGCAGGGCAGCTTGGTGGGAGCTCGGGGTGCTCCTTTTCTTCCTCTCTTCTGCGCTGTTGTTAACTGCTCATCACTTGTTTGTTGACAGGGCCTGGTGCTGAGCAGACTTGGGCGGAGGGAACTGGCCCAGAAAGTCCTCAGAGATGCCGTCCGCACCCAGACCACCAGTCACATCGCCTGGAACAGCCTTGGAGAGGTCTTGCAAGCTCAGGGGAAAAACGAAGCAGCCATCGAATGCTTCCTTACTGCCCTGGACCTTGAATCCAGCAGTCCTGTCATTCCGTTCACCGTCATACCCAGGGAGCTCTGAAGCTTTTCCCTGCAGCTAAGCACTTTCATTGTGCGGACAGACACCAACACCAAACAAATAAACAAAGAAGAAGCCCAACAGAGAAGTGCCATTGTAACCTGGAACTGGGCTAAGTAATTCCAGGACGGGGCTCAGGGCTACAGGCTTGGCTTAGACAAGATGAACTGTAGAAGAATTTGCAACAGGCAAAAACAGAGAATGCCTTTTTCTTCACAGGTGCCTGGCTAACCTCCTGTTCAAGTTAATAGCAAGGCTTATTTCAAAGTGTTGGTTCAAGGTGACTGTAGAAAGATCATTTAGGTATAGGTGTTCAAAGCACTTGCACCTTTCAGTGTTCATTAAAGATAAAACCCCCAAGCCCTGAATTACAGCCCAGACCTGCTCTAAATAGGGGTAAATTCACCAACTAACCTGACCAAGTTGTGTTTAAGCCTGTGGCTGTCTCCCCACAGATCTGACAGGACAAGAATGACAGTTGCACCAAGTAGACATGCAATATATGCTGTTTACAAAATAATTTCAGCTATTTTGATAATCCTTTTTCTGCCTTGCCTTTATATACTGTATATGCTCACTATATTTAGTGTAGCACTTGCCTAGACCAATTTAAATTAAAAATACTTTTTTAAAAATAAAGCTGCTATTGCAGTATAATTCACAAAAGCAGAAAGACCAAAGACCAGATCAGTTCACACTTGAACTAGTATTAAAAACACATAAGTATCTCCACTTGCATATTTATTGAAAGGCCTTACATGAAGTAGCTAATTTTAAACTCTGAGCTTCATTCCTTCATTCTTATTAATCACCTGTTGCATCAGTTTAGTGAGAAATATAGTGTTTACCAGTATGTAGTGACTGAACTCTGTGCTCTACTGCATTACCATTCCTGGCACAAAACATTTTCATATCCATCTTTTCATGATGCAGAAGAAGGCAGCGGTCTTTTAAGGGAAAGTGTGCTGAAGGCACTATGTCTATATATGAATTGTTTCTTCCTTAAAACTGAATCTTTGGATTGTCCATAGAAATTTCACAATAGAGGTACGGAGTTGAGCCTTCAGATAATACTGAGGAGCTTCTAATCCCCCCAGCCCCCCCACGGCTGGCACAGCCAGGGAGGGGATGCAGCTGGCACAGCCCCTGCTGAGCTCTCCTTAGCTCTGCGTGACCTCCCCAGGGCCTTGGCAGCGAGGTGGAGCTGGACCATGCTGTCACACGAGAGCCAGCCCTGTCCAGACCAGTCCCAAGGTAAAGATGAGGCAAAAATTTGCTGCACTTTTCTGGAAAAAAAAAAAAAAAAAAAAAAAAGTTGGGGCTTTGCACCCATTTTCATCCAAAGAAGATTTGTGACTATGTCATAAGTAAGTTTGCACTAAAGCACACTTTGTACTATAATTCTGCCCAGTATTGTGATCCACAGCTAGTTCATTCTGGAAATAATAATATCCTCAGGCAATAAATAAGATGGGGTTATTTCTTACAGAGCCTGAGGCTCTGGCAGCAGACTTGAAGTCAGCGTTGTTTACAATTATTTGGAAATCTGCAGGCTAATGGAGAGCTGGGCCCTTGTGCTGCTCCCAGCCCATACCGTCGAAGAACTCCCGCCCCCAGCCTTCCCTCACAATGCCTGCACTGAGGGAAGCACTGCTCTCAGGTTCCTCGCAGCAGCCTGGTGCACTCCCAGGCCAATATTTTTATTTCTTCCCATTAAATGATGCAGATGCAATAGCCCAGCTTATGTATCTGTTCCCTGAGGGATTCCAGATCCGATCTAAGGCTGATTTCACTCCAGGTGAAAGCAGCCTGGCCGTGAAGGGTGCTCAGCCCACGAGTTCCCTGGCTTTCCAGTGCCACACAGGCACCCAAATGGACTTTTTTAGGCCAGAGGCAGATTTCCAAGGAGACGGTGTTCCCCGGCCGCATTTCTTGTTTGCAAGAGCACCAGCAGCAGAGGAAGGAGTAGGTGTTAAAGTACCAGAATTAAAGGAGGTTCATGAAGACAAAAAGACACAGCTGAGACACGCTTTGTTGTGAAGGATGCTATGAAGTCGGCTTGCTCTGCCCTGCAGGGTGGAAAGAGGGAAGGGGAGGGGGAGAGATGCTGCTGTTGACATAATATGTAAATTGTTACCCAGGTGTTTTAAACCCAGTTCCAGAGTCAGATGCAATCTGACAATGGACTTAAGCAGAGATACATGTATAGATAGATACTCTGTTCTGGTGTTTGTTCTGCTGCCCAGTTCCCAGGATGGGAGCGACTCTTCTGTGTAAGACACAAAACCAGAGCCCGTGTGGTGGCACGTCGCCGCTCCGTTGTGCAATGTATATTTGCAAAGCACTGCCATAGCAACTTCCGTGTACTGGGCGGCTGTTGGAGCACAAGCTACACATCCACCTCTGCGAGCAGGGAACTGCCTTCAGAGGTCTGTAACGTAGCTGGTCTGTGACCTGGCAGGAGGGTGCCTGTTTCCCAGCAGCAGCTGAAAAGCAAACACTCACGGACCCATTTGCTTCTGCATACGTAGCTTGTAAACGGCCACCAGCCCATCGCGTTTGTTATCAGGCAAACTTCATCCTGGTGATAATCAGACTTGCCACAGCACTCATTTTCCTGGGAGAGGGGCAAGCATTCATGAGTACTTTGAGTGCATCAAGTCAGATGTTGCCAGGGTGGTTCCATCTTGTGTGCATTAATGAGTCTTGCTGGCATTGGAATCTCAGTCCTAAGAGCCTTTGCTGCACGTGTGGCAGGGAAGATGCGCGTGAGTAAAGGCCATCATCAACAGGAATCAGAGGGGTATGGTACCCTCTACCAGCACACCACGCCACAGCCCCTTCAACAATTGCAGGCAAAGTACTTTGCATGCATACTGGACTCAATCCCAAGATTTCCTGCATGCTTCCCAGAGAATACAAAGCACCTCTTGGCTGGAGGGGTATTGTATTGGCTTGAAATGCTCTGTACAATGCAGAAAAGAGAGTGGTTGTTGCAGACTTAAAAGTACTTCAGGGCTAAATCCTCCAGCTGTATTTGTTAATTGTGCTCGCCAAAACAGAAGTCTTCCCAAACTTACATGCTAGCTCTCTCACTCAGCATGGATTTTGTTCACACTTGCAGATACAGAGAAACAAAGACAACTGCTTGAGACAAGCCTATGTGTTGTAGTATTTATTCAGACAGCAATGTTGATAAATCTGATAGACTTACTTCCCTGAGCTCGGTAATACGCGTGGCAGGGAGCCTGACATGCTTAATGCTCAGGGTTTGAGATTTAAGAACGCAAGATTTACATCCCATCTCTCATATGATTATAACACATCATAAGTAATGGAAGTTTGGGGAACAATGGGGAACCAATTCTGCAAGTTTCAGTACTGACTTGAGTCTAACAGAGTTTTCTCATTCATTCGTTTTGAAAGAGGAAGATAAAAAGCCCACATCATTGCGTAAAGTATCACATTCCTCTTGTTCCACCACAAGGTTCTTTTCCATTTTTTTGGCAGAGTGCATGCAAAGAGAAAAAATAATTACCTTCTATTTTCCTGTTGTGCAGTAAAGGAGTAGTATGTGCCGTTGTCTTTGACCAACAAGAAGGATTGTATATTGTAACAAAAATGACTCTACCTCCAGGATAACAGAAGGAGAAGCCCAGCAGGCCAGGGAACAGCTCCCCTCCCTCCCTTAGCCCATGTAAAGTGTCATTAGCTCCACTGGAGCAGTTGGTTACGAGCATTCCCCAGCTGAGGGTCTGCCCACCCGTGTACTCGTTCCGTACAGAACGGCGGAGCTGCAGCCTCCCGCGCCACGCAAGGACCCCGGTCTGTTTCTATTGGTAACAGTTCATGCTGCTGATTATCACAGTGCTTCACAAGTGCTAATTATCTTTTCTTGGTAATGACTAATAAATCCAAATGGAGAACAGTCCTAGAGGGTGTTTACTTTAAAATTCACTGGCTGGGTACCAAAGTAGGCATAGCACTGGCTGCTGCAGTTTGAATTACAGTTATTTTGTCCAAAAATGTTCCATTTTCAGAGACTCCTGGTGAAGAATGAGTTTGGCTAGTTTGTATTTCTTTTTACTGACAGCAGAGTGGGAAACAATCCTTTTTAGTGAAAAGACATCACTGCCATGATCTTTTTTCAACCAACCCAACAGAGATTTGATAGTTGCAGTTCAGCCTACAAGAGAAAGGCTTCCCAAAGCAACCGTGGTGCAGCAATAATTCCCTCTGACTCAATTGTATTACAGGCATATTTGACCATTATGCAATGGGCATGTGGAGCTGAGATGCCTCTCGCTCCTTTTTTGGCTGAGGGGGGCTGCTTTGTGCCCAGAGGGGCAGCTGTGGTGCCCATCTGGGTGCCCATCAGCACTGCCCTGGTGCCTGCCACCTGCAAGGTGGCTGCTGCCACCAGCCCAGTGGGTCTTGTTCGCCAACACCCCATCACTTGTGCTGGTTCAGTGACCCTCAGACTGCTCCCTAAGCCTGGCTCCAAGGGTCAGTTTCCCTACTGCTGAGTTGTTCAGTGCTGCAGGGTATCAGTGCATGATCAGATAGAAGGTTTTTTTCCCAGAAATGGAAAGCTGAATCGTCCCTCAGTCAGTGATGTTGGCAGGAGGGGAGGTAACCACTGACCCAGCAGTTGCCAACGTGTTTCCTCCAACTTGGCTTCTGATGAACTGGCTTGTGCCTTCAGCTCCAGCAAACCAAGGCAGGTTCCCAAGTGACTGGGTACTAAAAGATGCAGCTCGTTTTCCCACAGAAACACGTTCCAGTTGGTGGCTGAAACCACTGACAGGGATGCAACGCTGCGCTGTTGCGTAGCAGCCCATGATGATACAAGTAAAGAACCTCCCTGGGCCAGTGCACAGAGAGATGCTCAGCATTTGCACATCCAAGCATGTCCTCCATGCCACTCTCGTACTGTTGTCACGGGTGTCAGAATCAGTTTTCCATGTAACTTAACTTTGTCACTGTAAGATATTTCCACGAAATTAATAAAATTAACCCTGTGGAAAACAAAAAGTGCTCCTTATATTTCCTGCTAATTTCAGGACTTTTAATGTATTCATGCCACAGATGCTTCAAGCATTATGAAATGTCCAGTTGTTATATTAACTGGAACCCAGTGTGCCTAGGAGTTACCAGTTGCAAAGGGTATTTTGGCCTATACCCTGTAGTTCATGGGAAAAACGAGAGTGAGCAAGCAAGCGGCGTGCCTTCAGAGAGGAACAGAGCCAGGAAAACGGAGCCATGCAGCTTCAGATGTTTGGGTTTGTGGAGATTTAAGCGAGCATCATGCTTTTCTTGTGCTTCTTCCAGTAAAAATAAAAGGTAGTGTGAGAAACTGTAACATCGAGGTAATATGCAAATACTATGCTGTCAAGTTTAGGGACTCACCTTATTTTGGCCACAATGCCATTAATCATCTTTTTGCTACAAACAGTTACTCCTGTGGTTATTTGGAAATAAAATGTCTCCATTCAAGAGCTTCCAGAGCATTCTTTGCATTTACACAATAATCTTTTGGGCAAGTTTCAAGAGGGCCTGCTTAAGAAGTCCGTCCCATAGTTTCATACTCAGATTGAGCTTTTTGAAGAACATGTCTTCATAACTGTGGCTACTTTGGTTTATGAGTGTATTCAGCATAACTCAAGCAGAACGAGGTTCCTCTGTGGCAGTAACAGAATTAAGTCCTTCAGCTGTTGGTACAGTCTTAAAAATTGAAAATTGAAGTGAATAAAATACTGGCTCTGACTTTTTCCCCCTCTCGATACAGAGAGGAAGCAAAACACTGGTGTGGGGGACAGAGGGAGGGAGGGAGGGAGGGAGGAGAAGGCTTCCATGGCCCCTCCAAGCAGGAGCCCAACTGGAGGCTTGCAACTGAACCCCAGCAAAAGCTGGGGAATGTCAGTGTTCAGTCCCTTCTGAGGGAGGCAACTCATGTTTGCTGGTACATTGCCTGGTACCCTCTCTGCATCACACAGATGTTTAATACTCCCTTTCTGTTTAAATGGGAAGAAAAAAAGCCTTTTTGCCCCTCATTTTTGCTGGAAGGAGCTCCAGTTGGTTTGGGAGCTCCACCTTTAATACAGAATCACTTCTTCCCTTGCAGAGAACCAAGTTGCATTTCAGTGATAATTTTGACACAATACTCTTGAAAGGTCATTAAGAATAATTTAATAAATTTTTATAATTATATATTTTATATAATTTTTAATGATTTATGCATGCCTCCACTTCTTTCTGCACCAGAATGTTCAGATACGTATGATATATTCCTGCTTCATGTGAGGTCCAGATATTTAGCAGTTCCTGATATTTAGCAGTCCCATAAACTTCCCAAGGGAAGAGATGAGAAGCATCACTGCTTTCCAGATGCCCTCTTCCATGACAGTCTCTGGCTATCAGATTTTTGTGGAGTCACCAAAGCACCAGCGTTTACTTTGTCTTTAACCACATCCCTCAGGAAATGTCGCATGCCAGTCAGACGTGCCTGAACCAGTCTTTGGAACAAAGGAAAAATAACCTCCAGCTCTTTAAAGACTGGTGGTAGAGAAGATAGGGGCAACACTGGGCAACACTGGCATATTTGTTGCCATTAGCAGCCACGGGAGCATTTAAGTGAGCTGTGGCTGGGAAGCCAGTTTCCTCTGCTGCGTTGTCTCCAAAACAAAGTGCGACATCTCACAGCCAAACCATCCCTGCAGATCCACCACCTGAAGGGAAGGATTCAAAGGCTTTCTCAGTGCTCCAACTTAAGCAAGTGTTAAACAGTGGAGGAAAAAATCCTTGCAGGTCATTGCCCTGAGTGTCAGAGCTGCAACTTTCAGGTCTGATCCCATTTAGAACTGATGCAGCTGCTGTGATCATCTGGCTAACGGAGGAGAAGCAGGTAGGCAGAACATCTGAATTTTATGCAGCAAAAATGGCAAGCATTGTAACATGGCCTAAAAAAGCAAAAGAGCAATAAAAACTGTACAACGGGACATTTTCCTTACTGAGGAGCTCTCACAGAGGCAAAGCCCAGCTTCAGCAGCTTTTCTGACAGAAACATGCAAAAACCTCAGTCTGTGAGAGTAAGAGCAGATGTCAAGCAGCCCCTCACCAGCCTCCTGACTGCAAAGACCTCTCTGGACGTCAATTCTGTCTCTACCCTGCACCAGAGACCCCAGTCCAGCCAGAGAACACAGGACCCAGACCCCTCCACAGGTGCTTAGGGCAGATGCCAGTCCTGTGCTTCTCAGCACGGTCCTCAAGCAAAAGCTTCATTACATTATGCATAACAAGTCAAACATCTTTTTTTATAATGCAGTAGTTGATGATACTGTAATTATGTCTGGCAACCAGGATGCTTGTGAATGAATCAGCAATAATTATCCCTGTGTTTTGTTGTCCAGTGAGAGGGGCTGACACACGCTGGCCGGGTTTGCAGTGCCGGGTACTGTTTCAAAAGGATGGGAGTTCAAGGATATAGCGATTTTCTGGTCAGTGGAGGTTAGAGGTGATTTTGTGCTCAGTGTAAATGGCATTGTCTGGCAGAGACAATTAGCAAATGAAGCGTTGCCTCACCAGAGGCTTTGCAGCCTCTGAGTCTCTTCTTCCAGGCTGACAACAAACAGAAATTTGAGATGGTATCTCGGGTTTCCAAAACAGGAAGCTGCTAAATCCAGCAAGAGAGCAATTCATTTCCCACTTATAATGATGCTGCTGTTATAACTCCTTTGAGGATACTGAAGAGTTTCCCAAAGGGTAGCAAGGGAGGTATTTCATCCCCGTTTTTCACCAGATGAAAGACCAACTCTGCCAGGAGTGGAGCCGAGAGAGGGGTGTTTTTCTGTGCAGAACTGGTTCCTTCACTGTGACTCAGGCTCTGTTCCTTTCTTTAGTCTGCCTCCCACCCCTGACTACCATACCCGAGTCACAGCATGGCACAGCCCTCCTTCAAACCCCTTTTTCTTTCAAGGTCTCTTCTGTGGAGGACGAGTTAATGGAAGTTTCCACTCACTTGTTATATTATTACACTATGAATGACTTCTGTAAATCTTCAGAGTGGCCTGCATCAGACACAGGTGGGTGCAATTACAAGGTGCAATTACAAGGTACAGAAATGTACTTTGGACACCAGGTTCCTCTGGACAAGTGGTCCAGGTCTGGCCTTGGAGTACTGCTGTGCCAAGGGGATGAGTTATCACAGCCAAAGCTTTTATCTTTTTTTTCTCTTCTCTGTTCTCCCATCATCCCCTCTTGAGTACTTGCAAAGTGCTTTCTGTTCATCTGGCTAACAGAGAAGTAATAAGCTGAAAAAAATTAAAAATTATTTCAAGCTACATTCCGAAGAAAAACTTCAGAGATTTTCTACTAAATAAAGAGCTTTAAAAAGCTTCCAATTAAACAAAATATTGTTCTGACAGGACTCCTCAAGCAGTATCTTCAGTAATTCAGATTTATATGACCAGAAGTTTTGAGAGAATTGCCAGAAGGGAGAGCATTTTGAAACAAAACTGCAAGATGTTTAATCCTGAAACAATCGACACAGAACATTTAAGTTTTTCTTTTTGTCTTCCAGCCAAGAGCTATTCATCAAAGTTATCTCAAGTTCTATATGTGGCTTCAGTTTTCTGGAACTTTACTTTTCAGCAAATACCATGCTTGCAGGAGTTCAGAAGTGTTTTCCAGTTCCACTTTTTGTTCTCCTACGTGTCTAATGCTGAAGTTCCTGGTGTGAAAGCATTCTCAAGTGCTTCTGCACAACATTACCAAACATTGCATCCCCAGTCCAGCAAGCACAGGTTGTTTCCTGGAGATTAGCACCAACTGCTGAGTAAACAACAGCATGTGCTGCCCTGCACACCTGCGCACACACAGGCTGGGATTGTCCTCACCGAAATAAACAGAGACCAGTCCCAAGCAGTTTTGGAAATCACACCTGTGCAGTGCCAGTGATGGTGATTAAAAGTCTGCAGCTGTTTTTTTTCTGGGTAGAAATTGGTTCTTAAATAGTCTGAGTGCTGCTACCAAAACAAGTGCACTTTTACATGTAGCAAAGCACAGCCAGGTTCTGTGGGTGCAGCCCCGGCAGCTCCCCTGTGCTGCAGTGGGGGGAGTGAGGCTGAGCACCTCACACAGGCTGAGCACCTCACACAGGATGAGCACCTCACAATTCCAATAGCAGCTGGAATTTCATATACAGACATTTCTGTGCACACCTGCTTCCATCTCACCTCTCTCTTGGTCACTACCCGCTGCTCAACAGCAGCCTCCTATAGAAGTTTTCAGCTTTGTGTGAGCCCCAGGAATTTTCCATGGGATGTCTACATCTGTAAGATTCACTAACACAAATTTCTGCATAGGATATGACCTTTCCACAAAGGACATGTTCAGGGTCTCATACTAGTTGGCCACAGACACCCCTGGGATCTGTAGCTCACAGCCTGAAGACTGAGGACTTAGAACTTTTCTCTGAGATTCTATTAGAGCTTCTTAATTAAAAGACCTCTTTGGGGACCTGAATTGAATTGGAAACCATGGTGATCAATCACGCAGAGAGATGATTGCATTTGGGAGAGTGAGGTGGAAGATGGGAATGTGTGCATGTTGAAGAGCTTTAAGGAAAAAAATGAAACCCCCAAACATCTGTAAAAATGAGGAGCATGCATAATTTGCAATAGAACAGTTAGAGGATTTATCATATAGGTCTCACTATTCACTACTGAATTAGAGACTAACAGCTGTCTGTCTTATTGCATTGAAAAGTGTCTTCGACTTTCATCTCTCTGAACATTTGATCAATGGATTTGACAGTCTGTCCATTTTCTGAAACCTGTGTATGCACATTTTCCTTCATGTTAATAACTGTACCAGGAAAACCCAAAATGCTCAGAGCTGTGCTTCCAGTCATCCCACATGAGAGAAACATGTTACCAACCTACTAAAACCAGAAATGTTCATCCTCATCCAGTGGGTCCTATAACTTCATTATGCAAAACCTAAAGTGTAAAGAAATGCTCGATATCCAGCAAGTGTTTTTGTTCAAGAGTTGGATTTCACTGTTAGAGAAAACACTCATTTGTAACCAGATCATGCTGATAAGATTATCAGTTATGTCAGTTAAAACATAACTAAAACAAAGTTATGTTTTGTTTCAACTTACAAATCATTGTGCTCTAGCTCCAGGACAATGAAGTTACTTTCAAAATCAGAGCACTTTAGGTTTCACTAGAAAGAACTGTTCTAAAATTCACTGGCTTTTCTTACAGAAAAGGACAACATACCCCTAATCGACTTTGGCATCACCTTCTTCTCCCTTTGCTCCTATCGCAGAAAAATCTAAATAGTTACAAGGGATGTTCTTCTCCTAAGTCTCCACCAGAAATATGTAACCTTGCTTCACTTATCGTTGCAAATTACTGTGTTTGGATCAGGTCCTTTTACAGACTCGACACTTCAGTTGTTCAGCCCTTGTGTGAAGTGCTTTGTATTGCTCTTGAGAAATCTTACAGCCCCAATACGCAGGGTTAACCTCTTGTAACCTCCAGCAATAAATGACTGTTTGTATAATTCCTAGGAGACTGAAGTCTGTTGATCCATAGTCTATTTGGCATTAGCAGCTGCTAACAAGCTGCTTCTTTCCTAAGGTGGACGTGAAACACCAGACCACAGAGGCTGCAGGAGTTCGGATCTTCCTCTCTCCATCACATTGATTCCTCCCCCTGCCACCTTCCAGGTCTCCTACTTGCTTTGCAGGCAGTATCTGCAACTCCTTCCCCTGCCGGCAGCCATTCCATACTGAATCCACAATGTGCAAAGGAAAAGCAGTAGCTGCTGATGTGCAGAAGCCGGAAACTTTCTCCCCCCCAAGCTTATTTCTTACTCCACCGTTAGCTAGCTGCAAGACTCAGATGTGCTGCCAGCTGGAGCATACATGTCTTCCCTCCAGCCCGCCCCGATGCCCTTGCAGTCACTTCCAGGGCTCCCAGCCTGTAAGGAGGCTGGAGTTTCAGTCAGGTTAATATTCCCTGACAGCTCATTTCAGGATGCCATGGCTTCTATGATAGGTGTAATTATTCCAAGTAGCCTTGTGCTCGAGCTTTCCCCTCAAGGCCAAAGTTTTATTCTATTTGTATTATATCACCTGGAAGCTCTCAGTGGAAGTGAGGAGTCTTTGTTCTCTACTGACTCAGCCTGCAGGGTTATAATTGGAGCTGTATAAGATACAAGGATGATGCAGCATGCACACAGTGACAGGTATTCTCACAGCAAAGGTAAAACAACTTTGCACCACGGAAGTAGGATCAAGCCCCAAACCACAAGAAGATTTAAGGAATAACAGATCTGCTCCAATACACATCAGCATCACCACCTGCTTTCATTTCCATAGTATGACCCTGAAATAAGGCTACAGACTTAAAACATTCTGAACCAAATTTTTCCATTGCCTTCATTCCATAGTCCCATATGTCCATGCAGTCAGAAACATGATGGCAAGTGAGTCACCCTGATAGGCACCTGCAACAGCTTCTCCTCAGTTACTTGGGAGCTCTACCACTGTACAAGACAGGTCACAGAATGAGTCAGCAGTCAGGTTACCGAGGTCACTTGAAATGTTCAGTGACTAATCGTTTGCCTCTTTTATCACAAAAATACTATGTAAAGCCTCAGCGAAGCTTTGACACTGAAAATATCTACGGGTGCAGGTCTGCATGCACACACAGCTTCCTGTGGCCAAGCACTTCTGTGTGGGTTACTCTGTACCCAGCCTGCTATTCCTGAGACATCCTGTTTTCACTATTTGTGAAATTACTACAGCTGCCATGTTCCTGCTTGCAGCCTTCCTGACAGAAACATGTGCATGTTGAGCATTGTTTTTTCTAACTGAAGCAGACCTTTTGCCAAAAAGTTAGACTGATATTTTCCTTCATCTCCATTTGCTGTTGGAGAAATATTTTCCACAGCAGAACGTTAGCCACTGAGCCTGGTGGACAAATCCTGATAAAGGCTATTCAGAGAAGCCTTCCGCTTGCAATTAACATTTGCCCATGGAAACCAAAGCCTTTTATTATTTTCCTTTTCCTCCTCTGAAGGAGTTTAGCCCAGTATTGCCCAATTCTGCTTTCAAAAGTCTTTGAACAGGGTGACACGTCCATACTCTTCTGTACAGCGACACCGGAGCGCAGAATGAGACCTCGCTTTTTGTTTCCAGTATAATTAGTGTGTTTATACGAAACTTCTATGCTGTATGTTCATTTTCTAATCTGAAGCATGTTTTCAGATAACACAGAGATATTATTTCAAAATAAAGCAAGGGCACTAATAAACACAGTACCAGGAAATCTACAAAGGTTAAGTGATTTTCTACACAGTAATTCATTCTCCTAACAAGTTTGCTGCAGACAATGCTCTCTGCAAGCAGTTACTGCGTATGTATCTTTAATTTGTGTGTTTATATAATTCATGGTAGAGCAAAATAAATTTCTATGTAAAGTGTCCTAATAGATCAAGTGAGGCTATAATATTCTTCCAGAGCTTGTTCATTACAATATGCCCTGGCGGGGAGTCCAGAGGGAGAGGAAGCCATTAAACATTAAGCAAAACAATTGCTGTCATCCTCCAGAGGGACTGGCTTTGTAAATGCTTATGTTAATACTGTACGTAAGAGTTGAGTATTCTGGTAAAATTAGAACGGCAAAAGGAGGCAAGCACCTTGTCCTTGGTTTTGTGAGATTTGGTTGGACAACTAACACTATTTGGATCTTTGTCCTAGAAGAGCAGAGCTCATCCTCTGCTAGCCACAGACTGGGCACTCCTAAGAGTTAATTGTTACCAGCAAACAGAAGAGACAAAACAAAAAAACCCCCTGACGTTTCCAGTGTTTTCTATCCTCAAAGCTGAAACACTCCCGTGTGTGTTTTCAATTTAACTAAAATAGATCGCTGTGTGTAAACAGCTACTCTATCTGCATCATTCATATTTGATGGACTAGTCAGTACAACAGATACTTTTATCCATCCCATAAGTGATGAGAAACTAGACACTTCAGTGTCTTGTACTCCTCTCAGTTAACATGAGTGGCAGCAGCTGTTATTCGAGGCTCCCTAACATGTAACGTTTGATGTAGAGACAGGAAAATTGGAGATATATTTAGTGGAATTGGATGTAACAAAAGTAACTTCCATGATCAAACCCCCCAGGAGAACATGCAGAAAAGCTCAGGCCATGTTCGTTAACAACAACCCAGGCACTGGTGTTCTTGGGCTTTAGAGGCTGTATAATGATAGTATTCTTAGCAGGTTAACAAGCTACTTGCAGAAAAGGTAGGGAATGATTTCAAGATGCCTTTGTTCACACTGGCAGCAAAGTGTGAAGGTGGTCCAGGACACCATTGCCATTTGTTTGTAAAGCACAAACTAAGTAGATGAACTTGTGTTTTACATTATGGTCTGCACATACGGCTTCACATGCCTGTAAGAACCATGTAAGCAGACTTTTAAATCTCTTAGAAACCAAGAGGAGATACTGCCACTTCCTTTGGCTTGGGAGAGATGAGGTAGATGGTTGACAAGGGAGCAGATGTAGCATCTCAGAAACAGCACAAAAAGGAGGGCAATCCTTCTTTGAGCAGATATTTGAAAGCAGGACCTCCTGGCCCAGCTCACACAAGGGTGTGTTGCTGGTGGCAGTGAAATACCAGAAATTCCATTTAAAAATGAAACCAAGCTTCTTGAGGGTGGTCAAGCACAGGAATGGGTTCCCCAGAGGGGCTGTGGGCCAAACACTCTCGGAAACAGACAAAACCACTCTGGATCAGCAACCTGCTCTGGTTGGAGAAGGGTGTAGGACTAGGTGGTTTGCAAACATACATTCAAACCTCTACCATGCTGTGATTCTGTGAAAGGAAAGCTCTCCTAGCAAGGCCGTGGGCAGAAAATTATGGTGGTGGTGTTTGGCAACAGGTTTTGGGGGAACCATGTGGATATACCAAAAGAAAAGACCTCCTTTTCCTTCTTTCCAGCTGGTGTGCCCACCACCCCTGCAATACACACCTTCTGTGCTAACACAGAGGGAGAGAAGAGATGAAAAGGCCAGAGTTTCAGAGATCTCAGACCTGGAAATAGCAGGTGAGAGGAAGACCTTTCACCTGCTTTAGGACATATTCCGGGGAAGCTCACTGGATCTCTTGCCAGCTGGCATTTTAGTGACCTACCCTGCAGGCTGAGGGGTTAACATCTCCTGAGCTGAAGTGCAGTTGCTTCATTTGTGGCCTCACTGGAGAGGGCAGCTGCAGCCCAGCTTTTAAACCTCTGCTCTGAAGCAAGAGCCAATGGAAAGGAAATGGTAACTTCTGTCTTGTCCTCTGGGAAGGAGCTGGAGAAGGTTTGTGCGAAGGTCATTTTAATATTAAGCCAAGGGTCCAAGAAGCACCAGACAAACAGCTCTTTTTTTCCAAATAAAGAGTTAGTAGCTACATGGATGTAAAATTTTCTCCTCTCGGTTTAGCCAGGCTGGCCCTTCCTTATTCCTGAGGGAACACAGTCATTTCTTGGGCATGTTTTTATACATGCAACTGAGAGCCAGGAACGGGAGATGGCATGTGCCCACTTGTGGGTTTATGGCACGTGGCCTTGCACAATGCAGAGCTGCAGGACACAGGCTGGCCAGGAGGGATGGGGCCCATGCAAACCCAGGCTGTGAAGACTTCTGCAAGCCAGCACTGCATCCAGCTTCTGACAGGCTCTCCTGGGCGTTGTAACGTGCCTGTAGCGAAGGTGGGAAGATCGCTTCTCTCTGTTACTAAGAATACAGCCAGGGAAACATTACCCTGCAAATTGCTTTAATATGCATCACACTGCCACATATACTTTATGACTCTATTTGCACCCTGTGTGTCAGTTCAGCTCATGCCCACTGCTGCTGCCAAGCTCCTGCAGCTACTCGCTTTTCCCTCACAGGCACTGGAGACACAGAGCAGAACACAAGAAGGCTTTCCATGAGGCTTCTGCTGAAAGGCAGGGATGGGGCTCACTTCCTACCCCACAGCACTGCTTGGATCCACCAACAGCAGGCCATAAAGCAGAGAAAACTGTTCAGGGGGCACGAGGAGAAACTGGGTGGCTCAAAGCTATGGACAGGTGGAGAATACAGAAGCAGGTTCAATTTCAGATGCAATCAGACCAAGTCTGCAACAATCCATGAGATGTGAGCAGCAGAGACCCACCTTGGGGGAGTTCCCCTTTGCTTATGAAGTGACTCACTGGCTGAGGGGAACAAGGCAACGTGGGTGACAGACACGCTACCGAGGTGACTTCTAGCTACAAGGGCCACGTGGACAGCATGCACAGGAGCAGAGAGAGGGAGATAAGAAGTGAAAAGCTCTGGCTCTTCCCTATCATTTGGTGGATGAAAGGCTGGGCATGACAATGTGCACTGGTAGTCCAGAAAGCCAACTGTATCTTGGGCTGCATCAAAATCAGTGTGGGCAGCAGGGCAAGAGAGGTGATTCTGCCCCTCTGCTCTGCTCTGGTGAGAGCCCACCTGGAGTGTCTGGAACCCCCAACACAAGAAAGATGCTGACCCACTGGAACAAGTCCAGAGAAGAGCCACAAAGATGCTCAGAGGGCTGGAGCACCTCTCCTATGAATCCAGGCTGAGAGTGGAGGTTGTTCAGCCTGGAGAAGAGAAAGTTCCAGGGAGACCTTACAGCACCTTCCAGGGTACAAGAGAGCTGGAGAGACACTTCTTACAAGGGCACGGAGTAATAGGACAAAGGGAATGTCTTTAAACTGAAAGAGAGGTAGGTCTAGATTAGATATAAGGAAGAAGGTTATTTACAATGAGGGTGGTAAAATGCTGAACAGGTTGCCCAGAGAGGTGCTGGATGCCCCATCCCTGGAAATATTCAAGGTCAGGCTGAAGGGGCTTTTGGTCAGCCTGATCCAGTTGAAGATGTCCCTGCTCCCTGCAGGAGAGGTTGGACTAGAAGACTTTTAAAGGTCTCTATCGACACAAACTATTCTGTGATTCTGTGATCTCCATGTGCAAAAGTCTGCCATAAACAAAGGCACAGGGAGAAGGAGCTGTCCTTTCTCTGTACCTTGTCACCTCAGATGAGAAGTACAGCTGGGTACTCATCTGACCTGTTTATTCTGCTGTGCACTACAG
This sequence comes from Corvus brachyrhynchos, assembly GCF_000691975.1. Taxonomy (NCBI): domain Eukaryota; kingdom Metazoa; phylum Chordata; class Aves; order Passeriformes; family Corvidae; genus Corvus; species Corvus brachyrhynchos. The sequence goes on from NW_008240122.1 coordinate 5,248,282, forward strand.
CTGGCTGCAGGAGGGGGAACACAAAGTAGATCCTTACAATTTAATGCTGTTCCCAGGCTAATAAAGATGAGCATTCCTTTTGGGGGCTGTGAACAAAGGCAAGATGTTGCTATGCCTCTCTCCTATGTGTACCTAAAGCCCTAAAATTTGAACATTTGGGAATTTGTATATATTCCTTATCTTAAACTATTGCTTAGCAACAGACTTTAGCCAAGGGCATGTTTGTGCAACTGTGAGGCATATCCCTATCTGCTAAGTGCAAAGCAATAAACACACCTTTCCCAATTATCTCTGCTAGGATCACATTTGTAGCAGATGATCAAGCCGAGCAGAAGGGTGCCTGCTGTATAGGCTCTTGGCACTTTTGCAATGCTGATAATGTGATCTCGACCTGGGTGAATCAAAGCCTTTTCACTGCAGAAAAGGTGTCTTTGCATACCAAGTAGGTTGCAGATGGAGGAGCATCCAGCAGGGCTCAGTGTGATGCGGTTCTGTGGCTGCTCCTCCCACGTGGAGAGGAGCGATGTGTTTATCTAGACACACTGCTACATGTGCACATCTCATGAAGAGCCCTGTTTTGGAAAAAAACCCTACACAATCTTAAATATGATTTTAGATACCATCTTGGTATCTATCAACCCACTATTTTATCAAGCACTTAATAGAGGAAAGCTTAACACCAGTATTGTACCTCGAACTGGGTTGCACCTGAGTCCAAGGTTTTACTTCCCAGTTATCTCACAGAGGAATTTTTCCCTTCCCATCACCAGGCTGTACTTTACCACTGTGAGCCACAATGCTGTGTTACACACATCTCTACGATAACTGGGGCTGGAAACACGTGAGCACATGGGCCCTTCTCACCTCCTCCTAGGCTTGAGCCCCAGCAGCTGGGGAGTGTGCTTTGCAAGAGGGGTCCCCTGGAGAGCTCACAGCAGCTTTCTGCTCCTAAAGGACCCTTTCCATGGCTGTTTCTTTTACAAAAGAGGAAGGAGAAATGAATTTCACTTCATGTCTGGACTCAGGGGAGAAGAATCCCTTTCCTGCTTAGTGCAGGGGTGGGATGCATCAAATAAAGGGGGCATAGCAGCTGTGAAAAACCCCGTGTTGGTGGAAGGAGGCTGCAGCCCCTCCTCTCACATGCTCTGTGAAAACATGGGTGCACCTGTAGCATATCACAACACAGCAATACACACTTGGCTCTGTGCCTTGCCACTGTGCACGCCGTGTTCCCTGTGTACCAATATCACAGCAGTGAGTGTGCCTCACAAGAGGGGCAGTTTGAGAAGCAGAGGCAGGCTGTTGGTAGGTTCTCCCCCTAGCTGCACAGCAATTGTTGAACTGTGTTTTATGATGTTATAAGAGCTCACATTGTCACTCCAAGGTTTGGGGAGGCAGAAGGCAACCTTACATGATCCTTATCTCTGTTGGGCGTAGCCTGTAACACCATCATTAAGGTAAAGGCCAGGCACAGTGGTGCTACGGCTGCTGCAGTGCTCCCTACTTCCAAAGGCACAATAAAACTGTTAATTGCCCACACAGAGATACAGCAAAGGAAGAGAAGACCTTCAGACTGAAGGAAATATGAGGCACTAAACAGTGATCAGCAGACAGCAAGTTAAGGCAGTCCCTGTGGACAGACCTGTAGTAAACAGTATCAAGCAGTGTAACCTCAGTGCTGACTTAAAACTGAGCAGTATACCAGACTTGCAGTAGCTTTTGAAGTTTTAAACCAGGTTTTAAACAATACATTTGTAACCCTTCATAAGTCATAAGCATTTGGAGCAAAAGCTGCAGTCATCTTAAGACATGGTCACGTTAATGGCCATGCTGGCAAGAAGGAAATTGGTGCTCAGTGCTGGTGATGCCTTTTCCTGGTCTTAAAATCAAGAGTCAAACATGGTTCGAAGGGAAAAGGGATTTTACCTTGGTATTTATTTTTAGGATCCTTAGGTGCACACGTCCAGGTCAAATGCACCCAAATGCACACTGCAATGCACACTCCCAAAAGATTTGGTATAACATTATAGGTCTTACTAATTACTAATCTATCAAAAATTCCCCAATGAGAGGCTCAAGTGAGCCCCCCTCCCCAAGGAGCCTTCCCCTGGATGGTTCTATCTTGGTTTACAGAATGTGTTCTGGAGAGGACCTTGGGGTCTGGGGCACACTGATCTCTAGCTGTGAAGTTTCTAAAATGTTTCGTCTCTCAGCTTGACAAACAAGTCCAAGAATGTAGGGAGAAGGCACTAAGAATACAGAAATTGCAAAAAGGTATAAAAGGGGTATAAAAGAAAAGGCAAAAAATCACCATGGCATATGTGCTGGACACCTACATCTCACACTGGAGTCAAGACTTGTTCATCCTCCAGCTTCACTCAATTTCTCGTCAGTTCCAAAGGGGAAGTGGAGGAACGCAGGGAAAAAAAAGGAGGAGAAAGAGTGGGAACCCCTGTTAGCTCTCACTCATTGTACCCTATAGCCCAGAAAAGCAGACTCAGTCAAGTTCCCAAAACTTTGTGCTGCTCAGTCTGGCAAGTCCAAGTACATCCTTGCTGGAGGCCACCAAGAAGGAGAAATAGTCCTGTGCCAGCAGCATCAAGCCACTTTTGTCAGGGCTCCACAAACAGCAGGAGCACAGGGGATTAAAATCCTTTCTGAAATTCTGACGACAAGAGGAAACACAGCTCTCCCATTATCCTCCTGCAGATAAATATTTGAAAGCAACTATAAAGGAAACTCAGCCATGCGTCCCCTGCTGCCTCCCCAACAGCCACATCGGTACAATGGGAGCCATGTTCAGACAAACAGCAACACAAGGAGGTTTATTGTACCATCGATCTCTATCAATTTCTACTCAACGCCGTTTTAGAGAGATATTTGTTTATTTTAAACCCATCAGAGGATGTATTTTCACTACACAGTGGGAATACCAGTATCACAGACCATGAGGGTTGTTTGCAGAGAGGAGATGAGGGAACAGCAGAACCACCTCGCCCACTCGAAGGGGAACCCCAGGGTTACACTAGCAGAAAACATAATTGGTGGCAAAAAACCTATAGATCAGGTTGCAGGTTTGAGTTATTCATCAGTCATTTCCTTCCATTCAGGGAAGGAGAGGACAGTGTAACCGCTTCTCACAGACACTCATTAAATCAGGCATGGCAGATCCTTTCACATGAAGGTAACCTGAGAGCAAAGGCCAGCCCTTAACCTGGCACAAGTCAAGAGCTGTCTTCAGCTGACAATAGCTGAAGTGTAGGTGGCAATGCACAAACACATATGCTTATTGACTTCTCCACCCTGGGGCAGGCAGGTTGGTGGGAGGGCTTCAGAACTGGGATCTTAGGATCTTTCCTAGAAAACAAAGTCTAGGCCAAGGCCGCTTAGCAGGAAGGACAGCAGCTCCCTGGGCCATTGAATGTGCCACCAAACAGCAGCAGGGCTCTTGCTGACTCTGTAGTGTTAACACCCTGCTGACCATGGGGAAGACACACCTAATTAACAGTGCTGCAACAGGGAAAGGATCAGGCTGTCTACAGCATGCCCACCTAATTTCCTTTTCTGGACTAGCATTTCTGAATGCCTCTTGAACGATCTCCCAGGTTCTTCAAGTATTAGAAGAGCAAAAGGTCTCCCAGGCAGATGCGTCCTGACAGCAGCTGGGTTGGCAGGTCTGGCATGGTGTGGTAAAGCAAGTCAAGAAACCTTTGCACTTCCCAACACTAAGGAGTGGCATACAGTTTGTAGGTATAATCAGACTCTTCTACATTCACTTTGTCCCAGTCATTTACATGGAGCACAAAGGGATCTATTACTTACAGAGACTGACAAAAAATGTAGTGTTGGGCAGTCTCCCTGTTACGAGTGCTCACAACACAGGAGATGGCTGCCTAAGCTGTCCCCTTCTTCTGGGAGCAAGTTTCTCCCAGCCTCTGCAAGAGAAATGACCTTTAGAATTATTCAAATTTCAAGACAGTCCAAAGTCTGATTCAGGATTGGATTCACCCTGAGCTAGATGCTGTAAAGGCACAGGCACCCTTCTCTCAGTGTTTACAGCCTAAGCAGATAATGCCTGGGCTTCCTAACAGAGAATGGGAATGCAGTTTGTCCCTAGATAAGCCCCAGGGCACAGAGGGCTGAGGTACAAGTTGCATTTCCTTAATATCAACACAGAACTGGAGGCAAGCTGGGAAGCACGCAGATCCCAGCAGCAAGCCCCTTCCTTTGCCCCTTTGGGAACACCACACTGCAGAAATGGCAAGCAGGGCACAGGGAGAGCTGGCTGCCAAGTGCTCGACCACACCACTGCCAGTATCTAAAATGGCTCCCATGTGCCAAGTGCCGTAAGCCACTCTGTTTTATCTCATAGCCTTAGCTAGTTACTGATTCCCAGAGCCAATAACATCACTACAAATACTTGTGGTGCAAGATGAAGGCATCCTTCATCCCAGGGACAAGGACATTTACCAGTCCCACCTCATGCTGCCGGGCAAGTCTGCTCAGGATTGCCCCAACTCTTCTGAAGTCCTCCTGTAGCGAGAAATACCAGAAGATATTAAAGCTTTCTGCTTTGATGTGTCACAATGAAAGCGATTTATGATGCTTGATAAGGATGGCTCTCCCACCCCCGTATTTCTTCATCTGGCCTTGCTCTCTTTCGAGGCAGGTCACACCCATCTGCCCCACCTTCGTTCTGCCCTGTCTTTCCATATGGAAAAGAAATGATACACAACAATATCTCTTTTCCTTTGGGTGTATCAGGGGAACCCACCTTCTCTCCTGGCTGGGTGGAAAGCATCACACCAGCCAAGAGAAACCTCACAGGGAGGAAGATTTAGGAAAGCTGCAAGAGACAAATGAAATAGGGGAAAGGTGTTTCTGTGTTGCTGTAGCTTGTTCACAGGGGTTCCCTGGGCAGGGTGACAGCTCCTGGCCATGGTCACCTTTCTGCTCCTAAGGAAGCACCACCCTCCAGATGGTGGCCTGAGCACATGGCACACCACAGCATCCAAGCTTCTTTTGTCTCCCTTTCACCCAGAGTACCAGGGTGATCCTTTTCACTGCTACTAAGGAAACTGTGCCACCAGAGAAGGATGTGAAGCATCAGCTGAAACAAGAAGGGATTTTCCCTCTCTCGGCAGCTGGACACCTTCACCTTCCTGGCACAGTACATCAGTACAGCACAGGTGCTGCTAACACCAGTCAGCAGATGAGGCAGTCACACATGGGGCACTGAACCCACCTTGCAGATTCCCCTGCCAAATCAAGAGCAGAATATTTTACTGTCCTTCAAAAGCAGTTCAGTGTTTCCTGAGTGAAACACAGCACTGTGTGGAAAGCTTTTCCTGCCTGAGGATCACCAGGAACCACATAAATAAAACACCTTCAGGAAGGTTCTTGCTTGCTTTTGCTTGTCATTGGCAAAGACATACCCTGGATCACCAATCCCTCTCTGCTAATGCAAAGTTTTCCAAGACTTTGCTCAGCTTCCCATGGAGGAGAACTACATTGATGTGACATTTTTTAATTTCGAAAGCTTATTCTACAGTTTCCCTTGGCTGTGTCCCACTTCACTTGCAGTATTAAGGCCCAGTGATTTATTTCAGTCACCAAAGCAGAAATCTAAAACTGCACCTACACTGGGAACATGGAACACTGCATCAACTTATAAACAATGCACTCTGCATTTTTAGGACTACTTCGAGAAAATTATTAAAAATAAACAAACAAAAAAAAAAAGGCAAATCAAATAAAGGTAAGCTTTACATCTCTGTGAAGTGCTCAGTTTTTCAAGTCTCAGGAGAGAGGGTCTTTTACACCTTGCAAGTCTGACCTCTAATTGGAAACGACTGTATGGATTAGGAGGCATTTCTGAAATATTTAAAACCAGTGCACAGAAATAAAGCCCATTCCTGATTTAAAATGGCTGAACTGGTTTTCCTCTTGCCTACATGCATGAAACCAGTTTCAAAAGGAAACCATCTGAAAGAGTTCAGTTCAGTACATAAAGTTTCAGAAAGCTGTAAGCAATTGTAAGTGCCAGAGAAAGAGCAAAAATAGAATTAAAAACACTTTAGCAACCTTTACCAGCACAGAAAGCGCTGCTCCCACCAGAGCCCTTGGCTCCAACAGATACATAACACACACACAGGGCTTTCAGAACACAGGTATTCCCACTGAAGTCAATACTTTAAATTATACATAGACTGAGTACAATCCTAAAATCAGGCCAGAAAATAAAGTGTGCAGAATTTGCAACTTCTGCTATTGCCATCAATAAGTACATTACCCTAAATTTAGAGCCTTCTTTTCTGATTAACATTTACCTAATTGTAGTTTCTTGTAATTTCTTTTCAGGTTTATTTCTACTTGTTCTGCCAGAGGGCTGTTGGGGTTTTTTAGAAAAACTTCTCAATTGCCTTTCCTCCCACAGCCCTGAATACTTTTTCTTCCTCTGAGTCGCATGGCCTACAACTCCCTCTTCATTTGCAGCTCCTCTGAGCCCCCTCCTAGGTTCCCCCAGGTGAGAAATCGTGTCTGGAGAGAGGTGGCATTGCCTCCCTCCTTGTACTCCTGATGCTGTTTTGCAAGTTGATGAAGATGACGTGCTCCCGACCCAGGCCTGCAAGAGTTGGTGGCTGCTTGGGAAACCACCTTGTGGGTGCATAGCTTCCAGGCCCTGGTGTTGCCCACACAAATCAAAACCAAGAAATACCAGATAAAGGAAGGAATCATGAGTGGTAAACTTCCAGGGCTATTAGAAAAGGACTTCCTTTAAGAATACTGTATTGCAAAAGGGTCTGAAAGGTCAAAATAAGAGCCCAGCCTCTCTTGTGCCATATCTAGATCCATGACTAATGCCTTGAGTAGCCATTGTCATTGCAACCTCCAAAGCAGTCCTCAGAGGCAAGAGGTCATTATCTCTAGATGTGTAAGGAAGTCAAAATAACAAAAAGATGAAATTACTTGCCCATGGTCTCCACAGCTCTTCAGTCCCTGCTGAGTGCCCTGCTGAGCCACGCTGCCTCCAACAAACAGAAAGCCCAGTAAAACACTGGAGGATCCAGGAGGATCTCTGGATTTTGCTCATTGACAAACACACACGATCCTGTTTCTGATTCATTGACTCACGCTCTTGGAGGGAAGTGTGGGCACCAACCTCTGCAAAGGGCTTGGGGTGAGACAGAGGCTGAGAGTGAACTTGTTTTAAAAAGCAAGCACCCCTTTGTTACCTCCTTAGTGGAACTGGTGACCAGGCTGTGGTGTGCTGTGTGCCAACGGGACACAAGTCACTCCCTGAACATGAGCCCGTTTGGGATTCCTGGGCTCTTGGCTAAGTCAGCATGCCCAAACTCTTGCTTCAGCTACTTATATTTTTAACTGTACTTTCTTGTACTTATTCCTCACTCCTGGCACTCAGTGGGTCGGGGATTTAATTCTTTGGCATTACAGGGATTTCCAAGCCAGATCTGAGGTTTGCCCAAGCATCCATTACAGTGTCAGGGCCGACATGTTAATGAGTCTGTGATAAAGTCCAGGATTGATTGGCAGGTAGCAGCAATTTAAACAAATTCCAGACTAAATTTTATCTTCCAACAAAGAAATAATTTTTCTCCCCACAGGATCTGCAACCAGTGAACCACTGAAGAGCTGTGCTGGTGCAGAGGGAGCCTGCAGTGAAATTCAATGTGAAATAATCATAAACCATCAAATTGGTATTATTCAAGCTGAAAAGTAATGCAAGTAAGCAAGCACAAATAAATGACACTGGATTTCTTTTTAAACTTTTTGGCTCTAAATGCACAAAGTTTTACACATAACACTTCTATAACAATATAGGCATATAAGGATTTTTCATGTTATTTTGAATTTTATAGGATTGTAAAACAGAATGTAATTGGAATAGGACATTGAAGTAAGATAATTATCTCCTACTGCTTCAGAAATTAAGAATAAAATAGAGCTGTGTGTATAATTCCTTCTCCAAGGAAGATATAAATGTACTGTGATGATTCTTGTTTCTGGAGAAAGAATCATTGTGTTGTGATTTGCAGTTTTCTAAATACATTCCTCAAAGGAAGGGCTATTCAGAGGTGTGCATGGAGTACAGCACATTCTAATTGCCCCCAAGGCTACCTTGAGTATCCAGACACTGGTGATAATTCAAGCCACAGCTGAAAAGAAAGTCTTGGTTATGCTCATCCTTGGCTAAGCTGAAAACGGTCTCATCCTTGTTCATGTTTCCTTCTCACAGCTGGCTAAGTAGACTAAGCCCATAGTCCCTGAGATTTGTCATCCCTGGATGTATATCCCTATGGTCGTCTCGTTAATCGAGTTGTTTGTTCAGATACTTCACAACGAAGTTACGTCGTTACATCACGTAGACATGTGATGAGGAGTAGAAAGTAGAGGAAATACAGATCTTTTTTCTCCAAATCTAGGCAGACAGGAGGACAGATTACAGGACTCACAAGTGCCAACCAGGTCACATATTATTCCACCATTCTATTGAGGGATTCTTCATCCACTAAACACAGTAAATACTACCTTGGCAGACAGAAATTTCAAGGTACCATTTCAAGATGTTTTGATACTTATAAACCTAAGCCAGCAAGGATCTTCACACAAGGAACAGAGGTTAATGCCCTCTTGGCCTTTGCAGTTTATGATGGGTGTCATCTGCCTTTTTGTCTCTCCGGTGTTTGAATTTTATCACTTCCCCTGCACTCTAGCTGTGTGTCTTTCCCAATGCAGTGATAGACCTGGAAGATGAGTGATTGTTTCTTCTGACTAATACAGTATCAGCATAAAAACAAACCAGTGTTCTCAGATCTGTTTTAGAAAGCTATTATCCCCACCTTGGAGGAGACAAAGCTGAAGCACGTAGCTGTTAAGCAATATGCTCACCTTTATGCATTTTGCCAAGAGGAAGAACACACCCATTACTCAAACTGAAAAGTGCATTTCCTGCCTTCTGTATTCTGGTGTCAACTGACCTTGGCAATATGTAGTGACATTTTCTCACGTGATTTTGCTTTTTACTGTTTTTTTTTTGTCTCTCACCACCATAATTATTTACTTGAAGTGTCAGGTCTTAATTACAGTAAACATTTTTCCATTTCTGTACAGATGGGAAATGCACTGGCATAGAACTGGATGGTTTGAGTTCATCATCTGTTCATCTCTTTATATAGATTAGAAGTAAGTCTCTTTATCCATATTCATTTTCAAAACCCAAAATGATATGCAACAGATTTATAATTAAGCAGAAGTGATGATGTTTTTGTACAGCTTACTTAAATGGATTTGCCATGATGCATTAGTGTAGAAACTATAAAACCCAACCAGATGTTGTATTTCCCCTGCTGCTCTGTGTTGCAATTTGCATGAGAGTACTACATTGTAAATAAAACTTGAGGCCAAAGTTTACTAACCTGAGGATCTATTCTAAAACCATGCTGACTACCCAAATAAGATGTCTTCATTTACAGAGGGGGAGAACAACCCCTGCTAGGAGTAAAATCTGAACAAAACTCAGGGACTTAGGCATCTGAACACCGTGGCAGCTTTGTGTTCCCAAGCTTGCTGAACAAAGCTTTTTGTTAGCTCCTGCCTTGTAGCCCAGACGTTTACATTTCTGCCACAAATAAAACCAGCTGAGTCACAACACTCTATTTTACAAGTGAGCTGCAGCAGGGCTCCTGCCCCGGGTGCTGCTCTGCCACATCAATGCCAGCCCTCCCAAGAGGCACACACAGCCCCCCTCGCTGTCCAGGGGACAGTCAGCTAGGCAAAACTTGGCACCTCTGCACATCAGTACAGTGATTGCAAGATTTGCTTCCTACATTGACAGATTCAAAGCAGGGATTGGAACTCACACTGACTTAGTGGAAATACTTGGTTGAAAGTAGGATTCAGCCTGAGACATAAAAATGACAGACTGCATAAAAGTGAATCAAAGCATCTGAGACTCAAAGAGATAAAAAAGTACCTCTGAGTTCAAGACTGATACCAGCATGTCTGGCAAGCATTTCACCCTATTCACACAGTGAGGACATGAGAGGACACTGGCCCCATGACTCTCATCTCTCAGTTGGCAGAGCTGGGCAGAGAGAGCCCTTGCAGGTGAGATCTTGTCCTTGCTGCACGAAATGCAGGTTTTACCACTGGCTTTGGTGGAGTCTGGCTTTCACAATGTTCTGTGCTTCACTCACAGTGAAGTCACTGGGGTTATTCATGTGGCAGAGGTACTAGGAGCCCTCACATTATGCAAAAGGGTAGGCTTGAGCAAGGACTATTAAAATCAACATTACACAACAGCTCCCATGGGAGCTCCTTTTCTCCAATTATTAGCCACAGTGATTAAGTGTGGTGGGTGACTCACAGACCTTACATTGCCCATCAACAACAGAAGACTTTTGGAGTTAGATAAATGCCTTTGAAGTGTATTCTTTACCATATGTAGCTCACAATATTTTGAGCACCAGTAGCTGTGATGTGAATCATCTCGATGCACTGGAAGTTTGTTGCTGCTTTGATTTTTTAAACAGCATGCATAATAGCTCTTGGAAAGCACAAGATCACCCCAATCAAGCAATGAAGAATGAGCACTGATGCTGATGAGGAACTTTCATTTCACACAGTCGGTTTCTAGCAGCCTGGCTTTACAGTGTGCTGCACATCCTGCAAGTCCTCAGTGCAGCCTCAGACAATGAGCACATAACCGAGGAAGAACATCCTGCGGTGTATATGCCAAATTATCAGTTCCTGGAGTAAAAGGAGACAGTTATTTCTCAGTTCAGGGGTCTCTCCTATTTCCAAATAGCTCTTTTAAAAACGGCCTTAATTTTTGAGCCCTCCAAACTATTAATATATTTTAATATATATTTACATATCTATTTATATTTTCATGGATGCAAGCACTTTTAAGGAAAACAATGTACAAGAAATAAACGTCTTATGAGTACTGGTTTCAAAGTAAGTGGGTATTTTGAAGAAACACCAGAATTTTAAAAAAAAATTACCTAAGAACATCATTAGCACTTCTAGGCAGCTAATTTTTTTTTTTTTTAATCCTGTCCTTTAGTCTCTTGGATTGATTAATGGAACATTTCTTGTTGTGAATAACTCAATGCCATGGAACAGTATTCCAATCACAGTTGATTATAAATTAACACTCATTTTAACTGATGCAGATAATCATGTCAATGTCCCAGCAGATACATTATCAAACATTACTTACAGATGCTGTAATATAAACAAGAAGTTGAGAACTTCATTATCTTCCAGTGCATCACTACCAACTAATTTCTGAATTTTTCATAATTGTTTAGACTGTAGTCAATTGCACAGAATAATTTGTTACTTATAAACAGTAGATGCAACTCTTTTCTTAGGTATAATAAGCAACAAAAGGGAGGAAGATTTCCTTTTGCTCAGGACATTGGAAAAGAAAATATCTTACCTGAACTGCCATGAGAGGCCATGCTCCCCTCCTAACAAGCAAAGAAGGGAGGGAAAAGGACAAACAAAAGAGTGCTAAATAAGCTCCTGTTTTTATATAAAATGAAAGGAAAACATGGCTGCTCACAGCACGGTGGGCAACAACCCTTTGCCTCAGTTTCCCCTGCTTGGTGTTGTGAATGCCTGGTAGGGATATAACCCCTTTTTACATTACTTTCTTGCTTTTCCCTCTCCAGGGAGTCATATACACATTTTGTGAGTTAACCCAGTCCCAGACTAAGGCAGCACATGCTGGTACATTCTTTTCCAGCCCTCAGAGCAAAACATTGCCTGTCATCTTTTTTTGCCATAGTCCTCCTGCCTTTGTTTGCTGGACAGCTCGAGCTGCTGCAGGGCTCAGCCAGGGTTTTCTGCTCCTTTCGCTGGAGCTTTTTAACCAGTGGGCTTTAGATGTGCAAATGAGAGCTACACTTTCCAGAGCAGAGCTACAAACAGATATTTCATTCTTCAGATACTCTGATCCTCGCTCTTCATTCACAGAAAAAACTTCAAGGTTTAAAATAAATGTAGACTCATCCTATTGAGCTAAAGTACTTTTGTATATATAACAAGATTCTGGCCTCACTTTTTTCGTTGTTTTTTGTTTTTTTTGTTTTTTTGTCAGTGACACATTAAAGGCTTATTTCTGATTAGACTTGATAGACACTGGTACAAAACTCTCATGTTATTTTAGTATCTCCTGTCATTTCGGGGTTAGAGGAGAACTAACAAGGAACATTATTTAGGGAAGTTCCTCCTAATAGGAAACTGAAGTGTTATCCATATCACTTGTTTGCAGACATTGACAGCAAACTACACCATAACTCAAGCTTTCCTCTACATATTCTTACCTCATTTTAAGCCCAAACTTGAAATTGCTGCAATCGAAGCAATCAAAAGCAACCCAGAAAAGGCATTCCTAGTTATATCTGGAAGTTGATCTCTGCCATTAAGAAAATACACAGCAACTCTGTGAAGAGGAAAAGCACACTAAAATAGCCTTAGCATATTATGCAATACATTGTATTTACGTTTCTTTCTAATGGCTATGTTATTTTTTTAACTGAGAAATGAGCTGGTTTACATTTTTGAACAGATAATTCAATCCTCAATCCCATTCCAAACCAAACCCAAATAATAATTTTATGGCCACAGCAGATATAGATAATCCTGGTCAGTTATTACAGCCATGTCTGTTTCTCCAGAAGTTTCAGGTTATTAGCCCCATTTTGAATGAAAACATACATTTTGTTGAAGATGAGAAGATTTTGGAATACTCATCTAAAAAAACTCCAACGACTTCCACCAGCCAATTTTGAATTATAATCTTCCATAAAAGGATATCCAGAAAAAAACCCCCACAACCTGGTCTTTAACAGCTGTGGTCCATCCTGAACCTGTTCATAACCATTAGGTAGGGCAATGTATATTTATTCATTCTCCCTGCTCCCCTCCCTTATTTTTTGATTGTCAGGTTTAGTCAGGCATTAAAATGAAGCTTTTGTGCAGTCACAATGTCTTGTGATTTTTCATGTAGCACTTAATTTTGTTTGTCTACAGAAAATGATTGTGAAGTTAGGGTTTGTTCAGATAACAGGACATTTCACTCAGCCATCACATTTTGACATTTGATAAGTAATTAACTAAAGAATAGCTGTTAAGAAAATGCTTAATGACAGCATGTAGATGATTTAAGGCCAATTCATGAACCACATAAGTCCCATTTAAATATAAAATGTCATGAGATGCATAGTACAAAAACTGCATGATGTCTTTCCTTTGCAGTCTAACAAAGAATTAGCCTTCATCATCCTGAATAAATGAATGTGCCATCAAATACTCCTGTCATCTAGGATGGGAAGCTTAGAATCCTGTATCCTAAAGATCAACCTTATGACAAATAGTAAACACAAAATACAATAAGTAATTATAAAAGAAAGAAGCTTACTGGATTTCTTTCTTAAACTTTAGCAGCATTTTCCCTAGGTTTTGTGTCATAATTTTTCTCATGTTGGTCAGCTAGAATGAAAGATCAGATGGATCAAAGTTGGTATGTTTGAAATAAAAGTGGGTAGGATGCCAAGTATAATCCTATGGACAAGACAGAGAAGAGGAAAAAAGAGTGAGCAACAAGGGAAAGGCATGAGAGAGGTTGCAGATGACAAAATAAAGCAGGTTTATGAGTGCAAAGAATTCTGACAAGTCAGCTCTCCAAACCAGACCATGGTTTAGTCAGATCTCACATTCACCATTACTGTTACACGGCAGATAAACCACACTGACACTGATTCAGTGACCATTTAATGACCACCCATAAAAGGAGATTATTAGTTGTCATAATATGGACGGGAAATAGAGAATTTTGCTTCTCTAATTTGAGGCTCTCCTTACCTGGATCTTAGCCACAACGCTTTGAATGATATTAGTAGATTTCTCTTGGCTCTTGAAGCATTTTGACCTCCAATGGGTGTGGAAGTAGGTAGAGTATGCACTAACCTACAAGCTAGTCAGCATATGCTGCACCCTGCCATTACAAATACTGCTATTCTCATTCTACAGCTGCTCCACTGGTGGGATTCTAGGACAAGGATTTGATTGCTCCCCATCAGTAATAGCTATTATGTGTGCTTCAAAAGAGAAGTAAGAAAGAAGGCACAAGCACCTTAATCCCACACCCAATAGCCACCAATTGAAACAGGCTTGCAGCAGCCTCCCAGAGAAGTGGCAAGGCTTGCCATGGTTCTTTTAAGCTTGCAGAGACATTTCTATATACATTTGGCATATTCAAATATCCTGGTCTCCTGGAGGGAGATAGGAACAAATCTTTTAGCTGGATGTTGTTATTCCATGTGGGAATGGTTTGTAAATTATGCATGTTTTCTCCTTCATCAAAGAAAATGCCAAAGGGCCAGATGAGGTCAAGGGGGAGATTACTTTCTCCCAAGGAAGACTAAGAAGATTTCCTGCTAAACTCAAGTTTGTGGTGTGCTGGGGAAAGGAAGCAGCAGAGCTACTGAGGGAAGACAGCCATGGGCATAATCCACAGGCCAGGATGCCACTCAAGTGGTGAAGCAAACACTGCAGTGACCAAGCACTACAAAAACAAGCTTCAGAGGCTTGCAGAAAGGGACTGGAGTGCTTGAGGCAGAAGCTTTATAAGCATGACAGTCAGAGCTGAACGCCCGAGCTCCAGCCTGTCCCTGGTGGATGGTGGCAGCCTGAGTCACTGGGGCAGTGCCGATCTGACCCCTCAGCAGTAGCTGCAGGGCTGTCCTGAGAATACATGCCAGCTTCAGAGACCTGGTTAAGCATTCAGTGATGAGCAGGAGGGAAGGGGAAAAGCATAATCTGACTGGTCTTTGGAGGCCCATGATCCTTCTCACTGAGCTAAACCAAAAAGTGCTGCAACTTTCTTGAGTCAGAGCTAACAAAAGATTGGGTCCTTGATTTATAAATTTGACAGATTTGACTTGGGGTGATTAAGTAAAGGTGATTGGTGATTAGTGGGAAAGGCCCTTCCTGACACAGTCAGGACCCCAGAAAGAAATCCCAGGAGCCCTTAATCCTGACACTCACAGACCCTTGGGATCATGACTGTTAAAAGACTCTTTTGGAGGGGGAGGTTAATTAAAAGAATATTGGAAATGTTG
Organism: Corvus brachyrhynchos; assembly: GCF_000691975.1. Classification (NCBI taxonomy): domain Eukaryota; kingdom Metazoa; phylum Chordata; class Aves; order Passeriformes; family Corvidae; genus Corvus; species Corvus brachyrhynchos. Next base: position 5,263,437 of record NW_008240122.1, read on the forward strand.
AAGTGACAAAGAAAAATTCTTGTACATGGAGCAGCTGACATTTAGCAATAGACCTAAGACTGCTAATAGTGCAGAGCTTTCTCCTGACAGTTAATACCAGGATAAAAAAAACCATCTGGAAAGTAGGTCTTGTGTATCTTCTGCTATGTTTATAATTCAGAATTAATATAGAACACAGAGTCATTGCTTTTACAAAATCCTTTTCCTGACCATAACTGTATTTGAAGCCATTCCCAGGATGTTGATACGCATTTATGAAATTGAAAAGCTAGCCCCCACACATAGTGGCACTGCACTAGTGTATCAGTTTGTGTCATTATGGTGATGACGATGAAATTTAGAAGGGGAGCGGTTGCTTATGAGATTACTTAGGGTATATGATGAAAAACCTCAGCACAGATGCCATTTATAACTAGTTGTTAGCTTGAGGTCAAACTAGAACGTTTCTGGCACAAAACAGCTACACAGCAAAATAAACACTAAGTGTAAATGTGTTCTCCAAATCAGCAGCTAAGCAGCTCTAATTTGTCCATAAAGCACTCCAGATTCTGGCTGAAATTCCAAGGCTGCAAGTACAACATTAGAAGCGTTAGTTTGCTGCAAATTATTGTGTAATAGCAGTATCTATAACTCATTTAAGAAGTTGCTGTTTACTCAGAACAGCTCTCCTACCAAAATGGGTTACTGGCATGGAGCAGTTAATGAGATCCTAAAGGATTTTCAAATAAAAGGTTAGCTTTTACTTAAATGAGAGCATCTGTCCCATGATAACTGGTATTAATACAATCCTTTGCTATACTTTCAGGCAAACACTAAGTAGTAGTGATGCTTATTTTATTTCCTAAAAATACTATTTTATCTAGAATTATAAATATGGCAAGGCATAGATAACTCAGGATAAAAAAAACCCCTTTTCTCATTTTCATCAGCTATCTAGAAATTAGTGGCTCCTTAAGATTGTTGATCAGCAAATAGATTCAGCCCAAACAGGTAAAAGAGCTCTCTGTCTACTGTAAGAAATACAGCCAAGACCATGGCTGAGTTAGGTATGGCAGACACAGAGCAGAACGTACACAAGCATTATCACTGCTGATTCTGGTTTAAAAAAGTAAATTAGCAGCTGTAATAAATTGTCCTTGCTTCTGTAGTAATAATTGTGTATGTATGTTTTTCCAGAGTCATTCCCAAGTGCATGGCAGCTCTCAGGATGCATGTGTTAGTAAATATACTGCTTATGAACTGTAGGAGGGGCATCATTAGCTATAGCTCCAGTTCACCCTGTCTCATAACTGTAAACTTCTCCTAGTCAAAGATGACAAATCCTCAGACCGTATAAGAAACCTTGGAAGGAGCATGTTGTCCTTGAGACATACCTAATTGTACCAAGCTTGAGGAGGTCCCAAAAAATGCAAAAAGGCTTCTTGAGGGAAGCAACACCCACATTTTCATATTTCAGCTGACATCCAGCTGAGTGCTCTCAGCAGTGTTGTTTTCACTTTTTTGTTGTGCTGGGGGAAGAGCAATTTGCCAGGACTCAGCCTACTCACTGCCTTCTCCCTGCCAAATCTGTTCCACAGGGAATATGTGGGCAGCAGCCCCTCAGCTGTCCAGGGGAGCAGGGCTGCAGTTCAGCCAATCCCTTACATGCCCCTGTCCTCAACAAGCGGCTGTACAGAGGGTACTATGCCACAGACACACCATAATAAGCATCAGGAGTTGGTTCTCATCAGACCATATCGATTTTTGAAGCACAGTAAGTCTTCTCAGTTTCAGAGCAAAGACTGCCACTGTGGGCTGCCTGATTATAAAGTTAATTAGGAGAAACTGTCCAGTAAGTTTTGACATTTCACTTGCTCTATGAATTATCACCTTCCTTTATTTCAAGCAGCCAGCCGGAATCACTTGCTGTTAAACTGATGGTTTTCCTTTTATGGTTTACAGATTTTGTGGTTAATTGTGAAGAAAACCATTTCTGGAATGCCTGGGCAGTACAAGCATGAATCACAGCAAGCCATTGCTTCTGTCTCCCAACATGTATCATGGAACTATTTTCTTCCATCCCTTTTGTAGTACAGTACATTCTACATTATGAATCATTTTCATGCAAAAATAGAAACAAGTGATGACTATGTTCACTTCACAGCAGAGAAGAAAGAACTGGCATCCCATAATTAAATTGCCAGGTTTAGTGGTGTAACAAACTGCTGCACAGATGGCCTTGAGTGTCAGCTGTAGAGAGGTTAATAGAGCCCTGAACACATGTTTCCTAACAAAATATGATTTTTTAAAAAGTCAAATTCTGGTCCCTGGGGAAGATCCAAAATAACGCATCGGTATTTAGTGCCATTTTGGATGTTGTAACACTGATAATGCCATACCTAAAAGCAAATTGAGATGCTGCTTTTTACAACACTGAGCTAGGTGCTTATCGCCCCTGTGAAGGGAATGAGGGGCACAAAGCACCAGGGAGTTGGATGGACAGCCTGCAGCGTTCTGGGGTGTGGGAGGTGAGATGCTTACACTGCTGCTGCTGAGCTGTGCCTCCCAGACATGAACC
>NW_008240122.1:5266268-5290412 GCF_000691975.1 Corvus brachyrhynchos
GCTCGGAGCCAGGGGCATAGTTCTCAGGAGTAAAGTGCCACACCTGACCTAGTAATCCTGCTGGGAGGCCGGGGGTATCAACTCATGCTTATTGCCCCCTAACATGGCTGCTTGGCTTCTCTCCAGTCTGGAGCATGCACCTGGCTTGGGATGTGCACAGAGAAAGCCTGAGCCTTCCTGCAGTAGATCATGTAGAGATTCCCTTAGGTGCCTAGCTCAGCCTGTAACAGATGTCCATTTTGTGAAGCATAGTAATCACTGAAGACTGCCATTTTCCAGCTTCTCAGCATGGCCCATCATCTAATTCTGCTGGAGGAGGAGACTGCAGACATACTTGCATTTTCAATTTAGCAAATTCAGTCAGGTAAACTGAAGACACCAGCTTTTAAATCCCAGTCTCTCTGTCTGAAGCAATTGCCCCTTCTGTAATACTCCAGTGGTAGGGTAACTTGAGCATTCTTCAGTGAGAATACATCAAGCTGCAGGTTTGGGGGCCTTTTCTTTGCTTTTATTCCTTTACTGAGAAGGGTGTGACTGGAGGGCTATTCAATGCAGTGCCAAACCCACAGATGGGAAGTATAGTTACTCAGGTTGGTATTGCCTGTGCAGTGATAGCTGACAATCTAATAAACAACATACACAATATTTTGAATGAAATACTAAAATGGAGCTGCAGTGGCCTTGAGCTTGATCTCTTGCAGTCAATCAGGAATTGTATTACAGAGGCCAGAGAAGTCATGCTACTACTGAAGCGATTAGAGTTGGCTGCAATACTGAAAGGGCTGAAAGCATTTTAAATTTTATGGAATTGTAATTTAAGCAAGACAGAAATTTTACAGATCATTTTTTTCTGTCACATGGACATGATATGCATCCAATGCACTCACTCCTGTTTTCAGCAGCAGAAATATTCATCCTTTGGCTCCTCTACAATCTGAATTCATCTTAGCCACACCGCCAAAACACACCTCCTTGTAAATCTGGCAGATACTCTTAGTTCTTTTAAACCCTTACAAGGGAAGAAATAAAACACTGTTTATCTTGTCTCTTTTTTTGAGGATGGTTAACATATATCACTTTTCACTACGCACACCAGAAAGGACCTTCAAGATTGAATAGCCACAAAAAGAAAGCTAAGGTGTTTTAGTAGCCAGCTGAAGACAATTTGGCTGTAAAACCCATAAACATGAGCTGATGTGTTGCCCTTTTTTCAGCAGCCATCTCATTGCCATTAAAAAGACAGTTCCTGCAATACAGTTCTTTGCAAGCTGTGCTTAAAACACCAATGCCCTGGTGTGCCACAGAGCACCAAAGCCACAGGTCCAAGTCATAGGGTAACAGGACCTCCCACACCAGCTGAGATGAAGTTGCTGATGATTGTTAGGGTATTAATAGATCAGCTTATCACACCTTTCTGCAATAATTTAAGGACTTACTAACACCATATTTGTGGTTGCCATGCTCACAGTGAAGAGAATATAGTCAGTGTCTCAACAGCTTCAGTGTGAAGTCTGTTGGTTTAGCTTCAATTTCACTTCACCTGCAGTTTAAAGCAAGAAGCAGACTCCAGCAATAAAGCAGCTGGGGTGGGGCACACCTTCTGTTCTGCTAGTTTTGCTGTGGAAAGGGGCATCGTCCAAGACAGGATGACAGCCAGTAACTAGGTGAGGTAACTTCACAGACCACCACAGAGCCATTCACTGGATCTCATTTAGCAGTGCCTCTAGTCTCTGGCAAGTTCGAGTTTATTTAAATAAGGCAGCCCCTCACAGCTCTCTGGATCACCTCAGTGCTAGTGCTAAGCTGATTTGAATTACTTCTTGTGCTCAGGTCACACATAGAGCTCCTATGCGTCAGCAAACACATGGCAATTTATGTACATGTTTTGCATTTCAGATGTCCATGCATATTTTATTAGTGGAAATATTCATTTGCATAGTACTTACTGAAGTAAATTTTTGAGATCCTTGGGACTGCAGAACAAAACAAACCACCTGGACTGAAAAAGAAGCAATTATGGTGAGTTAAGGCACTGTTGACACAGTTTCTGTTTTATCAATCATTTCTACCAGATTTTACTTCAAAATAACTTGCTTTCATTATGAGTACACTCAGGCAGTGTAGCCAAACTTACTGTAAAATGAAGGACCCGTGTACATTACAGGGCACAAACAAGCCAGAGTGTTTTTCTTCAAAATGGTTGGATTTTAGATAACTCTAGTCTGAAAAGATCTGTATCCACAGCGATATCTACCAGGGCTGTGTCTCTGCAGAAGACCTATTTTCTAGATGTTGAGTGAGTATAGCCTCTAAAGTAAATTAGTATTTAAGTCCCAGTTCAGCAAAGTTCATGCTTGATTTTTAGCACAGGCTTCACCTCTTACTCAAGTTAATCACATACTTAATTGCTTTATTAAATGGGGATGAAATTAAGCATATCCTTAAGAATATACTGTATCAGGACCTACCCCACAGATGGTCAAGATTGAGGGCTTGATCCAGATAACACTGAAATCAAAAGGAGACTTCAGCGGCCTTTAGTTGAAGCATATAAATGGGAGTCACAGGTGTGCTTCAATGTTGAAATACATAAATCAGTTTTCCTATCACATAATTTTCATCTGATTTACTTGCATGCAAACCTAGGAGCTGGAAGAGAGCTGAGGGTTTAATGTCCTGGTGGTACTGTTAATATCCTGAAAGAAAAAGCACAGACAGCAGGATGACAGGACCTTCAAGCTACCCATACTTCCCAGACTTCCACATGACAGAGAAGAACAATATGGTGGAACTGAAGGTAGAAACTGACTCATGGGTATGGCCCATCCTTTTGCATAGGTATCTTTCAAGGTTCTGTTCTTGCTTAAGCACAGCTTCCCATAAAGCTAAGGCTCCAATGATTTTCTAAAGCACTATTTACAATTAAGTAATTGCACAAAAGTGCTCTATTGTAATAGAGAATATTTAGGGAGAAAATAAACACTAAGATAAAAATTAGGACTTACATGTTCAAACAAAATTAGAATAATTGTAAGTGGCAAATAGCCAAAAATCTCTTTGGTAAGTTAATTCAAATTGAGCTGAGAATGTCGGATTTATTGCTGTGGGTAGCTTGACTGAATGGCTCAAAATTCATATGACACTTTTGTTTTTGTCTCCACATTACTGAGATTGCTGTGCCAAACAGCAAGTAAGCCTGGAAAAGAATGCCCTTGCTAGGCTCTCCTTTGAGGCTGCAAGTTAGCAGAGGAGATAGACCCTCCCCATGATGAATGAATTAGAATATACACATATCACGAGCAACAGTAAGGATCTGAACTGGGGCTGTTTTCAGCATGGCAACAGGTTCACATAGGCTGTATTAAATAGTCTTCTGTAGGTGCTCTGAACAGTCTTCTAAGCTTCACTGAAGAGGTAAAATCTCTGTTCAAGAGGTGAAGAGCTTTTTTGCTGGGTACCTGTCACACTAGACAGTCTCCTGTTCCCTATGCTATCTCAAGTGCTGGGATTCAGGACAAAAAGTACTGCCCACAAGGACAGACATCTTCTGAACAGTGGAATTAAAAGCAGCTCTATTGGCAAAATGAAGTTATCTCACAAGAATGACTGTGGAGCCAAAACCATCAGCATTGCTGGAGTCCATTGAACAATTAAACACACCAGCTCTGTATTTTGAATAGAAAATAAGGCCAAGAGTAGGGAGGAGCAGCAATGGCAGTGCTTTTCACAAAAACTCAAAAGGTAAATATGTAGGTTTGTTTGGGGATTGCTTGCACCCAACAAAGGGGAGACTGGTGGTGAGAACTGAAGAAATAGGACAAATGAAAAAATGTGTACCTTTAACTACAACATTCAAATGTCTCCCTGAGGGAATCAAAAAAACCCAACCAACCTACTTCTTGTACGTGAAAAAAACACGAAAGCAAAATATTCTGAGGAACGTATTTTAAATCTCAGATGGCATCCTCCACTAGAGTTGGGGCTTTTTTCCTCAAAGGGGAAAGGCAGATTTTAACTTGCCAATGATCCCAAAGGGCAAAATGTCACTGCTGATCTAGTACAACTCTAGCAGATGTTACAGGTCATAGATTAGCTACAAGATAACAATTCCTAGAGCCTCCACCCACTGACGCTCTGAAAGTGAGCCATGGCTATTGTTTCTGTCTCTCATATGTACATAAGTGCTTACCTTGTCTTTAAGAGATAAGGTGCTGGGAATTCTTCAGGGTGCTTTTAAACAAGTATGTTGGTAACATTTTCCCTGTCACGCCTCCAAAAATAGGAAGAAAGCACACAGAAGCACTTAATAGCAAGATACTAGTTTGGGTTTTACAGCTAGAAAGAAAGTCTTTCTCTGCCTTCTCCTTTGAAACTGTGCGTGGGCTTCACTTGTTGAGTTGGGCTTCTTGCAGGCAATGTTACACAGCATAACTACTATTAGCATTGGCTGAATAAGCAGGTAAGTTGAGTTTCTTGCGCAGTTTATTCTCTAAAGGCAGATTGGAAATGGAAACTCTCAATTTGTCTTTATTTTAATTAGTCAAAAACTGATGAAAGCACTAACCAGTATGGCACCCAATTTGTTTCATCAGTGAAATTAAAAATAGATTCTTCTGAAAATTATTGAAATAGCAGAACAATCCAGAGCTGTGAAAAGCTAAGAGAAGCCTCGTCTGAAAAGGCTAGAGTATTCCTCAGAGTTGTACTAGATCACCAGTGAAATTTTGCCCTTTGGGATTATTGGCAAGTTAAAATCTGCCTGTCCCCTTTGAGGAAAAAACTCAACCCAAGTGGAGTATACCATTTATATGACTGCTTTCATCCTACTAAGCTAACAGTGAATAGATGTAACTATCAGCAATTTTGGTGAAAACAGGCTGCTTTGGCTAGGTGCAGAAGAGAGGGCTGAAGACAAACATACACATTTGAATATGGGGTGCATTTTCCCCATGCTTCTGATAGAAAATGTAATTGCATCAGATGTTCTCTGAAAACTGCCAGTTTGCTTAAGACTGTTCAGCAAATTACCTCAATAACTGCTTGCCTACACTTCACAGACAGAATGCAAGGAGGTACTTTTCTCTCAAATGCAGATGAGAAATAAGGTCTCAGGCTTGGTAATACTTCCAATCTGCTTCACAAGCAAATGACTGATTTTAATTATTTTTCAACTGCTAACGTGGAAGCAGACTTATCTTTAGCTAGAGGCAGCCAAGAAAGCAAAGACCATGCATATGAACCCCTTTCCCTGTTTTCCCCAATTCCATTGCCTGTGAAGATTACTTTTTAAGAAGAGAAAAACAGCAAGAGCATTTTATACATCTCTTCAGTAGCCAAAGAGAATTTATGAGAATCTTGGTAATAACACCCAAAATTACCCAAAGTGTAATTTATGCCAGATGAATGATGAATCTATATCATGGCAATCTAGGGACCTCCAGCTTGGACCACATGAAGATTTCTTCAGGGTATGTGGAGATGGGTCTCCTTAGCAAATGCTTCCTTAGGGAAAGGCAGAACACAGGCAAATTCAGGGGAAAGAAAAAGCTGACAGAAGGAGATTATTTTGTAGCATTCCTTCCAAAGCCCAGCAAAGAACCACAAAAGGATTTTAAAGATTTTAGGGAAGCTACTGCCTGCAGAAACCCCCACAGTATCAATGCAGTTATGCTGCTATGGTGGAAGGGAATGGAAAAGCTAGCAGAGGTGTAACTTCCCTTTATGATTAGCGTGGGCATCACAGTCCATTTAAAAAATGAAGAAACTTGCCCTACTGGTGAAATAATGAATGATTAAAATGACAAGAAGAATTGCTAAAGTGCTCCTTTGCTCTTGGCTTCAGATGAACTTGCAAACTGGCTTTTAATCTGCCTGGTGGCAATGACTTCCTCAGAGAGTCAGCAGAAAACACTCCTCTAATACTTTTTATCTTGGCAGCCTTTAAAAGTGCAATGTATGTATAAATAAATGCCATTATTAACTCCATGGAAAAATGCCTAGCATTCTCAGAGTGGAAAATGCAAATCAATTATGCAGTGTCTTAATTCTAACATCTTTTAAAAAAGGAAAAATTCTAATGACATTTTACATTGCTTTGTGAATCAATTCCAAATTATTAGAAATTATCATACATCCCAATCCATTAAGAAGCTTTATTTTTAAGCATATTCAAGACCTTTTGAATCAATGTAAAGACTACACTGACCACAGAGCTTTAGAGTAGACCTTAAATTATGATTTTCCTAGTCTGTGTGACTAATTTGGCAGCAATAAAAGACTCTGCATTTCCACTTCAGACACAGGGAGCTTCACAGGTCTTTCAAAGGCCTCAGGTTTAATTAGTACTTGAAAAACAGTGGTTATTTAATAGAAAAAAAAATTATGGTAGTCAGGTCTCAAAGACCTTAAAAATAGAGGGAACTGTAAAACCCCACAGCCTGTCTGGGGTTGCAAATCATCTAATGGTTCAGAAATCATGATAGAGTGGGAAGATGGGAGAGAGCAGATCCTCTTTTTCCCCTTTTATTTCAAGAGTTGCTTATTTTAGCAGGGTGAAAAAAACCCCTCTTCTTAGTCTAAAAAAATACATTATCTCTCACTCCAGAAACAGACAACTTTTCTGCAATTCCAGACACAAAAAGCTAGCAGAAATTCCTTCTCTTGAGGGCCACTGGTAGCACTTTTCTGGCTGCCAAAAAGCATGTGCCTTTTAAGAAGGTACCACAGGACCTGGGATGTGCTGCTGTGATGATGCAGTCAGCAACAATCCAAATTTCAAGCCTGTCAGACCTGGAAGGAAGGGGAATACCTGTCTGACCTCTGAGGGTTGCCTTGTCACAAGGAACGAGCCAGCACAAGATGGTGATACCTCAGTGACTAAGGGAGAGGTACTGAACGGAGAGCTGGTATGGTTTGCTGATCAGGGTGTCAATTACTACTGATAAAAGTACTGGTTTACTAATAGGGAAGTTTAACTCCTCAGCAAGTACATGCCTGGCCAAAGGTCTGATCTGCAAGGATGAGGATTATGCAATTGGAACCATCTAAATACTCTATTCCAGCTTTGGGGGCCACTAGAAATGTATAAACCCAGCTACCACCCTTGCGATTTGAAAACACCCTGCAGGAGCAAGGCAGGGGTTCCCAGCCCTACAGTGTTGATATTATTCAGAACATAGTGGTGGATTCACCTTGCACAAATTATTGGACATTTGCATCAAATTTTTGTCTTCCTCTCATGCTATTTTCTTAATTTTATATTCTTTCACCCCCTTTCTTTTACATCGCCTTTTTTCACTATAATTTCCTGTTCAGCTCCTCCTAAAAAAGCCAAGTATCAGTGTGCAGTCACTACAGAACACTGCATGACATTCTGTTTGAATGGCAGCATCTTAGAGCAGGAACAATCTGCTACTCTGTGTACATACAGCACCCAGTAAAAAGCAGACCCATTCTTCAACAGCCTGAAGCTGAAACTCTCAATAATGTCATCAAGAGTTATTGTGCCACATCACCCAACTAGTTGCACAGGGAATACACTCATCTTTAGGCTATTACTGTTAAAGTCATCTTTACTGAATCTTCTGTGTCTGAAGGTGTCCCAGTTGACCTTTGCACTATTTCTTGAACAGTATCTCAGGACTCTCAAGTTCAGGACACTGAAATAAATGCCCTCTTCTCCATAGTTCTTATTGAAAAAGCCATAGGAAGTATTTTTCCAAGGAGCAGCTAGAAGGCAGTCAACAATTTCAAAACTGCTATTTTACATAATCCAAAGATGTAACTATGACATCAGACTTGTCCTTACAGGAAACTGGACAATTAAGGTCCCCATCCCTACTCCAGTCATTTCTATATTTTCTTCAAAAACTTAGTTTAAGCCCTAAAAATCCTTTTTTTGGTGTGTATACACAGCTATCAACAACTAAATTATTCGAAAACAGAGTAAAGAGATACCCTGACAAGCTGTATCTATTCTTGTAGGAGAGAACTTTTTTCAAAACCAGAAGCTGGAGCAGATACAAGCTAGCTCTCCTCATTCCAATCACAAATGTGTACTAATGATAAAGGTAGGCATAAATAGAAAAGAGATCTCTCAAATTCTCCATCATCTCTTTCTCGGTCCCGAAGATGATTCAATCTCCTTTCCAAGGTTCTGTTAATCATTGGTATAAAATGCAGTACACGTTTTTTTCAGAATTGTCCCTTCTGGTTGAAGATGACATTTTTTTCTTCATACTCACATTGCATCCCCCAGAATATTCATACACATTGCTGTCCCAAATACCTACTATTCTCGGTAAAAAAAGAGTACTTTTCAAGACTCAATTTTATAGAAGTTTTGTAGAGCTGAATGTTTTTAACTGAAAAGTCTATGATTTAAAAAACTGAATTAAACTTCCTTCATTGTCCATTACAGCATGGAGACTTCCACAGAAAAGCCATTTTTAAAAGCAGTATTTGAAGGAGAAATTTTCAAGTGTCTCTAGTATATCCAACCCACCCCCACTGGAAATGGCTGGCAATAAGATTAATCTTGAACTATGGGAACTCCCCTTAGTTACTCAACAGTTAGCAAACCAGTTTTTCTCTTAACTGGACCGAGTCCAATAAACACATAGAAGTGACACAAAATGCAGGAAAGCAGTAATTTTACTACTCGTTGTGCCCAGGTTGTTGCCGAACACTTTCCGAGAGCAGCCCACTCCGACAGAGCAGCAGACACAGCTGCTTTAGCCCAGAGAGCCAAGTCTTTAGAGACCGATGGCTGAAAGCCAAAATACCCAGTGTGCGTTGCTATAGCAGGACCATCAGCTGCACTCCTGCATTACCTGCTCACCTACCTTCTAAGTTATAGTATCACCCAAGTAAGACTGATCTTATTAGCAGGCCCTTAATCCTCACTAACCTTCTCCTTTAGCTATTAGCTATCATTAATTTATTAAATGTTATCCTAACAGGCTGCAAATTGACCAGCTACTATTCCTCATCCAGCCATGTACTTCCCCCCATCAAAACTAGACAGCCACAAGTGCTAAGTTTTTTCAGGACAGCTCACCTACAACCTTGAGGTAGAGTATCGTAGTCCTCTCTGGTGATTCCTAACACTACTAGGACGAGTTAGAGATCTACTCTAAAACTCACCAGGCTGTGGCATGCAACTGTGCATCCTCCTTCACTGGAAGGATCACCAGATGAAGGTAGGGTTGGACACAACAGCAAGCCCAGGAAGCTAGCAGGGGCACTTCTATTTCTGAGAATCATTTACCTTGGCACAAACCTCTTGAGATCACCTAGTCCAACTCCCTGCTCAAAGCAGGATCTGATGGAGACATTTGCCCAGCACCTCATCAGCTGCGTTTTGAATCTGCACAGAGGTTCCAGATCTATGTTTTACCATTTGCTGTAAAAGAAGTGTTTTCTCCTGTTCAAAGAGTACATCCACCTGTATGCCCATTTCCCCTTGCCAGTGGTGCTACTAAGATTAACCTCTCTTCATTCCCTTCCATCAGGGATCAACAGGATATCTCCCTAGGCCTACCCAGTAAGGGAGAAGTCTTTGGGCTTAAGATCTCCCACCTCAATGTCTAGTTTGGACTAAAACACCACCAGCTCTTTTACTGCACTCTTGTGCCACAGAAGCTTTTGTTTTAGCTGGAACAGAACACGAGAATATCCACCATATTTAACAGGATGATGGATTGTCTCTTGTAAAGCTATCAGAAGCTGAACTTGAAATGTCAGTGTTCCTACACACACACGCACATCAGAAATCCACCTAGAGTGACTCTTTCACAATTGCAAAAGCACCTGCAAGTGCACCTCCACCAAAAGGTTCATAACCAATGCAATTAGCTTCCACCACACTTGACTGTATCTCAGCAGACATTCTTCCATTAGCAGGAAGTACTGAAATCTACCACTCCCATCCTGCAGTGAAAGAATTAAGTAAACGGGGCTGTAAGACTTCAGTTACTGACCTAGAAATCAGGCATTTAATTTACGTAACAGCAACATGGACACTCACCCTAAACAAAACCAGCAGCTTTGATTCCTGACATTACAACACCCCAAGCAAGGAGCAGCTAAAGTGACTGTAAATAAACATGGCCTTCTCACACATTCATCTTACCAAAGGCAATTCTCTTGGCCAAGGCAGTCTTTCATGATCTGTGTGGGTCCCTTCTAACTCAGAATATTGGGATATTGTGATAGTAGAGAGGGTCCTCCCCTTTTCACCTTAGATGTTTCCACATGCATGCTGAGCTGTAGCAGAAGACCGAATGGGTTAAGTGTGATTCCCAGCCTACTGAAGATCAAGGCACCAGACTGTCTAAACCAAAAATTCTTGTCAGATCCCTTTTTGCATTACTTACCTATAAAAATGAGACTTCCAGTACTCCAGCAATTCAGAATCTCAAGTGGTTGTTCTGATTGTTCTGTAAAATTCTCCTCAACCTGTGCCATCGAAAGTATGTCTTGCTCCAAGCTCTAATGAGCACAGGATGAAGCCTGGATAGGAAGTGCTGGTTTGATCACTTATTTTGTAGAAGGCAAATCCTAACTGCTAGGAAATTTAGACTGCATAAGCTTCCTGAATCAGACTGCCAGCACACAAACAACAGTTCTAAGGAATTCTGATGGTGGTTATTGAAACACTTTTGCCAAGCCTCCTCTGGAAAACCAATAGAGCTGTTCATAGTCCTCGGAGAGCAGAGCTTTAACATCAGTGACCATAAACACTTAAGTGTTCCTGAATTCAGACTGAACAGCTGTCCTAATTTTAGATGCTCACTGCAATGATAAATACACCAAAGATGACTGAAAGAGTTTTAAAGCATTAGGTAACTGCTCTGCTGGGACCAGTGAGGGTACCCAGAGGCAGGGGCCAATGCTTTGTTTAGAGGCCACCAGAGACCCCAACAAGATAACCAGATAGCATATGTACAGTCAAGTTAGTTGTTGCCAGGAGAGTAGAGGCAATGGGCATGAGCAGCCGCTGGCATTCTTTTGACTTCTTGGATTTGTCCTTGGTAGAAACCAGGTTTGTCTTCCACTTTAAAACAAATTTAAACCTTGACAAAAAACTAGTGCTAGAAGCACAATCATGCTCAATAACAAATGAGGAAGAGAATGTTTTCCTTCTGTACTTTGAGCTGACTGCTTCCTGAATGGCAACTCAGACATGGCAGTTTCAGAAAAGCCGAAGTGTGAGACTAAGTTACCCCAATGTAGCAGCTGACAGGGAACAAACTCCAAAATAATTAAAAGAAAGCAAACAGGTTTAGTTGTCCGAACAAGGAATTTTAATTTTAGGTCAACTATTGAACTAGGTCAACATCCAGTTCACAATGTCTACAGATAGTGGGCATAGCCAGTCACTACGGTAAGTTTATTGAAGCACCAAGCTCCACACAAGACTGTAAAATACATTTTGAACTACTAGTAAGAAAGCTTCTTCAAGTCAACAATACTATTAAGGGCCAGAGTTTAAGGACTAAGTTTTCACCTTCCAAGCTATTTTAAGACAGCCAATCCATTGCATAAGCAAACCAAACTGCTACATACTGAAACACAGAGCAGCAACTGCATTGAACAATTCCTGTAAATAATTCAAGGATACATTGAAACAGTATGGGTAAATTGTAATTTTTTATTGGAAAACAAATATACAACTTGGAATGGATTTGAGGCAAATCGTGCCATAAGCAGATTTTTTTTTAAAATAAGTGGCTAAACAAAGTTTAAAAAGCATAGTAACAAGAGGAGAAAATGTTTTCTGGCACAGGACCAGCAGTACAAAAAAAACTTGTGTACGAGTACCTGGATAAATCACCCGTTTTGCATTAGTGCAACTTAAGTTTCATATTGTTGACTGTCAAATCGTCTACAACGTTAAGACTCCACACTTCAACAACATGTTACAGGCATGGCCACCAAGAAGTTACTGTGAAGTAAGCTAGGAGAATGACTTTTACAGTGCATTAGCCACATGATATATACTATTCACATCATTTTATCCTGCAGTTAAGCTGCAAAAGTCCTTATCCTCCCATCACAGAAAGAGGAAAAACTCTTATGTACTTGAGAACTAGAACCAGCATGTTGCTTTAACTAAGGAACAGCTAATGCACAGTAAACCCTAGCTTACCTTATGTAACTTGTCACGCTAGTCATACCTCAGTTTCCTAAAGAAAGCTACTTTTTCAAATAGACAATCCAGATGTTCCCTCAGTTAACCAACTCCATCTACCTTTAGATGTGCAGAAGGGCTTAAATATCCAGAGTAAGCCACATGCAACATTTGTTACTTAGATCAATTTTCCAAAAATCAGAACAATGACAGTAAGATAAAGGAGAAAAACATGGAGGAATGGCCTTCTAATTACTATACATGCATAATCTTTTGACAGTAAGGGAAAAACCTTTTACAGATAAGTTACAAACAGAGAAAAGGCAAATAAACAATTTTGTACAAGAAATTTAACACATTCTGTACAACGTCTTCACTTCGCTGTCATCATTTGTACAAACTCTGTAAAAGGAAAGAGTTGCATGAGTTATTTGAGGAAAAAAAAAATCTGAATTGCAAGATCTGAGAAGTGGCCTTACCAGTGCTGAACATTGCTTCAAAACTGCGTTTTCAGTTACACTCAAAAAAGCATCTTCAAAACAGTCCCCTTTTCCACCAATCACACCTAAACTCCTCCTATTTTTAATGGCAAAAGGCCTTCACTTTTCCATAAAAGTTGGTCTCTCAGTGAACTGGGGAACAGCCTTACTTCCAAGATGAAACATTACAGGATCCCAAGCCCACAGACTTACAGATGGGGACAAGATAACCAAAAATCACTAAGAGATCAGTACAAATCACACTGAACTGACAATCAACTAAGTCAGTGTGCAAGGCAAGACATTGTGTTGGTTTGAACTTTTATTTTCCAGAGCGGAACAGTTTAAGTCTTACTATTTTTTTTACCTGGCTGGCTTTAAGCAACTGATTCAATGCTTAGTCACAACCCATTTTAAGTTAGAACCCACAATATGGTTCTTCATTTATCTTGCTGAAACATAGTTTCAGGTACAATAATGACAGGAAACCCGGAACCTAAAAGGCATTAACTGGTTGCTCAAGTTTCAAAAGAGCAACTGTAAACAATAGGGACACAGACCCTCTCTAGTGCCAGTCTCTGAACAGCCTACTTGTAAACACAGTGATGAAGCCTTGTACATAATAATGACTTTTCACTCACAGATGACTGCTTATCCTTAGTCCACAATCAAAAAGGCCTCAAAGGGAAGGCATACCTACACCTCAGAAACGGCACAGATGTTATCTGAAAATACCCTAGAAATTTTCTGTGACATGTTCAAAATTTAAAATGAACAAGCTTAGCGTGTCTCAGCTGCCAACAACTATCTACAAGAACTTCTGCTTGGATGGCTTCATTTATGTTTCAATGTCAGGAAGAAAGGAAGAAAGAGAAGTTACTGTTGCAGCTGATTTATGTGAAATAAATGTATTTAAAATATCTTTTGAAGGTTTTGAAGTTTCTGCATATTTTAAAAACTTTCCCCTTTTGACTGCTAAGTAATTTTAAAACCATTAATGACAAATGAGTGACTTCCTACAGTCAGATCAACATGCATTAGTGAACAGAACAGTACAAACAGTATGTGAACGTCTGACAACCTGCTTATTCTAATGGTCATTAGACATCATTAGATCAATAAAGTTAATTCTTACACTGTACAGCTGAATAGTCCTTTTTTGCCTTTGGCACAAAGGCAGCAATAACACTCAAAACTTAAAGCCATTTAGAGGTACACAATGTACATACTATTTGAACATTAGCTTAAAGGAACACTGTGTGCGTTCAGACGAACTTGTCTGAACACTGCCCTATTTAAACTCAGTGTGCCTATCAGCACCCACACAAGAACAAGCATGAGAAGTGCTACATAAAAAGAATCAATTAACAACCCCTTACCTTCATAGTTTACTTGACCATCACCATCAATGTCTGCTTCCCTAATCATTTCATCAACTTCTTCATCTGTTAGCTTCTCCCCCAGATTTGTCATCACATGACGGAGTTCTGCAGCACTAATGTAACCATTACCATCCTGGGAGGAGAAAAAGGAACACTCGAGTAGACTTGCCTAAGGCCTAGCAACTTAACTGTAACTCAGGAACGGTGCAGAGCAAATGGAACATTAAGAAGTTAACACAGCCTTAACTACTAGCACTTACACAAGGAAAATGAGAGCTGTAAGCATATCTTCAGCATTCTCCAATATCTTTGGACAGTGTAATACCATCTTATAATCTTTGTCTTATTCCGACACATTTTTAAACCACAAACAATGCAATTGGCACCTTTTGCAACTTCTTAGGTGACGGTTGCCTACTAAATCATGTGACTGTGGTTCAAGTGGTGATTTCTTAGAACAGAAGCTACTTATCTGATTTGCCTGTTTAATGGAGCCCAGCACAAAGCCACAAGGCCTTGAGAGATGACTTTCACATATTCCAATACTAGCTGGGACACTGAATATTGAAGCACTAGTGTATACTAACTCAACTGATGTTTTCCTCCCCACCCTCCCCAAGGCACCTCACATCATGTTTTCAGCTCCAAGGTGAATCTTAAGTGAGCTGAGTAATTTTAGACTCTTTTAGCAATTTACTTAGCAAAGACTACATGACAGACTTAAAACGTTACATTTTAATACTTAAAAAACAATTTCCCTGCCAGTCATCTGCAAGTATCTCAGTATCACAGCAAGCAGTACTTAAAATAGTGTCACTCACTACTATCCTGGTAACTCATTTGACTTTCCCATACAACCAGAGTAAATTAAGCTTTAGGGTGACTGGCCAACCTAGAGGCTGTCTATGACAGGACTGCAAATACCCTCAGATCTGTGAGAAAGCACATTACAATCAGACCAAATTTTTTTAACAGAAATATTTCAGGTAAACATTACAGTACCTTGTCAAAGACACGGAACGCTTCTCTAATTTCTTCTTCACTATCTGTATCTTTCATTTTTCTTGCCATCATTGTCAGAAACTCTGGAAAGTCAATTGTACCATTGCCTGAAAGAGAATTACCTTGTTAGAAAAATGGCTTACACACTTTATTAAATTACTTGTTAGTAAAGATCTTACCATCAGCATCTACTTCATTGATCATATCCTGTAGCTCTGCTTCTGTGGGGTTTTGACCAAGTGATCTCATCACTGTTCCCAACTCCTTTGTAGTTATAGTACCATCACCATCCTTGTCAAATAGTGAAAAAGCTTCTTTGAATTCTGCACAAAAACGAAAGAAGTTAATCCCTTAAGCTTTGAAATGTTAACAGTAGTAAAAAATTCACTGCTACTGATTGTTGCAAGTTACAAAATATGATTTCAATCTTTCATGAAAATTTTGCTATACTGCTCAGCCTGCTATAATTGCAATGCCAATATGGCAGCATCAGCATCTGAAAAAACACCCACCAGTCTACCAATCAACCACATGTTGACCTAAGTTAAGATGGAAGGACATCCATTTCCGAAGGCCTCGGATGTTTGTTACTCTCTATCTTGAATAAGGATTCCTAATATGGAGCTAAAATGGCTATCTGTAACTACAATGATTCACACCCTTGGTAGGAACTGCATCTCAAAAGGAAACAATATGGAATTGCTATGAGAAAATTGAAAATGGTACTTTAAAAATACATATGCTACAGCTTAATAGCACTTTTATTACTAATAGAGGAGATGAGTCAACAGAAAAAGGTATAATCAGACCAAACTACACCCAAGTTTCTCAATATAACCCACTTCCGCTGGACACAGATGTCTGAACAGTGTATGCTACCACAATTGTTCAAGGAGGAAAGTCACTGGAGTCGTCGTTCCTGAAAAGCTGCTTACAAAACTGCTTCAGCCCTACTGTACTCTGAAACAGCCTTCATAGAAATGTTTCTGACTAGTTCTAAGGCTGCTTTGCTGTGTTTCAACACTACCTCTTAACCCCCTACAATGGCTGTATTGTAGCCAAGAATATTAATACAAGCATAACATGTTTAATTGTCCAGTCCAAAAATGGAGTTGGTTTTAATCCATGCCATCTGTCTTTGGCCACAGACCTTAAGCTAGCTCACTGGACTGCAGTAGCTCATGCACACATGACAGTTAAGCACAAACATCTTCTCTATTCCCTTGTAGACTTCAGATCCCTTTACAGCTTTTGAGCCATCTGAGATCATGGCTTTGGACAACTCATCAGCTCAAGGGTACTCCTGCATCACAAATACTTCCAAGAATTGGTTTTTTTCAACATTTCCATGCAGCCAGCTTTCCAGATGGTGGGTTTCCCAGACCAGAATTAGTCACAGGAAAAGTTGCATTTTCACATGACCTGAATGAAGCCTTACTTCATACTCTGAAACCCTTGAGGTGAGTACAAGCTGGCAAATATCAAAAATTCAACTACAAAAATAGGGTTTTTATAGTTCACGAATGCAGCTGTAACACCAGAATTGCAATAAAGTCCCATCCAGGAAAAAAAATCCCCTACTCTTCTACATTTAACAGTTTGAAGTGTTCCAAGAGCCAATCCCCCCTGTTCAGCCCATGAGAATCAGAGCAAGGCTACCACAGGATCAGTAGAAACAGTTTCAAGCCAGTATACCTACAGCCACTTCCAAATGGTCTTTGGGGGGCTGGTTTCAGTTATCTTGGAGGCAACAAACGGGTTTCTTGGGACTAAACTCTTACACCAGAGAAGAAAATGCTCTTGGGTCAATCCTAGTAGAGAAGTTCATAGTCTATCATAGAAGAACCCCAGAAGGGGAAGGTTGCATCTTCATGAAAAGTGCTCAAGCGTTACTCAAAACATTTAGCTGTTAACCACTTCATCCTTCATGTGAAAGTCAACCATCACTAACCCGAACATGAAGCAAACTTCACAGTAATGCAGTGACCCTGCTTAGAAAAGGTAATACTTAATTCTTACACAAAATTCAAAGACTTGTGTTTTATAACATGGGCCTTTCAGTGGTGTATTCTCAAACTTGAACCATTCAAAGGACAACTCTACCCTTCTTTTACTCAAAGATGCTGTAGGCTAAAAAGCAAACAGCTATAAATCATAAAGAAAATAAAACAAGTTGAAGATTAGCAGCATACTCCTTTGTGAAATGCTGGATCAAGAATACCATTAAAATACCTCTCTAACCACTTCTAGGAACCACCTCCAGTAATTAGAACAAAGGAGTAACAACCTACGCAGATGCAGTTTAGACTAGAACAAGAACAACCTAGCATAGCTTTGGTAGATTTGCAGCCATGGCTAGTGAAGGCACCTATGAAATACTGAAGTTTAATGAGCAACTCAATTCTGGCATGCTGCAACATAAGGTTATAAAACACACCTCGTACACTTAAAACGCCTTGACTCCATATAGCATGTAAAGCAAATCCTCTTTATTCCACACTTCTCCACACCAAACTGCAAATAAAAACTCTGTTCTAAGGTTACACGGTTTCAGCCTTTTCACCCTTCTGAAAAGCATCCTGCATCATGAGAAAAAACTACTTACAGGCCCCATGAAAGACAGATTAATCCAACAGAATGTGAACTCCAACAACCTAGCTCAAAATATTCTTTTAACCATAGCTTCTGAGGCATCTGTGCACCACATCACCTTTTCAAATGGAGTGGCAGCCTTCAATGACCTAATATGTTCAGTGAACCAGGACTACCATATCCACTCGTATGCAATTTAGCCAGCTATGCCTGGAATATTTATAGGAGAATGTCAATTGTTCTCTTCACAGCTACCAGGACCTCAACACTCAAACATGTCTATTTCTACAATGACAAATTTTAAATCACTGTTGCAGTCAAATCCCCAACAGAGAACCACAGCACACTAAAGGAACGAGACAATGAACACCATACATAGGCCTACTTGTACACAGAGCCCGTTTAGAACTCTCAAGTCCAGGGGAAGGATAGCTCACTACACCAGCTGGCTTTGGGACAAAAGCATTTTCAGGCTGCTCTCCCATCTGACCACCCAAAAGGTCCTGACCTATATATCTTTGTAATACAACACTTAACCAAAGGGAGAGCCACTTAACTTCACAACTTAATTCTTTCTGAATGAAACTGCAGCCAGTATTACATTCTGTAGCTACCTGGCTTTCAGTATCAGTCTTTCACATGAACAAAATCTGGGAAGGTTTCCACCCCTACCGACATTGACAAGAAGCTTCAGTCCTATATGATCAATGTGTTCCACAGGAAATGACACCTGGAACTTTTAACAACTGTATTCTGGTGCTTCACAGCAGAGGGGGAAGAATTTAAGCCCTGGGGAAGTGGCTGCTTTAAGTAGTCTGGTCTTCTATTTTAGGAAAGATAAATGTTGTCTCTACCTTGCACTACCATTTCCTAAGTCTGCCTTCAAACCAAAAGCTAGTATCTCCAGGGAAGCTCAGCTAGAATGGTGGTGGCTCAAGTTTTTCAAGCCACTCTCAGCAGAACATTCAAACTGTACCTCTAAGAATCTTAACATGCAAGATCACTGGCCTTCAACAGCAAAAATAAATAGATGCAGCCTTTCCTAAGCAGTACTGAGAATGATTCCTTCACACACCAGCAGTGGGCTTATGTCTTCACATCTGAGGTACACGGTTTACTTGCAAATACATTTGCTTAACAAAACATCATAACTGCCCTGAAAGCGGCAGGCCATTTTACACTGGCTACCAAGACATACTTTTATTCCTTCCATGCACATGAAAGCCTCTATTCCGGTATGACAGGCTCATCAGTACTTAGTTTTGGCTCTGAGGACTGTATGATCAGTACTGAATAGCTAAAATTTGCACTAATCCCAAGGTAGTGTTAATAAACTTCCTGTTTATATTCCATAATTGGCTACATCAACTAATAACGCTTCTACAATTAACTGGAACAATGAACCGTTATTGGAAAGACAGAAGTGACAATTGATAAATCATGCTCTAACTAAAATGATCACAAACCCCTTAAGCTATGTAGGCCAGTTACCCCCCACCCCAAAAAATCTGAAGTTTAACTAAATTTGGCTTGTGCTTACTCGTAAGACAGTACCATGGCAACAAGTAAATAGACTAAGGACTTTCCACAAAACCATAATTAGTCTCCTTTGAGTAAAAGCAAGCTTCTGAAGTCTAAAAGCTACAGAAGAATGTTCTTAAACTTCAGATTTGGCAATTATGGCAAAAACAAACCAGCTCATAATGACACTTCTGTTTAATACAGTGCCTTCAAGAGCTGCACCATAGTTAAACAGTAGTGTCTCAGAGGCTGTTCCTTGTATGCTTGACCTGGTACTATTAGATTAGCAGAACCCTAACATCCACTAAAATAATTTCACATGACAGTTACGCACATCAAGACTTTCTAGTATTAACACCATACACTTGTCAGATCAAAATCATGAAGTTCTTGAATGTCTATGGCAAAGCTGAATTCTGTATCACCAGCTTTAAGTCACATCTATTATTCAAGTTAAAATCAGTGTACCAAGAGCAATGAGACACAAGTTTGTGCAGGCTGCATAAGTAGAAGACATGATAACCAGAAGTTTTTGCCATTAGTAGGTGGTTGTCAGTGCACATAACCCATTGCTAGGGGGCCAATACCAAGATACAACAGATGCACATTTATTTAAGCATTTCAGAGCAAGTGCCAGACCATCAGAACAGCATACACAACACTTGTGTCCAAGTACACAATACAGTTCCAAATATGGAATATCAAGAGTTGTCATCATGAAGCCAGTCTCTGCTGTCATCAAGAGCCACTCAAACATCTCTGCTGACAGGAGACAGCAAAGTAAATTATTTTTGCCGTCTGTTAAAAAAGCACTGAATATTCCAAGCCTTCACCAGATTTGTCGTCATCCCCTGTGCCCCACCCCTCTTTCAGTCTCCACCTGGGACACCTCTGTAGTCATGAGAGAAGAATAAGCGCAAGTCTACTAGCTAGAAAAGCTGTGACGATTTTTTAACTACACATTCATTATATCCACGGTGCTTTTACAGTAGATAAGCCTTTAAAACTTAGGTGACAAATTAAAACATTCTACCATACGACTTTAGTATCTAAGAAAGCTAAATATCTTGTGTAACACAGACTGCCACTGGATTAAGAGATGTGCCAGGTCAAGCAGTAGCAGCAACACAACACATAGAAACCTCACCTGCAATCTGCTCTTCTGTCAGTTGATCAGCCTGCAATAAAACAGAATACAATTACAGTTGTAACAAAAGTTCAAGGCAAAATGCAACATATTTGTAGAGGCCTCTGAATATGGTAGCTGCTCTTCAGGACTAATCTGAAATAGCACTAATACAGCTCAAAAGTCATCAGGATTGCTTGCTAAGTAAGAACTGGCAGCCTATCATCCTTTCCAGACCCTGTAATATCAAATACACCCAAGTAATAGATTACCACGTGTATCAACCAATAACCCAAGCAACACTAGCAAGCTCAAGGCACACGAGCCCTTTAAAACCACAGACTGCTTTAAAAAACTCATTTACACGGCACACTAAGCTGTGTAAATGAGTACTTTAGGTCTCAGCAATGCAGCAGTAACCTCCAAATGCCAAATTTATGGCAACTAACTAAAATTAGAAAAATATACTCTTCACTAGAATTAAACCATCCCCTGATGAACATGAAGCTTCATGTCCAAGATCTGGCTGTAAAAGATACCAGCTTCAGTTCAAACTGGTTATTTCAGTGGCATACAGCTGTCTACACTTTTTTCAGACCACTTTCTACATTGACTCAGTCAGCATAAGGTAATAGGGCCACTAGAGAAAGGTTCTGTGGGTCTAAGACAATTTCTGTATCAGCTGGGTAAGCTCCAGTTTATACTTCATTTTCCTCTCTCACCAGTTTTGAATCCATTAGATTTGACAGCAATAAAAATCATCCGTCTTTCAGGCCAAACCCAAAATGAACTTTGCTCTTGAAAGAACACCAAGATGTCTGACGACTGTAGAAATACTCTCCCTAGGTTCTCAAATCAGCTAATTCTTCAAACAAATTCTGGATAGCTTGAGTACTGCTTTGCAGTAACAAGGCAACGCATTTCCTTCAGGGAAGCTTCTTGAACCCTTTACTTCATAGTACCCCACTGAAGAGTAAAAACCACTGAAATACAGAAAATACATTCACTGCTGAATTTCAACACTGCTTTTTCAACTTTGTTCCTGTTGTGACCATTTCAGCAGCAATCTTTTTATAATCACTGCAATATTGACGGGAAGTTTCAGTCATTAACTATGCCCACCGAAGTCTCTCTACACATTAGCATCTGTCAAGGAAAGACTTAGGAAAGTGTATTTACAATACCTGTCAATTTTTACTTTGCCAATTTCAATTTGAATTACATTTTTATACTGCATGTGAACTTTAAGTTACCAGCTGCGGGTTATTCTTCCTGTAACAGAAGTGAAGGTGGCTGCTCAAGCTGTCATACAAAAGCTGAACTGCTTACAAAACCCTCTACACACACAATACAGCAACAGCCCAAGATAAAGGCCACAGACTGGCTGGAGCTCACCTACTTTAAGAATCAAGACTAGGCTACTGAGCAACTTCTAAATCAGCAGCCAATGGGTACTGACAGCTACAGATTCATTTCAGCTGCTGTAGGAAGAATTCTCATGCAGGTTCCACTTTTTGTTAAAAAAAAAAAAAAAAAAAACACCCAAGAAAAAAGACTAAGGTGGCAGCAGCACTGCTGAGAACATAACCAATTCAAAACTAAGCTTTGGGATGGAAGTGTTCTGCTGGTCATTCAGCAGAAGCCTAACAGATTTTCACTTGTCTGGAGAGTATCACTAACACAGACTCATACCTTTGCATGCTATTTACATTTTTATTGTTTGGGTTAAGAGAATGATGTGCTACATTTCCATAAGATAGTTATATCCACAGAAAGCTGTAGATCAGATTTAAGCAGCAAGAATCTAGTTTATTTAGGTTAATACTTATGGGTTACCAAGTTGAGTCACATACTGTTTTATATAAATAATTTTATATGGAGACATGACATAGCAGTATGAAAGTTGTTAAGCATTCCCAAACTCTTCCTTCTCTGTAACTCTTCCAGCAACTTAACACATCCTAACGATGAATTTGGATGACCTCTGACAATACCTGTAAGAGGTACAGTGCTTGAGAAGAGCACAAAGCTTATTAGAAGGCACAGGTATGGAGCAGTTGAAAGATAAGCGGGGAGGTGGGGCAAGGTTGAACAAACACCATCTGTACTCTGCAGTGCTGGGCTCTGCAGGGACTGCTGCGCAACAGCAGTAAAAGGCGGAGCCAGCAAGCCTGCCAGCTCCCTGCCTCCCGTGCCACCCAGGTGGAGGGCTATCAGCCTGGAACCATGACTGCCACTTACACGCCACTGTGGCCTTCCTAGAGGGGCCTCCCGGAGTTCTGGATAATGGTGCACCATACACGTCATAGTGTGCACACCTTCACCAGTTCAAAGCGGCTTCCAGACCGAGTGGTTAAATGCTGACTGTAAGGTGCCCGTGCAGAAGGTCTGACATCCCCTTTACTGTGGCCGAGACCCACCTGAAACCCTCATTTGATGCCATCACAGCTTTGACGTGGCATTCTGTGATTCACGTTGCAGCACTTTCATTTTCACTGCAATAGCTCCCATCCCCCACCCCCAGAGTGTGCGGAGGGCCTGACAAAGAATCCAAACCTCCCAGGAAAGCAGGGGAGCTGCTGCGTGTGCGGCCGTTTCTGTGGCACATGCAGCCTCTAGAGGTAGTGTTTCATTACAGCCGTGGCTGCTCTGCAGTAACCCAGTCTGGGAGCTCCTCCACAGAGCTGACGAACACTGCCCAATAGAGAGCTACCAGCGAATGGCAGAGCAGGTGACACTGCTTGCCTCTAAAATTTGGCATTTCGGTGTACTTCACAAGCATCAGAACTGAAGGGACACTTCTGTTCTGGCAGGATTAACTATAGAACAACAACCAGACTAGCCTATATAGACTAAAATTAGGGTTATGATAGGTTAGCTTGTTTTGGGAGCAAATCGCTCTGGCTTATCTAGCATGGGGAACACTGGACAGTCACAGGTTGAGCCAGTCTGGTCTGTCAGGACGAACTCTAACCACATTCAAAGTGTCACCGTGCCTCCTGGACACACCCATTTTTACACAGACCTTGCTTGAAGATACTCCATTTTTGGTTCTGTACAGATGATGACTAAATGCAGTAAGTCTTTTGCTGCTACGTTCATTGTGGGTTTGGTTTTTTTTTTTTCCCCTGCTTTACGGATGGTTTGCTGTGTAAGTTCGTAATTCAAACTAAAGAATAAATTCAGGCTTCTATTCACCAAATTTCTTTGCCCAGAGACAGCATTTCAAAAAATCCTAAATTTTAAGTAGCCATCGTTCACATTAGACATGACGAGCTGACAGTCATTTGATTCCTTAAGAACATAATGAATGAAAAGACAATTCCACTCTACTGCATCTTCTCTTAATGCAGAGATAGCACTAAGTGGTCCCTGGTGCTGCTTTCGCAACAGAATTGCTCCTTTTTGTACGCTTCTCTGTAGCCACTTGTTTTAATTTAAAAAAAAACCACAAACAAAAAACCACAAACGCTAAACTCACATCCTTTAGACTGAATTTGAAACCATCCTCCAATTTCACAAAATGCGTTCTATTTCGACAGTGGATTACATTTCTAAACGCATCGCTAGTAATATTAAAAACGCAGGACTGTCCTCTGCAATGACCAAAACGGGAAGCAAAAATTGTTTAAAAAAAAAAAAAAAAAAAAAGGAACACGAATAATCCCTTGTCCAACAGAGCCACCAACAGCATGGCGCTACCACGGAACCGACAGGGACTCCAACGCGAGCTGACAACAGGTCTAGCGAGGAGGGCGATGGTGCAGTGAGGCACAGCCTGCCCCTCATCATCATGCTGCTCAGAAGCTGCAGGGCTCCGCAGTGCATTATTATGACCAGGCGCAGCACACCTCGCTAGCGAGCCGGACAGCTTAGGCTGCCTCATTCAGGCCCATTCAGCCGCACACG
>NW_008240122.1:5291383-5333475 GCF_000691975.1 Corvus brachyrhynchos
CGCTCCCGCGCCCTCCCGGCCCCCCAGACCAGGGCGGCAGCCGCGTCCCCGGGAGCGCGTTTGCCACAACGTTCCGAGCCTTCATCTCCGTGCTGTGCTCCGGCCAGTCTCGCCCACACGGAGTTACCAAATGAGGTTCGCTGTGCATCCAGCACAGTCCAGAAAAATTCCCACCCCGCGCTGCAAGCTAGAGGTGCTTCGTCGCTTGGTAGCGTTGTTTAAAAGAACAGATTTCAGAGAATCAGGTTGGAACAGACCTCTGAGATCATCGAGTCCCACCCGTGAGCAATCACCTCCATGTAACTAGACCATGGCAGTGAGTGCCACATCCAGGCTTTCCTTAAGCACCTCCAGGGACGGTGACTCCACCGCCTCCCCGGGCAGCCCATTCCAATGTGTAATCTTCCTTTCTGTGAAGAAATTCTTCCTGACGCCCAACCCGAACCTCCCCAGTTAGACATTTTCCCTGTTCCCCCACCATTTCCCCTGTTAGGAATCACATATGCCCTGGTCCTGTACCTAAGGACACGTGGCCAGCAATTCTGAGCTAAAATCCGGAGTCTTGTCAGGGTTTTCTGTAAGATGCATTTGGACAAATAACTCCCAAGTGCAATTTTCAAACTTGCACATGTATTTTCAAAGGTAATTCAACAGAGAGCTGCAACACTGGCTGAGCCCAGTGACAGCAGATCTACCTGCCTTCTGTGAAAACCACAACACTCGTTTTTGGGACCATAAATACATTATTAAACTTTGGGGGCCTGAGTTAAAGTTTTCTGACCTAAGTTTGAACACAAATCACAATACCAATCACATTTCAAAGAAAAATTACCTACTTCCACATCTATTGCAAGAATTATTTAGTTGGTATTTACACAGTATGTAAACAAATAGTATTTTATACCTATCTGTGCACTGTTACTACACAAACTAGAGCAATGGCTCTCACTTTGCACACTAAAGAGGTTTTACTCATCTCTGGTTTTTGCAGTCTTTGGTTTATAGGCCATAGAAGTAGGATGTGCTTGGGAGGGGACTGGCATGAATAAACTCATAAAAGAAAAATTCTGTGAGTTTTTCCCCGAGCATTAATTCAAATTCTCAGGTCTGCTTTCTTTTAAGGATGATTTTGTGTCCACTGAATTCAGAAACAAAGTGGGGGAAAAAAACCCAGAAGAAGGCCTAGTTTCTTGAACTAATCAAGGATTATACCCTTTATTGAGTACAGCACCCCTCATCCTCGCTTCCTCACTCTGTGGTCATAGGAAGTACAGAAAACACCACCACAGACTTAAAGCTGGCCTCCAGCCTTGAAATCTATCTGCAGTTACTGTTTTGTGATACACTGGTTTGTTAGGCCTCCTTTCCCCTTACATGTATTTATAGTCCACAAATCCAGCACATCTGAACTATTGTCTATTCAAAGTCTGATAACATTTTTTTCAATGTGTAATGTGTACCTAGATGAATAAAATACTTCCCAGAGCAAGCAGTGACTGCCAAAGTCATTGTTGCGCACGCCTCCTCCAACGACTGCCACAGGAAGCAGGAGCAAATCCCTGCCTGTGGTCAGGCTGTGCTGGATGCAGACAGCTGAGCTTCAATCGAATTTTCCTCCTCCCTGATGCCCTCTTTGGTTCAGTGTTAAGGATTGCTCTGACATTCCCAGCTTCTTTACATTTCTAGAGGTGTGAATCTGTGCAGAAAAGTTCTGGACCAAAAAATTCATCACCTGCTCTAGAGTTGGGATAAAAGTGGCATAGCAGTGCTCAGGGTGCATGCCTGTCACACCCTCAAATCTGGAGCAGATCAGAGCAGAGTGCTGGTGCGTCTGTGGAGCAAAACCATCTGCTGTGGAGACCATAGCTTGGGTCCTGGCAACAGAACACCCACGGGTGCATGGTGCTGGGCCTGATCTGCCAAGACCTTTCCTTGGCATCTGTCTTTTATCCTCAAATTACCTCAGAGAGGCAAAACATTGTGACACCTGGGTTGCTCAGGTGCCCAGGCTCAAGGAATCTATTGAGATGTTGTAAATCAGCATTTCTGTGTAACTGGTCCTGAGAAATTTGATGAGAAGTATGTGGAAGGGCTGTATTGAGACAGCAAGGTCTGAGTCCTGTTCCTGGAGTTTGCCCCTGGTCATCTTGAGCATGGAGGCTTTAGGAAACCTGTGGCCCACAGCATGAATAAGAGGTAGGCTTGCTAATTATGGCCTAAGGGTCTGCTGAGGAGCAGGGACTTGAATGCAAGGGTCCCAGAGAACCTGACCACCATATTGTATGTTTTTGTGGATGTCCCTTAAAGGATTTGGTGTCTGTAATTTATATTAAATTCTTCATACTCTTTTTAGTTATGTTCAGTTTTCTCTAAAGAAATGGTCATTCAGAGCATCCTCCCTCTGCCGTATGTTTCTTAGGTCCCCTGGTTCCTTGATCTCTCTCTTCCATTTCTCTGTTCTTATGTGTCTCCTCTTTTCCATCTGCATTTTCCTTCAGCAGCACCCATTTCCTGTGGGTTTCATCACCACCCCCACCCTGCTTCCATCTGTTGAAGAGATCAGCCACGAAGTTAACTTGCAATTACACTACCCGTGAAATTACACCAACACTTCCAGTGGCATTACTAAGCGTTAAAGCGAACACCCTGGTGAAATTAATGGGAGAGGGGGGAATTTGCCCCTTGCACAAACGGGTTGTTGGCAACCTCAGGTAGGCAAACCAGCAGATCCTCAGGTATATTGGGGTAGCCTAGAGAGGCAGAGTTGCTTTTCAGCAGCCTAGCTGACACTCTCTGCAGCCTGCATGTGCCATGAGAAGCAGGAAAATACATCAAATGACCAGCCCCAGCTGCAGTCTGCGACTCTGACACCTCTGACAGAGCAATAATGGGAAATGATGGTAATTGCTCTGTTGCAATGGTCAGGTATAGTTCTACCACCTCAGTCTTTTTAACGTGATATTTTCTCTCTCTGCTATGTAATTTAATAGATTTGTCAATGTTTGTGATCTGTGCTTTTTTTTTTTTCCCTCAACACAGAAATGCAGTTTTATAGAAGTCCAGTCTCAGGATTAGGGCAGCAAATTAGAGAAGCAATTTGGGTTCCAAGGTTAGAAGAGCTGCATATGCCAGCAATTTTCACAGTTACTCTTTTTTGTATATTTAATATTGTGTAAATGCAATTTATTCTATAATTTTAATAATACTTTAGTGGATCATTTGGACTGATGTACACAGAATGCTGTGCCATGGTACAAAATGCTATAGCTGCTTCCTCAAGATTATTGTAATAGTTTGAACAACCTAATTAGAAATTAACTGCAAATTTTATAAGTGAATTTCTGAGGTAAGAAGAAAAAAGTTCTCTACTTATCACAAGTACTAACACTTAGCATTTAACTGCTGCATACAGAAGGAAAATAGCTCATGGCTGTTTTTCCATAATGGGTCTGATTTTTCCAGCTTTTTCCGTAACACAGAACCTGCCCCCCTGAGACAGGCCTTTATCCCCAGTTCCAGCTTTATGGGCATAAAACTAAGGTGGAAATCAATATTTATGCACCCAGATGTACTTGGAAGGCCCATTCAGCCCTCAGCAAGGAAAAACTTAGTTGTCTACAAAGTTTTAAGGTGCTAAATGAGACATCTCAGTTTCTGGTATTCTGAGAGCATCTACTGATCAAACAATCCAGAATGCTGAGAACTGGGAGGCTACCCTCGCCTCACCTGGATGGCAGCAGTGGATAGAAAAAACCAGAGGTTTATTGACGGTGGTGGATGGAAGACACCTCCTCCAAGATAAACATGGTTGTGGGAATAACTGCACTTTCTCCTTGCATGTTGAAAGCCTTGTCCTGTCCTTTGTGCCTGGTCCCTGGAGCACTCACACCTGGACTGCACAGTGCCCGTGAATCGCAAGGATGACATTTCTTCCCCTAGGGAATATGGACAGGTGATTCCTCCCACACTTCGCTTTCTGTAGGAAGTGCACAGACAAGAGCAGTACATGGCAGCAGGGAGTGCATTACACGCTTTCAGAATATGCCGTGGCTGTGTCAATGCTGAAGGTGACCCAGGCATATCCCAATCAGCTTTTAGGTAATTCAGACAGGGATACCAAGGTAGCTTGAGCAGTGTGGTGCCTTCCACAGAGCACCAGACCCGCTGGAGAAGCTGGGCAGATTTGCGGCCAGCGGATACAGAGCTCTGTTGTGGGGATTACACTGCTCCCTTCCTCAAGGCTAGATGTTGTAAAGCTGATTCAGGTGACCTAAAGCTGACTCTTTAACCGTATTGTGACCATTCACTAACACAAAACAAGGCAGGAGAGTCAAAAAAAGGCAGATGGGTGCCCTCATGTAAAACTGGGGGGCTGGAGAAAGGCACAATATCTAATCATCGGCTCTAGACTAGGATTAAGAGTAAAAAGCCAGTGGGACTTGCAGTCTTTTTTTTTTTTATTATTTTAAAGAGGTAAACAACTGCTTCAATTTTATGAGGATTTCTGATGGAATATTGTCCATAAACCTACAGTATTTTCTGTGTTCTTTTGAGGCAAACCTGGCTCCAGGTCTTCATTTCACCAGTGTATCATTCTGGAAGATGAGAATGCTGTCTGGGCAGAGGCAGTAAGAGATTCCATTTCTAAACCATGTTCTTGAAGTACAAGAATAGATAGCCCTCACACTAACTGAGCAAGATCTTGCTTTTTCTGTGTTTCATTTTCTAAAATACCTTAATAGGAGGGAAAGCATAAACCCCATATTTGCTCCAAGATAACAGAAATCCCACAGTCATCATCTATTGTACAGTTCTGTTTTCTAGGGACTGGAAATAATATCATAACACTTACAAGAGGCAGCATAAAGTCCAGGAAATTGCAGAATGTATTCCAATATCTTCAGGTTCTGCAAAGGCTTCTTTTTCTTTCCTTTGACGAGCTGTAAGAAAAAGAGAAAGTCATCAAGAGTCACCAGCTCTCCCACCTGTGGGGCAGAAGCCTTCATCCATGAGAAGCACCACCCAGTTATTATCATCACAACTTGACAAAATGCGTCCAAGCACTGTTTAAACTGCCCCTCGTGAAGATCTAGGGAGACAGTGGTCAAGGAAGTACTTGGTAATTCTCCATTTTGACAGGAAGAAATGGCTAGAGGAAAAATATGCTTTTCTGGATCTGAAGACTCTTAGTTTTGGTGGCTTTCTACATGGACGATTTTAATCCTAACGTATTTTTTTCTTTATTAACAAACAAAAATGGCAGAATAATAGGTAACTCCTATTAAAAAATTCCCAGGGGAGGCAAACACTGCTTATAATGGAGTTATTGCTGCAACCTTAATTAGGGCATGGTGCCAAATACCTCTGTGATGAAAAACAAATCGATGTAATGATGCTTTCCCATTACCTTTTTTGGAGTAATTAAATGTCACAACATATTTTGCATACTTCCTACTGGGGACCAGGGCATATGGGACTGATTTACAGCAGAAGTCAAAAGGATTTTCCTTAAAATCAGTGCAGGTAGACAGCTAGCTGCTGGAACTGAAAGTTAAAATATATTTTAATCTTCTAATGACAGCAAAGGGTGAAGCACCTATTGACTGTAAAATTTCAAATACAGTGTAGAATCCGACTAGATTAACAAAGTATATTTACTTCCCTTTTTCACCTAAACAGTCATTGTTTCACCCAAGCTGAAACTGCTCTGGAAATTCAAATCCTGTCATTTAGTTTTGTGCTCTAAGATCCTGCATGTTTAAAGAGATTTATGTCCACACACACTGACAGCTGAAGAATCCACCTCTGTTGAATTCAGTAGGCTTTTCACTGGCTTTCTTTCAGCAGGTCACATCCTGAGCATCTTACTCACTTTTTCCTCTATCTGCACTCAGGCATGCTTTCAGAGGGGTTTATCCAACACAAGGGCCAATTAAATACTGAGCAAACAGTTCAGAATTTGGCTGCTTTTATAAATAGTGATTCAAAGGTTTGATTTAGCTACAGATGAGCCTGAGCCACAAAAAAAATTGCATCTGGATCCTAACTGTGTCAACTCCCATGGCAGAGATTTTTTTTCCCAGCCAAAGCTTGGCCTGAAAGTTCATGCAGAAAGACAAACTGTGAATCAGAAGCCTGCACCAGTGCCCCGGGTGAAGTGCGTACCAAGATAGCCTGCAGCCACATGCCAGCTCGCCATTGACCTTTTATCTGCATAAATAGTTGTGACCTTTGGGCTGCTCAAATTAGTGCGAACTGCTCGAGCAGGCAAGTATCACAGCCCTCTGTTGCTTAGGCTGCATCTCTTTGCCTCTTCCCTCTCGTGCCATCTCCTTCGCTGGGCAATGAAGGCAGGTAGGGGCATGGGACAGCTTTCTTGCCTCTGGGGACATCCTGTGCCTCGGAGGAAATCCACAACTGGCTGGGTAAGACTGTACTAAAGCCTCATCACATCAACTCAGTGACACAGAGAAGACCAAGTTAAGGAGCTGACAATCCTCCTTTGGACTGATACTTTTCTATAGGGCACAAGAAACCTTCTTCTTGCTGTGCCTCTCGTTATCTTTCATTACATTTAAAATAAGTCCTAAGAGTTTTAAATTCAAAAGAGATAAGTTGTTAACAAAATAGTTATTCTTTTGCTCAGCCTCAAAGTGAGTTGTTTTTCTTAAAAACAAAAGGTAGATCACTAAACCACTCTGATCTACCTCTTATTCACTGGACTGTATGCTGTAAAGGGTTTAATGCCCATTATTTTCTCAGTGGACCAGAGCTAGCATGCTCTCTCATGTAAATAAACATTTAGTCCTATTTCAAAATGCATCACTTGTGTCCCTGAAACCACAGCAGTTTTAGTTATTTTTGGAAATAGGTATTTGCACAGTTTTACAAGCACATTTTTTCCAATTGTTTAGAAAAGGTCCTTCAGTTGCTTAATGACAATATTGACTAGGCCTGAGGGGAAGAAAAAATGAGTGGGGTATTTTTAAGGACATAAAGCAGGAAAAGAATACAAACATTTTCAAGGTTCTCCAAGACACTGACTGCACAGACACATTTCAAAGGGAGGTTACTATCCCTGAAATTCTCTCCAAAGCTCTTTTTTTTCTGATTTCCTTTACCCAGAGCTTTTTTCTTTTTGTCTGTTTCAGTCATGGGCTACCAGATCCCAAGTGTATTTTTCCACATGGTGTACATTGTCTACATGATGCTGTAAAAATTCAGTTGACTCTTATTATACATTCTGGAGACATTTTTAATTGCACCAAGGAAAACTGTTGGGCAGGTAGTGAGACACCTAATAAGTAGTCGCTAATCCCCATATTTTTAAAACTAAATTTGAGGGAGCCATCCCGCAGGTAAGAGTGGGAGCTGCATGCTGAGGCACGTGCCTGCTGCCTTTGGCAGATGTGTTGGAAGGGAACTAATTGTTCTGCTGCATCACGTCCTTCAGCTCTGCAGCGAAGTCTAACCCACAGCTGTCTGGGTGAGCTGAATTTCACCCCACATTTCAGGAATATCTGCTTGCTGGAAGGGCTGCTGCATCACCCATATGGTACTTGGTCAGCCACCCAAAAATTAAGCATCCTGCCTCACTCCCAGAAGGATGGTATGGACAAGTGCCACAAGTTCTGAGAATGAATCGCGAGGGTGCAAGACCTGCAGATGCATCCTTGTGCTGTGCAGTTGGAGGGGGTGCAGTTGGAGGGTAAGGGTTTCTCACTCCTATTTCCATGAGCAGTTCCCTAGAAACAAGACCTGGTGACTCTCAAGGTTCATTGCCAAATTACAGCATCTCCCTCTTTAGTTACACCTGAGAAAGGGCATTTATGTTTCACCAGAGAAGCAAACGAAGGCAGGGCTGGGAGGGCTGGTCTGCATCCCTCTCCTCCAGAGCCATGGAGCCCCTTATGCACAAGCTGTGCTACAGCTGCAGAAAGGAAAAAATGTGGGCTACCCTTGCTGAAACATTGGCAGCACATCGCTGTTTACAACTGGAATTTTTGCTGCAGGCTTTTACCAATGACAACTTAGGACAGGAATAGGAAACTTCACATGATGATGAGGTCAACTTTTTTTCGCTTGTCCAGTGCCCCTAGATGAACACAAAGCTGCTGAAGTTAGGATTTATGATTGCTTGCAAAAAATTGAGCTTGAGCCATGAATTTTAGCTGGCTCTTTTGTGTTATCTTTTATAGCACTTCCAGCAGCATACTTATTTAAAACTTTTAAAAGCAATTTGGGTTGCTTTCCTTTGGTCCTCATTTCTGCTCCCCCACTCAATTATCTGTGCCTGTCCAGGAGCAATTTTAAGTTGACCCATTCTCAAGTAAATGAGAGGGCACTGCGTGTGTTTGCAAAGCATGTTTAACTTGTGTCTTTCATCTGTGAGTAATATTAAATCTATTGAACTACATAAATAAGTAATTCACCTACAAACCTGACAAACCGACAGTAATTTCTTCCTCTCAGAGTTTACAGCTCACAGGTATCTTTTTTAATGGTTTCATTTCCTTTTGTGTACCTGGAGATAAAACCAGTGAGCTAGACAATCGTGCAGAAGAGGGAAGGCTGCTTGGCTGTTCTTCTCTGCCCCCATCCCACTACAATCAACATACATAAACATGCATAAAAACATAGAGTGAGAATAAAATAACCACTTTGAGTGTCACTTCCGCTGTCGTGGTTTCTGCATGAGAAGTAGACTCCAGCTCGGCCTCCTGGTTTGGATAACAGCCCTGTAAAATAATTTCTAGCAAGAGACTAGAGGTCTGGTTTTGTTCTCATGCAAATGAAATTAGTGGAATTATATAAGCATAAAATCAGGGACAAATGAGAGGAAACTCTTATTTGCTCTTTTGTATTTTTATGGAGTTGGGCTCCTTACACACAAGCAATGCTCTTGTAAGAGTTGGAAGGTGGGTTGACAGGCACCTGGGCTTGGGATGACCACAGCACTTCAGCCTTGCAAGCCATGTGAGGCACGCACACATCTGGCTGTCGGAGGGGGGCTTGAAACAAAATAAACTCTCCAAACCAGGAAGCCCCTTGGAGCTAAATAAGAGGAAACACTAAATGCAGGGGGTCTAGATGAAATCCCATCCCCTCTCCACCTTGTCCAGGTGCCTATATCAAAGCTGTAGGAAAGGATGTCCTTCTGGCCAGGAATCCTTTCCTAAAAATAATTGTGTAGGACCTCTCTTTGGAAGCAATGATGGGAGGTTTTTCCTTAGAATCCACCCCAGCACCACTTCAGGCTGTGTGCTGTGCTGGTACTGGGCTAAGGCTCTTTATCCGTGGGAATTCTCCTCCCTCCACCATTAGCTGCATATGTAAAACCCTGCATAAGCCATTGTAGTCTCTGGGTTCTGGGGGTGGAGAGTGGAATGGAAGAAATCTTGTAGCAGAATATATTTAGCTTCCATCTCTTCCAGGATGCTCCTTCACACCTCCCAGTTAAGTGCATCCAGCCCTGTACTGAGCCATGAAATGCAGAAGAACCAGCAGAGCTTTCTGCCTCATTGAAGGGGCTCAGATTTATGCTTCAATAAAGCAGCCTCAGTACCTAAAACATAAAAGGGACCCCCCAAGTTATTTGAAAAAAGACATTTTAAACAACCTAGGTTGGTTCCTAATGCTATTCAGCCATACTGAAAATAAAATTTCATGCCTGTTCAGAACTCAAAAATGGGATCAAGATTATTGGCTGAAAGGGCAGAAATCACATTAACTGAGCTGTCTTTTGCCTGCGATGTTTGGTCTTTGGTGTTTTTCATTTACCAATGCTGCAGAACTTATTACTTGTCCTTAAGGAGTGCTACTGTAGGCAGGGAGTAACCAGCTCATGGTTATCTGCTGTGATCAAAACCCTGGGAGTTTGAAATGGACGTTATTCATTGCCGCCACTCTGACTGAGGCCATTTCATATGGAAACAATTAAGAGGCAAAAAGCATATCATAACAAAGGAATGAGAAGGAAGATCAGGAAATACAAGCAGATTGGATCATTCTCTAAAAACGAATACAGTATTTACTGTTGGTGAATATAATAAATCTAAGACTTGAATTACCACAGGACAGCACACAGGACTCTGAATTGCAGATTTTCTTATGCAGCCTAAGAGGAAATAGTTAAGATTAATGGTGAATGTAAAATTTAGCTCTAGAACAGAACAAAATATAACTTATTTCATATGTGTGCAGAATGCAGTCTGAAAATAATGTGTTTAAAAAGTGGTCACAATGGGAAATTACAAAGCAATGAAAAGCAAAGAGGAAATAAAAAAATATGGTCCATGAGCATTTCCTTAAAAGCAAGGGGAAAATCTAAATGGACATTGAAGAGCATCCATAGTGATTTGCACATCTTCTTGAGACCAATGTAAATGCAGACGGACACAGAAAAGGGCTGAAGAACAAAATCTCTTTCTAAGAGGTGTTTACTCTTACAGGCAGTAAAAACCCAGGGGGAGGGTTTTTCCCCCACTGCTATCAGAGAACAAGTGAGGCAGTTACTGGAAAGCATATACCATAATAAAGAATTCTGAAACACCATTTAATATTTCTGTCTGGCTGAGTAATTAAATGAACAGATTTTCAGCTAAGCGATATGAGATAGACAAGACACTGTCAGTCATGCACAGCTGGGGGCCAGGATGTCCATGTCCCTCAATTCCTAAAATAGTCATCGGTACTTAGAGAAAAGTTTGGAAATCACTTCCAGTAGCTACCAACACTAGGTCTCCTAGTGCCGTACTGCCATGCCCTGGTGCTGTATGCACACTCACACACCAGTTTTCAGTATGTCACAACCTTGGGTGAATTTAACATAAACTTGTACTGTTAGGTGATAGCAAACTGCCATCCAACTGCTCCTTCTTGACCACTGCCTAGGAGACTAATTTCTATTGCTGGTGAAATCAATCTGAGTTTTATGACTGGCCTCACTGGAGCCAGGATTTGGCTTAGTGTCTGGATGTAAGCAGCTAATGGTTTTTCTGACAACAGCTCAGAGATGGTGTAAGTCAAAGCAGAAATATTTAATGCCTTGAGACTGGCAGAACATCCATTCATGCTCTTGGCTTACCTGTCAAAAGAGATACCAGGTATTGATGCCTTCATTCCTGTTCAAACACCCTGCTTTCCTCCTTAAATAACAGTAATGCTTAAGTGGGAGTCACCTCGCTTCTTCAGAAAGCTGAGAACCGTGCAAACACCCACTAAAACTGGCCAACATACACTGAGCAAAGGATTGGTTGAGAAAGCACCTGAACCTCTGAATGGGACACCACAGAGCCAGCCTAGTGCCTCCACTGTCATCGTCCATCATCCTGCCCTCCCTCCGCTCCCCTCACACCTCCATGACTCGTCACAGCCTGTGACAATCCGTGTCCCACTTGTCTGAAGGTACCAGAGCTTCAGAAAGCTGTGCTGCCAGGCTGGGTGGCATTGGCCCGCAGCGCTCTCCCTCCAGCTGCTTCTCCCTTGCTGGAGCATCCCTTGGAGGCAGCGAGCACACCTTCTTCACTTCCTGCTGCTCATCCCCAAGCCACCAGCTTTGATCACTCAGGCAACCACTAAGGCTGCCACCTGCAAACCCAAGTGATTTCCAGTCCTTTCCCAACTTTGGCTACTGCTTTTGCCTAAGCAGTAGTGAAGTGGAGCATGGTAGGAGGCAGGCAGTTGGGAGAAGGGGTAGTCCCATGCAGGATGTGAGCTTCATGCATCTACTGGCTGGACACAGAAAGCAGAGGCTGCAGAACAAGTAATCCTGGGCGCCGTTGGCGTTTTAGAAAGAGCTACATACATGACACAGTTTCTCCAGAAGTTCCCTTTAAATAGTAACATTTCTGCCCATTTGTATTCACAGGTCTTACAGTTCTATTTTTAATTGGAATGTAGGTGTTCATGAACAGTGGGTGTGAGACTGACAGCCCTAGACCAGAGCTCTCCATTTGCAGAATAACTGCTGCATTGACTGCTATGCTGCAAACTCCTGTAATGGAAATACCAAGGACTGAGAGGGTCTTCCCATCCCTGTGCTTATTTTGCTTTTGTCCTTGCAGCTGAAGCTGCCCCAAAGGGTACCAGCAACTAAGATGGGCTGTGGATGTTTGTGTGTCCACATGCATGTTCAAACACTTGCTAGAACAGGCACAAGATTATCAATCCTTCCAGACAGTAATTGCTTTTGAGCCTTAGCAATTCATTTGGATTTTGTACTCCATTGCCATAGAAGTAGCTTTTCACGTGACTTCTTGAGTTCTCCAAGACATCCTTAAGCAATATGTTTAGGTCTCTTTTTTTTTTTAATTTGCTAACTTTTTGTTCTTAAATATAAACAGCTCAGGCTCAGGTACTTGTACCCAGCTTTGGAAATACCAAAGGCTCTTACCAGTTTTCAGAGAACCCTGAAGTACACTGTTGTGCATAGCTCAGGTAGCTTATGCCTCTAACCATCATTTAATAGATGATTCTAAAATTGAGAATAATCATGTTGCGCTTCTGATACTTTTTCCCACTCCAGCCCACTCAGAAAAACCTTCTGAAAGAAAACTCCATGGCACAATCCCTTTACCTGTCCCCTGAGCCATCTATTCTGCACACAACAAGGTCAGGAGTAGAGCCAATACCGATACCTTCCCTTTCTTGAGGCATGCCAGGTGTATTACTGAATTAAGGGAGTTCCTATATTTTCCTCCAAGATTATAGGCATGCAATTTCCAGCTATTTCTCTAAACCCTCCAGTCCTCATATGTTAATGTGCTTTGGCTTTTGTTTCAAGTTATTAGGAAGGAATCTTCTTTATCCTAAATTTTTTTTCTTTGCTTCCTTTGAATAATTAAGGGTCAAGTTATAATTTTCTCTTTCCGTCTCTAGGCTTGTGTAGAGAAGAGCGAAATTCTTTTCATTTTTGTCATTTCCTGCCCCCTCCCCCAGCCCTCTGGAATGGTGTTGTTAATGTGCTATGCTTGTATGCTCAGCCCTCTGCTGTCTTAAGCATTGCTTTTTCCTTGCAAAACTAGAAGCGGATCAAAGCATCATGCCAATTCTGAATGCAAGAGAAAGCATAGGCA
Organism: Corvus brachyrhynchos; assembly: GCF_000691975.1. Lineage (NCBI taxonomy): Eukaryota > Metazoa > Chordata > Aves > Passeriformes > Corvidae > Corvus > Corvus brachyrhynchos. Next base: position 5,304,460 of record NW_008240122.1, read on the forward strand.
GAAGCTGCCTGACACAGAGTTCCTCTGAATGTAGCATCTCTCTGCCAGATCAGAGGTCATGGTCAGGCAACAAAAACTAGAAGACACCAGTACCTTGGCCCTGCCTTTCCATGCTCCACCTGGGAAATCTGATTTCTGAGCTTTGTTTGCTTTCACAGAATTAGAAATGTCTGTTATACAGACAGAAATTCTGTTATAAAATGAATATAAATGCTGTTATGCAAAAAGATCAGGCCCAAGGCTCTTAACTAACTGGGAGCCCAAAGACTAGATTTGGGATGATCCAAGGCCTGCCCCTGCAGAGAAAGTATGTATGTATGCAAAACAGCAACACAGCCTCTTGCTGCGAGGTCATCTAAGGCTTCTTGTTTGCTCTCCTGATTTTATGGTGGGATCTTTTGTGATGAGGTTCAGCCCTGCCTTCCTACTGTTCATTTTTTTAAAGTACTTTTGCAGTAGTCAGTTCTCTGAAGTGCCATTCTCTTTCCTTTGAATTGACTGAGAATCTGGGTTAAAGTGACTGACTGATGTGACAACAAAGAAGGGAATGTCATCAGGTCCAAAGGATTTGATATGCTGTTGGTTATAAAATGTACTCGGACAGCCCAAGTTCTGTGCCAGATTAATATTTGATGTCATGGGACTTGACTGGCTGTAACTGAAAGAGCTGGGGCTGTTGTTGGGAAAATGGCCATCTCCCTTTCAGGGGAAAGTTGGGACTCATAGGAGCTGACAGCCTGACAGTCCAATCTTCCATTCACCCATAAGCACCAGTCAGAGTGAGCAGTGACAATGCAAGTTTCCCCATATTTAATTCACTGATGGGTCAAATTCTCTTTGTAACCCCTAAGTATTGTGCATACTTTCTATTATCAGCCAGAACTTTCCTTCTTCCCACAGTTTAGAGCGTATCAGTGCATGGTTCCTCTTGACAGTAGCCACTCCCTCTCTCTCCCTTCTCCCTCCTCCCTCCCAGCCATCCCCACCTCTCCCAGTGCCTGTGGCAGCAGCCGTAGCCTGCTTTCTCTGGGTGAGACACCACCACCTGCACCGTCCTGCCTCGGGCTCCTCTGCCATTCAGTAGTGGCAGGCACTGTTTAGTCACGGTCACAGCGACAGCGACCCATACAGCAGCTGAAGGGAAGCTGGAAGGGTGCATGCCCCCTTGGTGTAAGGGCCCCAAACCAGGCTCTGTGGGGAGGATCCCAAGCCAGTATCCACTCTCAGCACCAGCCTTTCAACACCAGGAAGATTCTGGCTTGATGCCTTGCAGCACTGTGCTGGGCAGCACAGAGTGCAGGGAGAGTCACACAGGAGGACAGAATTTTCTCTGAGTAATTTGCTACCATTATTTGTTGAGAGTCATAAAAACAGCACCTAGGATGCAGGTGTGTAACTCTGGCCCTATCTGTGTATGTGTGAGGCCCCCCTACATGGTCCATGCAGCTGCACAGTAGTCCAATATGCTCAGAAATCCTAAACTCTCTCACATAAGGAGAAAACAACTTGGGGCTGCATCATCAACACTTTCCAAAAATGGCCCTGTTTTGTCTGTCTGCTGATCCTTAACTTACCCAAAAATCTCTCAGCTAATGAGGACCACGTGCCAGTCACACTTCATTTAAAAGAGGGGGGGGAAGGAAGTTGGTGTTGTGGCATGTAGATATTAAAAAAAATAAATCAAATAAAACTTGGCATTGTAAATGGAAATCAATGGACTGCAAAATTGTATTTGTTCTAGCTGGATAGAGTACTTGCCGAGTTCCAAGCTGTTTGTCCCTTTCTGAGGAGGGAAGGGGTCTGCACCATTTGTACTGTAAATGCAAGGCTGTTGTGAAGAGGGACTTGAACCTTTCCACCTTCAAAACGGTTTATGCATACAAGAAAAAATTAATCTCACAACATCCCATGAGACACAAATCCTAGCCCTTATTTAGAGAGGGAATGAAGGGAGAGTGGGTATTTTGTCTGAAGCCATGAAGCAAATCTCTGTTAGAAGTGAAATGCTTGGCTTCTGGTCTTATACTGAGAAATTCTGACTATGTCCCTCTTAAAATTCTTTCAGTATCTACAAACTGCAGGCAACATAGTATCTGAACCATAATAATTCATGATAAAGCACTGTAGTGGCTAGCAGGTACACCACTGACCTGCGACTCCATGTGACCTTGGCTAGCTGTCACTTTCAGCTCAGGATACCTGAAGGTGTCACAGTGGACAGTGTTGCATCTCATCTGCACTATGCTCAACTGCTGCTTTTCTGAAAATCTGATTCTTGATCTTTAATAAATCCTAAGAAAGCTATATTTGACCTAAAACTCCACTCAACTAAAATATTTATATATTACCTCATGAAACACACAAAAGTATTCCTGTTATGAACAGCCCATTATCACCAACATATCTATGACATCTGCATTTGTCTTCTTCCCTATTCTATTAATAATGATTGTTATTTATATTAGACACAAAAACAAATAGCATTTCTTACACTTTCTCACAAAACCTACGTTGTTCTAAGGAATTTTATCAGACTGACTTGCATTGGTCAAAAGCCCTCCGAAACAGTTTTCTATGTAAAGTCCTGACAATTGAAGATTTCGTTTCATTTCCAAAGATTGTGATGTTTTAAATTCATCACCTTGAGGATGAGAAGCCAATCAAATGAACCTTGCAAGGCTGAAGGAGGTTGTTTTCAGACTTGAGAGGGTACTGGGTAGGAAGACTCGCAACCAAACTAAGACCTGACAACAGGGTAAAGTGAAAGCTAAAAAGAGGAGACAGTTGTTAATGATCACATCCTTTTCTGCTCTGTCCTAGCAGGTCATGCTTGAGATTAGAACAAGGCAGTAAAAGATTATTAGGGCAAAGAACCTGGAATTTGCGACTTTTGGCACCATGGCCAGCGCTCTGCAGGAGAAGCCTGTTCATGCCACCCCCAGGACTGTCCTACCAAAGGGTTGTGTCTTCTAAAACCGTTCTCAAAAAATTTTAACTGTATGGAGTATGCTATGCAAAGCAGTTATCAAAAAATAGATACCAGCTCTGTCCTTGATATTAAATAGGATCATTTGGATTACTGCAATCAAATATTAAAAAAAAAGCATTCATTATGAATGTGAATTTACATCCCTTCAATTGTAGAAAGGATCAGAAGAATATCTCATTTAAAATTAGCATTCTTTAAGTAAGACTTAAAAATTGAATTGATTGGAGAATAATAGCCTATCCAACTCTTTGCTGCCTTCAACTCTCTTTAAAATCAGAACTTTCTCTTAAGAAATATATAAACCGTTATTATTTTCAGCCCATATCAGTTATGCAGCCCCAATCAGTTTGGGGTGAGAGTTATTTTGGGTTGGTTCCATTGGGATGAGAATGCTGATGGAGTTGGTAATTCCTCATATCAGTGCTCTTGATTAACACCGAATGCACAAAGCTCTTTGTCCTTGAACTTTTAAAACCAAGGCCAAACAAGAAGGAAGAAGATTGTTTGCAATTCTATGTGTCTTTTTCTTGAAAGCACTGGGCCCAAAATCCCTCTCTCAGATTTTGTTTGGGGTCACACTGCTGAGGCCTCCTCCAGCTACACCTGAGCCTGTTTGGCTCTCTTGTCTTTCTGCCTCTCTTCCACCTTTCAAGGAAATTGTTGCCTTCAAGCTGATCTCTACCTGAATGGGTAGATTAGTCCCAAACCTCCCTGCTGCTGGGTTCACATTCCTGAAGAGCCTTACAGGGAGCCTTCGAAGCCCCAATTGTTTCAGTGATCTATTAAGACAAAGAATGGTTAATACCCTAAACTCGATCATCACTGTTGTAGGTGCTGTCCCACCACCACTGCCACTTCCCAAGACTGTAACCAGAGAGCTCAGGCTCCAGGATCAGCCAGCCCAGCACCAGGGCTTCCCCACATTTTATACGCCGCTCTGGCATTGCCAGAGCAAGATGTATTAGGCCATGGGAACTACTTGGGGCTTGGCTTTGCTGCTTCTTCTATGATCATGACTTTGAACTAATATTCTTTGTGACGGCTTTTTGTCCATCTACAACTTCCTGGTATTCACAGCTAGATATTGCACTGGAAATGCTGTTTATTAGGAACCTACCTAAGGCTCCTGGGTGCCCAGATGCCATTTTCCATGAACTTGGGCACTCCTCAACACTGCCATCCTTGCACTGTGCTGTCCAGGCTGGGGACAAAGCTTTTAACTGCCCTAGGGACAAAAAAAAGGAATTTCTTTTCTTCTTCAGAGGCTACATAGAGAGAAATGTGTGTTATTATGGTAAAGGAAAAGGCTATTTGCAATGAATGGACAAGCTCTGTCTGTCAGCATAAAATGTTCATAGAGTGGATGCTGAAGCCAAGGCAGATTATTTCTAGGGGATCATAGTCCTTCTTTATTCAGTGGGGTTTTTACCCAGTTTCTTGTCTGTTAGCAAACTAGTTTCCCTAATATTTCAGAGGAAATGTGCTGAATGGCAGATCACAGGCCAGTCACTCAACTGATGTTGGCTGACATCTGTACAATAAACCAAACCAAGTGATCTTTGGCCCTAGTGGAAGCAAAAGTCAACCATATGTACACAATATATATGCACACAGAAAGCAGCAAAAAAAACCGCACAACCAAACTCAGGCCAAACCACTCCAAAGATTATAAGTAACTAAGCAGAACAAAGGTCTATCCCTAAATGCTAAAGATCAACATAAGGGTTTTTTTATGGCTGATAACATACCATGCCCCACTGTTAAGGAATTTTTATAGCTGAACAAAACCTGACAATCAGTTTTTATGTAGCACATCTCATAAAAAAAATGGGAAAGTACTCTACTGAGAAGGTCAATATTGTTATCTCTGTTCCTCGGAAAGCTGAGCAGCAGAGTGGAGGTAAAGGTGCCTAAGGAGCCTTACATAGAAGGCTGTAGGAGTGCAAAAGACTTCTCCATCCAACAGCAGAAGTACGGAAGGGCCAACTGTACTTTACTTACGTGGTTACACCCACTACCCCGTTTGCAGTAGGAATCTTTCCCAAACACTGCAAACACTGATACAGCTCCACCGACTGCGCCAGGAGCGCCTGTGGCAGCCAGGGCCACCCCTACGCCAGGGGACAGGCAGACGAAGGAGTTCCTGCGCTGTCAGCCGGAGTATGAAATTACAGCACTTCAGCTGCTTTGCGGGAGCAGCCTGCGCGGGCCCGGCCGCCACGGCCACGGCGAGGCCGCTGACCCTTCAGCGAAGCCCTGCCACCCACCCCGGCACAGCAGGACGGAACAGGGGAAAGAGCAGGCGAGGAAGAAAGCCCAGAGGGGGGATTTACTGGATCCATCCCACACTTCTGGAACCCGCGTGCACCTGGAGTGGGGGCCCTGCAGCAGCAGTGCCCAGGGCAGGTGCGGAGCAGCATTTGCGGCTGCACGGGGTCACTCCATGCTCTGCAGGGCAGCCCTAGGGACAGTCTCCTGACCCCACCGTCATGCTCCTGGCTGTGCTGGGAGCCAAGAGAATGACATGGCCACATTTACTGTTGGATTTAACATGAAACGTGCCACCGGCCTGCCCCCCCTGGTTTCCTACACGTTGCCAGGGAGTGGAAAGAAAACCTCTTGCCACAGAGTTCAGAGTTCTTCACCAGAGAGAGAGGACTGGATCACTCTCCCTTTCCTTCTCCATGTGCAGGGAAAAAAAAACTCTCTCAGGATAACTTATTAACCCGAATTACCTTCCGTTCTTATCTCATCGTGCTTGTAAGTCACACTGACAAGCTTTTGGCAAGACTTGCAGAGCCCTGCAAAGGTCCTCCACATGAATTTTCAGACTCAGTGGAGACCTGCCAGTACCCATTCCTTTACTTGACCAAGCAGCCTCAGCAAAGGAAGCTGTGGTGCAAGGCTCACCTCTTCTGTAAGGCTGCTCCATTTGCCTCTGGTTTACCCTGAATGAAACATGATCTACAGTTTCCACATTTAAATCCCAGCAACATCCTCTGCAGCCTGTTGGTCAGTCTGCCTTTCAGCTCAGCGTGGGAAAAAGCTAGGAGCAGTCAGTCTCCCAGTAAGGATGCATATAGCAGACTATGCATCTATATGTTGTCATGGAGATGCCATGGAATTCATCTGAGGATCTTGCTGGTTGGGTTCCTTCTGCATCACACATTTGTACAGAAATTAGGTTTTGACAAAAATACAGTATCCGAAGTTTTCCAAAGCATAAGTGGAACATAGATCTGTGTCAGAGCAGATCAGGTCACCTTACTCATGATGACTTGCATAGGCCTTAATTTTTTATTTTCCACTTAAATTGCTCCCGATTTCATATCCACACTGTTAGCATGGAGTTCAGAAAATTAAACTAGTCAAAAATAATTGAGGGGAAAAAGAAGCAGGCCATATGTTTTAAAAGCAACCATTTCAAAATGCAAGATGACAGATTATAGTACTCTTCTGCAAATACAGTGGGACTCAAATAACCAGTCAGGGAATTGTCCTTAATAGTTAACCTGAGACACCTGAAACCTCCACCCTTTTCCACCTTTACCTGATGTTTTTAAAGGTAAGCAATTTTACTGCTTGTGTCCATCTTACTTTTTTTCCTATTAAAAATCTCAAAAATTTAATAAACATTATTTTCAGTTAAACAGGGATGTTAATTTTTAATCTTTTAAAAGGAGAAAGAATGAATCCATTTCCAAATTGCACCTTGTCCCTAAAAGACAAATCACATGGCCTATAGAAATCATACTCTAAACAGTGCAGTAAATGCCTGCAATCAAACAGGCTAAAGACCTAACAGCTAATTGTGTGATCAGAAACAAACCTGAAGAGCCACCATCAGCTTACAACCTCCAGACCATCTTCAATCTGAGCACTTTTTTAAAAGTATCACCTCAATCTTTCTAGATAACATCCTTATGGCCTTTCCTATCTAACCACACAGTTAAACCTCTCACCTATTCAAGCTCTCATGTAACTGTGCTAGATTAATTTTTTAACTGTACTTGGAAATGACAGTCTGCTGCTGGCCTCCTTCTAAAGTTATTCAGATTTGAGATTACTGTAGAGAACCTGCTGCATTTTCATACCACTGCTGGTGCAGATCCACTGACTGAGAAAAGCTCCCTTGTGTCTGTTGACATGAATAATCCCCAACATTTTTAATATAGGCTGCCTTTGCCAGTTGGCTGACACTTGTGCTATGCCATGAATAAAAGCTATTTGATGACAGTTGAGAAATGGACGTGAGACACTTGCTGCTGTATTTCCTCTGCTCTGTGGGAGCCAGTCCCTATTATTTGTCATGTGCAGGAATGTAAAGACGTTAAAGGCAACTTGAATGCAGCCACTGATGATGTGCTAGTGCAAAACAATGTAGAAGTGAGACCTCAAACCTCTTCTAATAGTCTGCTTCTTATGTCCCTCATATGTCTTTGCTGCCTATAGGAAGCTTCAGTCACTCTAAGTTTAAATAACACTCATTTTAATGCATTTACCTAGTTGGAGCATTCAAAGTGTGCCTTCACATCAACACAGAAAAGATCCCTTTATTAGCCAGCTACAGAAAGTTTAAAGTTTTCTGTGTGTCATATAAGCAATGGGATTAATAATGCATGGTTACTTACCAGTGACTGCTGTTCTTCAAAAGACCTGCGTGTGTTTGTATCCGTGGGGTGTGCACTATAGGAGAACTACAAATACCTGGTGTGAAAAACATGCACTCCAGGAAAACCATGTGGGACAGCAGCTCAGATGACTCTGCATGAGGGCATGTGGTGTGTTAATGCTGGCAAGGAAGAAAAAGATAGGGATTTAAGGTAGAGTTGACAGAACAAGAGGAAAAGTGTTTGGCTAACAGAAAATGGGAGATGGAGTGAGGTGTCTGAGGAGTATGAAGAAAAAAAAGCAAGACTGAACCATCCAAGAACAAGATAAAATGAGCAGAAAGAGAGATGACTGTGAGAATACAGACAGGAGGAGGAGTGGGAGGAATGAGATTAAAGGCAAAGTAACTTACAGAGGACCTTGAAGGGGAAGATAGGGAGATTTATATGGAGGCTGAGAGAGACATGAAATCAGTGGGATCTGGGAGATGGGCTGGTATGTCACAGCTGGGGGATTTTTAGCAGGAGACTTCTGAGCAAGCAGGGGAAGAAAGTCAGAGGAGAGGATGGGAAGGACAGACTGCTGCAGCACAGGCATCTACTGCATGGATAAGAGTCTTTTGAAGATGGACAGTAAGGGAAAGGTAGATTTAAAGAAGATTGAATACATCCCCATACTTGGGAGATACTTAGGAGCGTACAGATAACCCATTAAAGCCCCTTTATTACCAGAAAACCCCAACAGACATCACAGAATTTAAAGGCCTGCCAGAAAGAGGCAGCTCATGCCATACTCAGCAGGCAAATGTCCTTAAAAATATGGTCAGTGGCCTGCAAAAAAATCAACAAGGGCTGCTATCCTCAAACAGAGCATTCACTTGATTCCGTTCCAAGCTGATCCTTGCCCTAAGTTTTGCCCTCGCTGATAAGTAACATTAGCAGATTTACAGGTTAGTCAAAGTTTTCTCTCCACATAAGTCCTTGCCAGAGTTTTCCCTGCAAACCTGACCCAGCTGGGAGAAATGCTGCCCTCTCCCCTGCTTTCAGATCAGAGCTGAAGCTGACAAAATGCACCTGCCATAAGGGCTCACCAGTAACAACCCTGCACCTTCAATATAAAGTTTCAAGCACCTGATATTAGTGTGGCACTGGCGAGCTCTGCTGTCTCTGCCTGCAGGCCCGGAGCTCTGCAGAGCATTGAGCTCTTACAGGCACCCAAGGAGAGACGAGGTGGCGATGCTTCTGAGCTGTCTCTGGGAAAGGAAGCCCTGTGCTCTCCAGCAAAATGGCCAAGACAAGAAACTGCACAAAACCTGCTGAAGCTGCATGAGAAAAATCAGAAGCTGGAGAGAATTACTTTCCCCCAAGAAGAGGGAAGAAATGGTGTGCATACATAGACAGTGTCCTGGGGGTTATAAAGCGAGACATGGTGACACAATGATGGAATAATTTCCAGATGATCTGTCGAGCAGAAGATGCTTTGGAAAGCTCTTTTAGCTAGATCAGCTTTTGGGATGTGTGACTAACAGCAATAGGCCATAATAATTATTTTTTAAATGTCACTTCAAGCACAGCTTTCTCCTGATTATCACTAGAGCACATTTCTAGCACAATATATCTTGGTTGTATCTGAAGCTAGCTCTAGGCAAGGATGTTAAAAACAGTATAGCATTTTGCTCTTGCAAGGGAGAAATCTCACAATTAGGCCATCTGCTACTTTGCACACCAGTGACAGCTCGTCCTTCTATTTGCTGATGGAACCAGGGCTGGCAATTAAATAGCAGCCCTTCCTCCCTACCCTCCTCCCAACCTCAACAGTGCCACAGCTCCTCTCGTGCATTCCCCCCCACGATTTCCTTCTTCACCTGAGCTGCTGTGCTCCTCTGCCAGGTGCCTCCCTGCAGATGGTCTCTGCCCCTCTCGTTTTGCCCTGGCTTTGGCTCCCGTGAGCCACAGCTCTAGGTGGGGTGGGCTGATGCTGATGTTGCTGAGGATGAAGCTGCAGCTCCTCAATGGCAGGATATGTATTATCACATCATGTCAAGTCAGAAGGGAGCTGCCTCTGCACCTGCTGTGACTGCTTTCATGTAGCTTGAGCCTCCTCAAGACAAATCTTCTCTTTCAAAGTAGACTGAGCAAATGACTGAGGCCACACCAATTTCAGCCTTCCTGCAGGCAAGAGGAGAGGGTCTCATCGTACTCTGTCTCTACAAATAACTGCACCCCAGTGTAGAGGTACCCACCCTGCCCTGCAATGCAGCGGTCAGCTGTGGTGGTGTGGAGCTCAGCACTGCTGGGCACCTTTGCACTTCCATCAAACCCAGCTTTTCACAGAGCCTGAGCAGCCCAAATCCACATCCTTGCAGTTCATCACAGTCCCCTGGGCAAAGAGTCCCCTAACTTCTTCTCCCGTGTGCTCCATGCACAGCACTGGCACCGTGGCATGGAGACTGCAGCTGCTGTGTTCTCCCCTTCCCTTGCCAGCCTGTGCCCTCGCCCTTGCTGCACTCATCAGGAATCCTCCCGTCCTCCACCCCTCTGCAGAAGACAGCTCTCTTCAGTGGGCTGCTGGCAGATAATCTGCCTGACTCATAACGGCTTGCTTTCTTTGAAGCAAGATGGATATCTCTGAAGTTGGTGATTTCTGTGTCTCCCAAATCCATAATCCTGTGATTGCTGCAGTACCAGCACCAGAGTTCCCACAGCGCAGCAGCTGGACGGAGTGGCACGCAGATCAACACGGTGCACATGCTTTGTAAGGCACAGAGACCTAGAGCAACGCTGTGCTTCTGATCAGATCCCACGCTTTGCCTTCTTTCAGCACATCAAGCACAAAAAAAAGCAGGACCCAAACACCCAGACACAAAAAGGCAGACCTGGGGCTTAGCTTCACACTTACTTTTCCTCTGACAGTTTTGTATAAAGCTAAATATTCATGTGATTAGCATGTATTTCTTTAAGGGAGCTTGTTCTCTTAGTGCTAATCCGGGCTGAATGGCCAAGCACACGGAATTTTGCTCGTGGTGCTGGATGAATTCACCTGTGGGGCAGCCGATCAGTGTAAGGGTCCCTGCACTATTCCAGTGATGAAACCGGGCTTCCTCAGCTCAGTTCGGTGAGCTACATTTCCTTTTGCTGAGCTTTCCGGCTTGGGCAGACATTTGAAACGGGAGGTGGTCTGGGTCGATGGAGATGTTTGTCATGGGGAAGAGGACGCGTTCCTGCTGCCAGGCAACCGGCGCTGCAGCGCCCGTGCCAATGGCTGCGAACACCTCTGCAGAGGCAGGTCTACAGAAGGAGCGGCCAACCCGGGGCTGCTGGGGGGGCCCCATCGCCCCACGGAGCCGGGGGTGCCACAGCTGCTCCCCCAGGGACCCCCACGGAGGCAAAGTGGGGAGATGGTGCTGTGCCCCCTGCCCTGCTCGCCTGCGGGTCCCTGTCCGGGGCCCAGGCAGGGCGCTCGGGGAGCCCAGTGCCCGCTGCACCAAAGGAGGCTTTCTGCCCTGCTTCCAGCTCTGCCTTCAGTCGGTGCTGCTCCAGAGCCAGGGGAGAGGCTGCTGTTTGCAAGGTGGTGCTGTGGGGCCTGAGGGGGTGTCTGCAGAGCCCCTCGCCCTCTCTCAGCACTCATCTTCAGGTGCTTGGGGGGGTTCCATTCACCCGTTCTGCAGCCAGCTCTCTACTCCCGCCCGTTCACCCCTCTCCATCCTGTGGCACAGCCTCACTGCAGGGCTGGCACAACCCGGGTGGCTCCATCACTTGCCAAATATTCACTGTAAAACTGTGCCCCGAAGAAGCAAGCCCCTTCTCACTGTCCTCTCTGCTGCATCTTCAGCCACCCTGGCAGGAGTGAAAGGAGGGGAGAGAAGAGGGACCCCAGACTGGTACCAGCATGGGGAGGTGGTGCTGCTGCTGTTCTGGATGATGAGCCACAGAGGGAAGTCCTATACTCTACTCTTAGCCTGGGTCATGAATTTCTTTCCCCAGAGCCTGCTGCAATCTGCCACACACAGCTTGTCAGCTGAGGATACAATAGATTTTACTCGTGACAGATATGCATACACACACATATATATGCATGAAAAGCTCATTCAGTAGGATTAGGCAAAATTACCATAGCGTGTGCAAAACAGCAGTGCCATCCACTGAAAGCATGCCCTTTGCTTGCTCGCTTTGATAAATGATTTTGATTTCTTCCAGTCTCTCACTCCAAGAATATTACTGTGGAGACAACATGGAGATCTATGTACTAATTGTTTCAAGAAGTTTTCATGTAGTGATAGTTGGGCATCTATGATCTTACATTCCCTGGGGAAGTTTTTATTCAGATTTTCATATAGGTTTTAGTTTTCGTTTAGGGGCAGATGCGTGGAATGCTGAGGAACACATCTTGTTCCATCACGCTTGGTCCTTTATGGACAGGCTTTGGCTACAAGTCCAGTGGGAAAGACAAAATTTATCCAGAGCCATGCAGATGACACATACTCTGGCCACTCGGCACTGCTTAAACCCTGGAAACAGCAATGTGAGGCGAGAGAAGGCGAAGAGAAAGGCAAGATCAGATAATTTATTGTGGGTTTCCATATTGTAGTTACAGATAGATCTCAATGGATGAAAAGTTATCTGCAGAGGTTTGAAGCCAGGGGATAGGAATCGTGTCCCTCCTGGATCCCAGGAGCAATTTACTTGCAGTGTGGGGACTAGACCCTGGGTACAGGGAGCAACAGTGCAACAGCACTAGTGAAGGGCCGCTCAGAAACTGCGTTTGTTCCTGAAACTTCTTTCCATTTTTCCCTGTATTCCTCACGTGTGCTTGTAGCGAGGCAGGTGCCATGGCTCCCCAGTGCAGATGGCAGGAGATGTGGGAGCGCTGCCTCCTCCAGTGCTCGTGGGTGCAGGCGACCAAGCCTCTGCTGGCCCGAGCAGCCCCGGCTGGGAAGCAGACTCTGATACAGTCGTGCGCAATGCTGCCTGATGATTCACTCCAACTCGCTTTTCATTCCCTTGGGAACACAGAAGGGAGGCAGGGAGCAGATCAGCACCCCGCAGACACAGTCTCCCCATACATCAGCTCACCCTTCCAGCGAGCCCATGTCCTCACTTAAGGGGAGTATGGAAAACCTGTCAGAATAAACTCCAGTAAGGATTTTTGTTAGGAAGTACGAAGCAAGGATTCAGCCTACCGCCTCCAACTCTCATCAGTCCTAATAAGAGGTGAGGGGGTGAGCTTGAGGGCTGTCCTGCAAACTGGGCAAGGTGGTTTTGCAGAGTGCTACCAGTAGGCCACTGGGCTGGCCTGGAAATAGTTTCTTTAGCAGAGTAAAAATACCTGACTTTGACAGCCAGCATGCTGGCTTGTGTATGCATAATTTGCTGTGATCATGCTATAAATCAAGATGAGACTGCTAAAATTATGTATGACCTCATTTGATAGATTATCTAATAAGAAATTTGCTAATGCAGTTTATCACTTAAAAAGCCATACGACTGCTAAGGATGAGTACTTTACTGCAGCACATTTAAACCTAATTGTCAGAGGAGAAAAGCAAGCGGATTTCAGAGGTGAGTTAGAAGAGCATCCTTATGAGGATGATGTCTTCACTAAATCAGTGGTGCAATGCAGCAAGCAGGGTGGAAAGGAGTCTCCTCTGGATAAAGGTACAGAAAACTGCTAGACAAGGCTGTGCTGTGTGAGAATACTGCATGGACTCACTGATCAGTAGCACCTTTATAAATGTAAATAGTTGTATCCTAACGGGCATGCTTGCTTTTATTGTTTGATCTAGCATTATCTTTTAATTTTTCTGACATTTCAGTTCTGTTTCACTGTCTTGCAAGCAGATCTAAAATCCCTGATATGTGGAAAGAAACTACCAGCCTAGACCTCTAGCTCTAACTTGCTATTCTGGTTATGATGCCTGACAGAATAAAAAGAGTAATTGTTTTGCTGCTATATGTTACCATCAAATATTTTTGTTCTTCCAGTCCTGTGACTCATTTGAAAAGACTGAACATCACTTTGACGTACACAAACAGAACTAGAAAGCAGCTCAAGCCAATGAAATAAAGCTCGTTTTGCAGGTTTGTTAATCACTTATTCTGTTTCAATCCCAAATTTGTGATTAATATGATTAAAATATAAATGCTGTTTTCTTTACTGATGTTTTTCTAAAGCTCATTCTGGGGTCTAAATGCCTGTATATATGATACTGTTCAAAGCCTCTGAGATAAACATTAAACCTCCTCACAACTCCGTGTGTGTGTGTATGTGTGTGTGTGGAGGGGGAGGTGTTAAGAAGTGATGATTTCGAACTCCATTTTGGGATTGGGAAAAATGATGTGGAAACATGAAAGAGCTTACAAAGGGCCACACAGAAAATCATTATCAGAGCCAAGGCCACAGCTCTGACTTCACTGATCCCCATCTCATCTCCTGACTGCCCAGAGCAAAACTTGCAAATGTCCTCCTTTTTACGCCTCCGCACCCTGAGCACATCCTGCCTCATTTGTACCCTGCCCAAAAGGGGGAGTTTGTTCTTCTCCAGGGAAAATGATGCGTTATGGCAGAAATGGGGAAATCAGATGTTGCTGTACAGAAAATGTGACCCTTGGCACAGGAAGGCAGGAGGTAATTTTACTGAGCACTGCTGAGTCAAAACTGTAGGTGACACCTCCACTTTGACTTAGGTGTGTGACTAATGATTTGGGGTTGTAGAGGAGCTACTGGTGTCACGAGAAAAGCAAAGATACTTGTAAAACATTGTGAATTCCAGGGCCTGGGATCAAGGAGCTGAAGAAAGATGTTTTGGTAGAGGCATAAATTAGAGTCACGCAGGGGGACTGCCCATGACATTTGCATAGGAGGCCCACCTAAATATTGGGATGCCAATATTGATAATGTAGTGCCAGCTGAGTAGCTGGAACTGTTCCTCAGGTAGCTGGGACTGTTCCTGAGAGACCTGGAGCCTGCATTTCCGCGTGAACACACAAAACAAAGCTGTGTGTGTACATCTGACTGGAGTGATTTATTTACAAAAGAGAAAAACAAAGTAATGGCAATATCATCTGCCTCATTAAATGGCCCAGCTCTAAAGGGGTGAAGCCACTTGAGGGGTAACTACATAGTTCACCACCATGCCACATCACCATTTATGGCTTTCCCCACTGACATTTATTGATACAAACTGAGTTAGTGGATTTTACATTGAAAAGACATCTCCACAAGAAGCTGGACTCAGGGCATTTGCTCACTCACCCTAGACTGTCAAATAACTCCCTGATTATAATTTTTGGTCACAGTTGATCTGCCTTAGGACAAAGTTTCATCATAAAGCTTTCATTAGTCATTCCTTGAGTCATCCTGTTTCATGAGCTCTTACCCCTACCAAGATAAAATCTATCAGTAGCAATTCTCAGAGACCTACCAGTCAGTGACTCTGTAATGCAACCTGTAGCAACCAGGCAGAATTTACTCCTCCATATTTTATCTCCTGCCAGCCATCAGCAAGTGAAGTAAAAACAGCTGCTCTGAACCCACATTATTGCAGTGAGATTCCAAGGGAGAGGTGCTGAACCTCATTTAAAACCAAGGGAGATCCAAGAGAAGAAATAAAAGTTCTAAGCCTATACCCTTGAAGCAGAATGGTTTTTTCCTCAGTATACATCTATTCAAAATAAATGCTTCTCATGCCTGCTGGGCAGTAAACCTTGCCATGTAGCTGCATATACTGTGCTTGGCCATATGGTTAACAATGCACCATGAAGAGAGACATACCATAAAAATAGTACTGGTAGAAATATTCTTAAAACACCACTTATGGGCCAAGAATATCCTCTAGAAGAAACAGACAGTGAAAGTACATGTTGAGGTTGCTATCTGGTACAACAGGCAAATGCTCCTGCTGTGCAAATCAAAAGGTGGATTTTTTTTCTTTGAAAACATTAGGTAAATATTCCTAGAAAGACAGAACTTCAATGCATGGCTGGGACTACAGCATGCATCCACTGATCAGTGGTTAAAGATTGCCCAGAAAAGTCCAGGGGATGTGGGAAGAGAGCAACGCTGCAGCTGTGGTCATACCTGAGGACTAGGATACATTCCTTCAAGGAGTGGGAATCCCACCCTACCACACATTCTCCTAGATCACATGGGAGATCTTTAGCTGAGTCACCAGAGAAGAGCAATATAGAAATTTCCAAAGCTGGAAGGAGCAAAGTTTTACAGACATCCTATTATGTACAACTTACATAATCTGAGTACTTAGCTGCTTAGATAATATAGTGATAGAACTTCGTAGAATTAAAAAAGAAAAAGCTTCTCACAGATGATAATAATATAGCAAGAATGGAATTGAAGTGCTCAAAAAATCAGTAAAATAAGTCCCATTTTCCTTCTGGTTTTATTGGACATTTCCAAGAGGGTCTTAATGCGACAGAGATGATGCCTCAACTCCTATAGCCATGACATCACTTACACTGAACTGTGACTTCTCAAAGCATTGGACACAGAAGCTTCTGGTGACTTAGACATAAAAGGCAAAGATCAGGGTTCAAACAGTAGCCTTAAGAGGACTGTTTTTTTCCTGTTGAACTGCAAAATTTGCACTAACTTAAGTGTGGATTCTTACTCTCATCTGTATGCAACACCTAATGTTATGCAAAAGATGAGCAACTCTTATCTCCATGTACATAAACAGAAAAGTCTTGCACAAGTGGCTGCAGCAAAGGACTGCAACTAATGTGGAAGAGTAACAATGCAAGCATGTTATACCCAGAAATATTTCTTCTCTGATCACAAATTTTGGGGTTTATCTATGTTACATAAAACACCCAGGACTTAGATCCTCCACTGGTTTAAGTCGTAGCTCTATCAAAGCATGTGGAATTATGTTGATTTGTATAAGATGATCACACATTTGTAAAACATATTTTGGCCTAAATGGCTGATAGACTAGAGTAAGGGAGTAGAAGGAAATAAGCCCTTTTAGAAAATAATACTCACATACTTCAGTAATGAGAGCAAGAAAGAAGTATGTCTTACCTGGTGAGAAATGTACCCTTTTTTCATACGTACAAGCCATGTTATCTCTAATGAAATAACAGCACCTTGTGTTGCAGAAACAGGATAGACACACATATGAACAATACAAGAAGGTGCTTACTTCAGAAGTGTTTCCTCTGCACTGCTTCAGGTACCTTCCTCTGCTTGCTTTTCCAAAGTAGCACCTCTTTGGCGGGTCAGCTTCTGTGCAGGTTATTCAAGGACTCTTTTTCAAGTACCAGTACACTTGCAGGGATAAGGTTTATCTGAAAGGCAGACTATGCAAATGAACATACAATGAACTAATGCAGTTCCACATTTTTTCCACTCCAAAGATTGTTCCTCCATCACCTGACACTGGTGCAAAATACATCAACAGGCTAGAAGCTGGTATGTAAACTTCACATGCCGAACATAGGGAATGCTAAGGACTTCCATAGCTGAAGAGTTTCCATGATGGGAGAAGCCTATATTCATGTGAGGGTGGAAAACTTGGTTTACCAACAGTTGGGCCATTTGCTTTGGAATAATTTGATCACTGTTGGCATTAGACCAATTAATACTTTACATGGTGCAACTGTCCTTGGGGAAGCGTAGGCTTCCAGCTTCCATGACTAAACACAGGACTGAAAAGGGCAAGGAATGATAACAAAGGAATTCAAGTTATATCTACTACCAGAAAGCAAACCTGATTTCCAACCAAACACCTGCCATTAAAAAATGGTTTCCCACAAACTCCTCATTTCCTTTGTGGAGTCCTATATCTAAGGTTAGCCAGGGATTAGAGGTAAGATGCCAAACCATTTTGCTTATTGACAATAAAAGTCTGCCAGTTCTTTGCAGCAATAGTAAAAAAAAAAAGAAAGGTAGCTACCTGTGGTGCTTCTCTTCCATCGTTTTGAAGCTGTTCTTCAGGATATTGTATTACTTTTTGTCTTTTTTTATTTCCAAGTGCTATTGCTTGGCAGGCAAAACTCTTGGACTGTGTTATGTACCAAACCTTCCAGCATCTAGGTTTTCACAGTGTTATTAATACTCAAGAACACTGGAACAGATCTAAAATAAATATCCCACTGTACTCTTCACTGGGTCCTATGCATCAACTACTGTGCTAGGATAAAGAAATGCTTGGTATTCCACAACTGGATGGAGAACAGAGAAGGGAGAGCTCTCAGTGAAATGCTGGGAGCTCGCTGGCTGTAAACAAACAGAAAAGAAGATAAATCAAAGCTGTTCTTTGATCCCAGCAGTCCGGGCCATGTTCTGTTTGACTCTGCACAGCCAACAGCCCCTTTGCTCCTGCATTCACAAGGCATACGGCATCACTGAGCCTCCCCGTCCTACAGAGCTGGGTTGGTGCAGCATCAGTCAGGCTGGGATGAATCTGTGCAGGCCAAATAGGGGCAGGGCCCTTGCTCTATCCCCAAGAGAGCACAGGAAACCTCTCGTAGAGGAGCAGCCGGCTCTGCTGCTCAGTGCTTGCCGTGACCCTGGTGCCTCAACTCCAACACTCATCATGTTTCCCTCTCTGCTGCTCCCAGAGGACTTAAAGGTGTTCCCTCAGATGCTATAATTTAGCCCTTCCAGGCATCAGTCCTGTTCACCCATGCGAGGACAACAGAGTATTTAAAGCTGAAACAGCCAAAGAATATATTCAAGAATCTATGATAAAAGCTACAATTTTATGCACCGTGGAGCATCCATCAAGGAAATGCACAGAGCTAGTGCCACAAAATAATTACATGTGCGGAGTCCATTGTAAACACAGCTTTTATGTGCATCAGCACAGCTGGGGACAGTGTTTAAAAATATAATTATGTAATACATTTTATGTTTTCTGTGAGCCATTCAAGTGATACCATCGGCTCAGCAAAATTACATGCAGCAGGTCTGTATCTATCGGCCTGAGCAAAGAAACATTTTTCAAGAGCATTATTATTTTTTTTTCCTGCCACAAAATAGATTTGTCTCTGATGCCTATGGGGGATTTGTGTCTCTGTCATTGGCCACTTTCTCTCCTACTTTCACCAATGAAGGAGAAAGAAATGGGGAGTTATTTTTGGCCTTGCAGCAGACTCCAGCATCTAAATCAGTTAGTTCTGAAACCACTTGGGGTGGTGCCGGTTCTGTGTTAATGGCTTTAGAGGGAAGGAATTTGTGATGTCTGACTGTTAGTGAAAGGAAACAAAGCGGCTGTTGTGGGGTGGAAGGGCAAGGCAAGGTTAAGACGCTGTGTAAGGAAGCAGGGTTCAGCCTTCAGCGCTAGATGTGCAGCAAAGGGTGAGCTGTGGCTGGGGCAGCACAGAGGAGGCTATTACCGAGCCACACAGAGGCTTCAGTTAGCCGGAGATCTCTATTGAAATGCACAGAGAAAGCAAGCTTACAGCTACACTTACTGCTGACACCCTCATAGCCCCTTCCCACTGCCACCCCCCATTTATTTTATCCTTGCAAAGCTTATATTGTGTGAGCTGCAAAGCATGTAGAGGAAGCTTTGCTTTCCTTCTTGTTTAATCTGCAATTGCAGCTCAGTTGAGGTGATGCAACAGTAAAATTTCTGAGACAGTGCTTCACCGTGCTGCTAAACGATGGGAGCAGCAGCATCCACAGCTGTTTATCTGAGACAAAAATTGAGGTTTGCAGATACTACTTAATGGTCATTTTAAGGCCCCAAAGCTTTCACTTACTTTGCAGACAGTAGATTATATGTCTTGGCTAAATCCTATATGAAAAATGATGTTTGAGCTGTCAAAGTCTCTCTAGGAGACCCAGAAGATTGTTTTTTCATTTAAAGAGATCATTAAAGAAATCTGTACCTAGTTTCATAACGCAAGATCCACAGGTGGGAGTAGCAAGATAGCTTCTTCAGCTAGCCAGGAGCTGCCTGGCACAGAAACAGGACTTGATGCTAATTTCTAAATATAGGATCTGATATCTGAAAAGAGATTTCCTTTCTTCTGTTAGATGCTGGGTCATGTGTAGCATACAGAAAAGGAGAGTGGGGACCAAAATGCTGGTGTCTGCATTCCTGATTGCATGCTGGCATCACTGAGAAGGAGACATAGCTCCTTGCTTTCTCTGTCCCTTCCTATGACTGTTGTATTTCTCTGTGCTTAGTGGGACGGCATTGATCAGAAGATGGAAGATATGACAGCCAGAGGAGTCCAGCTCTGGCTGTGGTGTGGCACAGCAGAGCCAAGCGGGAGCGCTGCTGTTGGATCGCATCCGCATGATCAGCAGCGCTTGACAGAATAGCTGCTTGTCTGAAAGACAGGCACAGGCAGTGTCCAGCCACACTTCCAAAAGGAAGCAAATACTGCACTGTTTGAAAAATCTCGGAATTGCCTTATGTTTGATTACAGAGCTCCTAAGGTATTCAGATGTTTCCTTCCCCATGGAAATCTCTGTAGAATACATTTTGTAGATGAAGCTCTTTGTGTTCTCTGTGGCAGATTGTGCAGATACAGACTAATGCAGTGCATACCACCTCATTTCAGAGAAAGTTAGGGCAGCTAGCAATGCCTTGCCTCCACTGCACAGCCTACTGGCATGTGTTGGTGACTATATTTCATGTCACATTACACAAGGAAGATAAGGTTTCCCCTGAACAATTTAAGTAAGCAAATATACACACATATATATATTGCATATATACTGAGCAGAATCTTTATATATTATTAAGGAAAGATTGATTTGGGGGAGGTCTAAGCAGTTAGATGGTTTCTGTAATTAAACTTGAGGAAAAGCAAACTTGCATTTTTAAAATCATTCAACATGTGATTTTTAAAGTCGCACTTAGTGGAATTTTTTTCTGAGGAACTTTATCAACACAATTCCTACTTTGTAGCACAAGACATACAGTATAGTTAGTCAAAATTAAACTATTACCTCCTATCATGCACACAAACAGAAGGTATAAATAACAGTACTTTAAAATTAATTTTCTGAGCAGAATTGGTCAGTGGCCAACTAAAAAGTCCTTGTCTGTAGTATCAGTACCAAATGTAGAAGTTTTATGGTAGGGATTTTTTGTAAGATGTAACATTTTATATTCTCATGGGAATTTGTAATTGTCCTCTTGAATGTGCTTGATAATTTAGAGCAAGACATGTTTAACACAATGCCTGCAGACAGTGAGCTGGATTTTCAAAACCACACTGTTGAGCAAAGACAGTCACAAGTGATATGGCTGTGGCTTGTTTATGCAGGAGGTAATTCCTTTTTAAGTCTGATTCAGAATGTGTGATATCAACAGGTGAAGACCAAGCTCTTCTTTATATGTCTTGTCTAATCCAACTCGTGCTGTATGAGTATAAAATGAGTCCAAAAATTCGCAGTTTTGGACCCTAAAATGCTATATTTACTACCTTCCAAAGGAAACATGTTAAGCAGAGTACTGTCAGCAGATGAGACATGGGGAAGAGGCAGGAATGAACAGGCAATGCGACTTCCTCAGGATCACATAACAGCTTTGTAGAGGAATTCACAGCAGAGCCCCTGACTTGTGTTCCGCAGATTGCTAACCACTCTCAAGTCCCCACTGCTTGCAGTGTGCCTTTCCATAGAATATCCCAACACTGAAGCAGCAGAGACCACATTCATTGAACATTTGTTAAACAGATCTGGTTTAAGGTTCTTAACAAAAAAGTTACTTGAAAGGGTGTGCTCCATCCAAGGGCATTCGACACAGCTTTATGGCTTAAATGCTAAAAGCAAATTTGATTACAAGAAACACTTTCAAATGGAATGTGTTTTATATGATCACAGGGAACCTTCAAAACACAAATTTAAATAATTTATATCAGTACCTTCTGGGTGAAGCCTAGCTGTGCATTCAGAGGTAGAAATATGCAGGCAGAATGTTGTGTCCTAGAAAGAAAGAACAAATGCTATTCTGCCTTTCGGAGAAAACAGAGAATCCCAATGCTGACATGAGCATGGGAAAAAAAACCTAGTTAAAAGCACGGAGAATCCTTCAGAGTGTGTGTGCAGATACTTCTGAATATCCATGAAGAGATTAGTGCTAACTATATTTATTAGTTAGCAGAATTACCTAGGTGTAACTAAAACTCCGATTCCTTGAAGCCAGTCACTCATTCTTAAAATATGGTACATATGTGAAACTGTTACCTCTTCCAAAAGGGACAACTGCCTTGGCACAGCAGAGTAAGTAATACTGCAGGGTAAATGGTGGGATTTGGTCACAGGTCTGAAGAGTGTTGTAAGGAGAACCCATCAAGCCCTTGCCCTTAAATTCCTTCAGTGCTCTTCCTTTAATCCTTCATACTAATGTTATTTATACAGTGTTTATTAAAAGTGGTCTCTAATTTCAGGTGCCTCACCGAAACCACCCAACTCCAAGAGGTTTGCACACCTCCATCTAACTCCAACTGGGATAATGGAAGCAAGGGGCAATACCTAGTCCCATCTCCTTCTCTGTGCTTGCAGTAACACATTCCCGCTTTTTCAAACACCACTACCCAGCACAAATGGCTACTCAAGCTGTATTTCCTTAAAAAGGTGGGAGTTGGGGAAGCATTGGCTATTTGGGGACTTGCAGGCAAAATAAGTTTTTTAAGTAAGACGATACCAGCAGATGGATTTCATGAAGGAAAAACATTGAGCAAAATGCCATAGCCAGTCCAAATACAGCAAAGAAGAAATGTGAAACTGAAACCCAGCTTGTAACTGCATCTTGGCAGTGTGCAGTTGCAGGTAATAATTGTCTTCACAGCCCAAATTCTCATGCACTTCCCAATGGAAATGAAATAGAAAGTTGAGAACGTGATCATCCTGACTGGCAGACAGAGCAGGTGGATGGCAGCTTTGAACTACTTGGAAACTACAAAAGAGACTCGGCCTTTACAACAAGTAGGTGCTGATCAGCCTCTTCCATGATGACCCTCCAAAGCACCTCATAATGAGGTTATTTCCTTTTACTCACTACACACAACAACAGAAGTGGTGGTATGTCCTCATCATCAGCCAGGACAACTAAACAACTTTTAAGCTGTTACTGTTTTAAGGACAAGGAGAAGGTGATAACCAACTTCTACCCACAGCACCATGTAACAGCACTGTGAATGTTTCTTCCCCCTTTGGAAAAGGTAGGTGGATGTGGGGAAAGGTTCACAGAAGTTCTTACCCTCCATCCTATCCTGAATTTTCTAGAATTCATGGCTTCTACTTGGACCTAAAGCCAGTTTTGAGTATTTGCTTACCTGGCACACGTGGGTGAGAAATGGGTCTGTTACAGAGTCAGAGAGTTAAAGACAAGAATGGACCACTACAATCACCCTTTCTAATCTCCAATGTATTTAATTTCAATTCAGTAACTCCATAAAGAACTACATAATCATGCCTAATGCATCATTGCTAGATGCCTAGCCATCTATGTAAGTAAATATCTGGCTAAAACATGTCTCCTGAAAAGTTATTAATTCTTATCTGAAAGAAGAGGATATGAACAATCACTCCTTAGGAGGTTTTTATTAGTAATAAAAATAATTTCAAAATTAAGACAAGTTTCTAATTTGAGCTTACTTACCCTCAGGTTTCAGATATCTGCGACATACTTCACCAGTCTCCACACATGCTCTTGAGCCATTCAATCATTTTTTTGGTAGTACATCTTACCATGGTAAGACTTTATACTGAGCAAGTCAGCTTCTAATCTTCTTCCTGATAAAGCTCAACCAGCTCTCCATTCAGGCCCTCTACTAAAGATTCCAGGCCTCAAATCTGTTTGTGGCTTTCTGTGAAATCTTTAATCAATATCTAGGCAACTAGAGTATCAGTTACAAAATAAAAGATATTGAGACAGAAGAGGGGCATATGAGGAGAAGGAGCATGCAGTTTAAACAGCAAGTCTACAACATTACAAAATACAGCGTTCAGGTCTAGAGTTTATCTGTTTTGCTCTGTTTTCTTAAGTTCCAACCTTACCTTTAAATCTCCTATACATACAGGAACAAAAAATTAGAGAAATCATCGTATTTTTATGTCTGAGGACAAATTTTAGACCCCCCCTGCATTGTAGAGAGAACGGCTTAGGCACTGTGCAGGGCAGTGCTCAGCCAGAGGCTGGGATTAAGGAGGTGTGCAGAGTGTACCCAGGACAGCCTGGAGGGAGCTGGCAGGAGGGGTGCTCTGCCTCCTGCTGCCAAGGGCCGGCTGGGACTGCTTCCACCCAGCCCTGCTGTAGGTCATCTGCTTGGACCCAAACAGGGCACTGATATCTGGGCTGCAGGCCGTGGCTATTCAAGGACTAGTTCATATTTGCAAAGCTGTTAATTACAGTGTAGGACTTCGTTTCTAATACCAGTGACACAGCACAATGCTCCCAAAGTCTCTCCTTCCCCATTCTCCACCAGTACCAAGGGGACTCCATATTACTTCTTTCACATCATTGTGCTTTTACAAGTGATCAGATCACAGTTTCAAGAAGGAGCCATCCTTGGAATGGCATGGATTTAAGAGACAGGCAATTTCCAATTACTACAGTCTGTAAAAGCCAGAGATCAGATTCAATTACACTGCACTTCGCAATTTACAATCTGTTGGTGTTCGTTTCAGCAGAGGCTTGTTAAATGCTCTCCTGCTGCAGACCTTCAAAATGCTCTTGCCAACTGAAAGAGCAATGGTTCTTAGTCCAGAGCCTCACCATAGCTTAAGCCATCAAAATGCAGGTCAGACCCCAGGCTCTGCCCAGAAATTCCACTTGGGCAAGGATGGCATGTGGCTGGGTTTCAGCCCAATGAAGGAACCTGGTGGGCTACTGAGCAAAGCTGGTGTGAGCCCACATTTAAAATGTGAAGGCACCAGAATACACAAATATGCAAATATGTCACATCCTGGTAGGCTCACTGACCTATTACATGATTCTAAATCCAGAATTTGAATGTCCTTGCATTTTCCTTTTCTGAGAGTGAGGGTCTCTGGCTTCACAGTTTGGTTGCTATTGCTGTGGCACATAAGCCCTCAGAAATAACAGGCATATGGTGAAGGTGCTTGTCCTAATGTTTCCTGATGCACATTCAGCAGATCCACAACCCAAGGCAGGTGGCAAAATCCAAGGGAAGGACCACAAAAGTAGTAGATTCCCAGGCAGGTGATCTTTGTAAGCCTCTTCTCATAAGTACAATGCAAAATATCCCTTAGGTATGCTACTATAAAAATTAAGCAGCAGTGGTAAAGCCAATAGAATTGTATTAGTTCATACCAGATCAAAATGTGGTGCTCTCTAGGAAACTATGTATCAGTGGTATATAATTAGTCAATTGAAGACACACAGGTGTTCCAAAGAATCCACAGCTCAGGAAAAATGCGAAGTGTCTTTTGATGTGTTACAACAAAGCAGATTCAATGTATACCATTAAAGTTGATAGCAAAAATATTTGCAAAAATGGAAAATGATTACATTTCTAAACTCATCCCAGAGCTAACTCGCTCACTCCTTCCCCCCTTTTCTGCACATCTACTTGTATGGACCTTGTCAAATTCCTGAAAACATGAAACTAAAGCAGAGGAGGACAACAACAAACAACAGCCAGCATCCCTCTTCGTATTTAAAGATGAGACATATTTTCCAACAAGAAGAGTGCCCGAAATACTGAACTGATCCTCTAATAAGGCAAATCAAAATGATTTAAGATCTGTTTAGGAGACTAGATCCCAACAAAAGTCACTTCCATTAAATCTTGCCTGTTAACAATGGCTTAGTATAAGATTGGCATACTCCTGAATGGGCCCTTGACCTGAGGCTGCGGTTATTTACCTGCAGTGTAATAATGCAGTGCACCCTGAAAGTTCAAAGTGGGCAGCTGCCATTGCAGATCATGGGATGCATTAATTTTGTGCATCCAATTTGCATTTATTTTAAGTATTGTGACCTCTCTCCTTCCCTTTCTGCATTTCATTTTTTTAAGTTTGCCTCGTGGGTGTTAGTACGTTTTCGTTTTTGTGTTGGTTTTGTGTGTGGTGGAAGCCAAACATACTTACCTGCTACTGTTCCACTAGCTCTGAACTACATTACCTGTGGCATGGGCTACAGGGGTTTTGTGTAACCAGGATAAATCAGAGTAATTTCAGAGAAACGCATGGAGTCAAGATCAGATTTCACAAATGGCTCCAAAGTCAGAGGAGGAACCAGGTCATATAGCAGACAGCAATCTAAAACCTAGATTTGAACAGGTGTCAGTTGACCCTCCTGCCATGAAGAACGATCAGAAAAAGCATCAGGGGAGGATGAACGGGAACAAATCCTGAAGGAGCTGCAGGCATGAGAGCCCTGGTTCTCTTGGAAGTCCAAGGACTGCAAAAGCCTGCAGCAGCCTGCAGGGTTGCTGGCTCTTACTGTGCCAGCCCTTGGGGGAGCACAGCCAGGGCTGCCCTTGGGCAGCATCCAACAAGAGGTTTTGTCCTTGAACACTGAGGCTAAGGAGGTTCCAAGGAGGAGGTAAAGTTGTCTTTGGCAGCCTTGAGGAAAATCTCAAGGCAGTTTTGAGGTGAAATGAGGGGAAAGCTAGGAGACAGACAAAGTTGGAAATGCAGCAGCTGCAATATTCATCGAAATTTAAGTCACATATGGATTAAAAATGAAGACAACTTCTGAGCTATATGTATCACTGGGAAAAGGAG
Organism: Corvus brachyrhynchos; assembly: GCF_000691975.1. Lineage (NCBI taxonomy): Eukaryota > Metazoa > Chordata > Aves > Passeriformes > Corvidae > Corvus > Corvus brachyrhynchos. The sequence goes on from NW_008240122.1 coordinate 5,330,735, forward strand.
ACAGGCAGTTCAGTACAAAGGGAGTTTCAAAGCTGTGTGTTTTTAACTAAACAAACTAAATGTTAACAGGAGACACTGACATGAAGTTGGCTTTTATAAGGAAGAACTTTCCCTTCTTCCTCCCAGCACGGCAGCAAGCCAAGCTGAAAGCCGATGATCAAAGGTCAGTCACCGCTGCTGAATCTCACTAGTTATCAGGATCTCCGCTGGAAACAAATGCTTTCACACTGCAGTCGAGCACGTTTATGAGGGCTGCTGAAAGCTACATTTCAATTAATGCAGAGGTAATACACTTTGGGTTCTGGGTAACATCAGCATGGAGATATTTCAAGTGGCAGTGAGTCAATACTCTATTACTAGCAGCTCTGCAGGCAAAGTGCCCACTGGGAACAGGGAGGCTGCTATGCTCTCCCCTACCAGGAAGGGTCCAGGGTGGGGAAGCATCCACTTTTGCTGTTTGCCCTGTGCTAGGGTTTTTGGACAGGCTGAGATCTTTGGTTTCCGTGATTATCAGCTCAGCACCACTGTTAGAGCCCTACATTTACTGTAACAACATTTCAAAACCTGCCTCAGAACAAGACCAAGCTTCTGCAGATGAAAAAGCTGTTAACATGAATTTTGGGAGCCAGCTTTTGTCTGCACTACTCAAGTAGGTCTTAGAGGCCTGCCTGCCTACATTCCCCCAAAATTTCACATCTCATCACTTCTGTTGGAAAGTAAAATATATATATACACACATATCACATGCAGGGGATCATACAACTGGGGTCACAAAGATAATTAGTCAGAGAAGGAACCATGCAGCATTTCACATTTCCTGCACAAAAGACCCATTGGTTTCTCTCAGTTTGGGTCTTGGCTATAAACGGCATTCCACTTTTTGACTTTGAGCTGTTGGGAAGAACTTGCTGGACTAGAGAATTAGGAAGAAAGTGGAACAGTAGATGAGAATTGGTGTGGGATTGTGTACTTCTGAGCAGGGTGGCCTTGGCCCATTGGTGGCAGATAGGCCACACCTACCCGGAATTTTCTGTCTGTCTCAGAATGGATCCTGGTATGACCAAGTTACTGAGGGAGACATTTAGGAAAAAAAATACTTAGGGATCTGTCTGAAAAACATCATACTGGTTAACAAAAAGGCAGGGAATTGGATTTTTTTCCCCACGAGTGCCTGGCAAATCCATCCTGCTCTGTCACATGCATACACCACAGTGCCTGGTGGAAAAACAAGAACTTAAGAAGGGAAATGGCAAAATCATTCATCTAATATGGGTGGGCTAAAAAAAGAGATAAAGAGGAAATAAAAAATTATATATCCACTAACACTGATTAAGTTGTGGGCGTTAATGAAGAACAAAACTTTCCTTCATTGAGCTAAATAGTAGTTGGGACTGAACATTACCCAATATGCATAAAACAGAGAAATAAAGCTGTATTTTTTTAAATGAATGAAATTCTCTTGGGAGATGGTTGGCACAAAGTCTAAGCACAAACGAAGACCCACTTCAATCCATAGAACAGGATTTAAAGCCATAGACTTCTCTTTTCACCCGGGCTCATTTCATCCTCCAGCAGGCAGAGGAAGGAACGACAGGAAACCAATCCAACAGCTTCAGAAAAAAAAAAAGAAATCTAACCAATAAGTGGAAAATAGCTCAGAATGCCTCGTGGGCTTTCCTCCCCCTTTTAAATTATTGCAGCATTTATTCCTCCACACTGTATTCAAGTTCCTTGTATGTTTATCACTTCAGAAAGGAATTTGAGTGGAGTGGGAATGCATAGCCAAGTAGATGATTTGGGTTTACTTATGGCTTTCTCAAAAAATGCAGATTTATCTTTGTATCAGCAGATTTTGGAGATGTGCCAACTAAGAAGGTAACCCAGAAGGAAAGCAGTAGCTCCCTTTTTTTTCTGCTTAGCAATTACCTCTTCAATTAAAGTTGGGAGCAATTTTTTTCAAGTCTTTGTCATATTGTTGGAACATGTTGAAACACAAAACTTCTTGTTGTTCAGCAAATATCTTTATGTCATGCAGTGTTTAAAACCCTATAGTGACAGGTCTCTGCATAGGATACCTCCACATGTGTATAGAGCTTCCTGACTTCACTGTGGCTTAGAAAAGATGTGGAGCTCACGGCACATGGAGTCCACATCAGCAAAAACCACCAATAAAATTTTACATGTTACAAAAAACCCCCAAAACACCAGATTTCTATGTACCTGTATCTCCCTTGCCAAAGCAGTGCCACTGTGGAAAAACTGAGATGAAGAGGGCAAAGTTTTCTTTCTTACTCTGCATCAGGGCAAAGAGAACCTGGCTTTCACTTGCTGCTTTTCTCCTAGGTCTGCTGTACCAGCTGACCTTTGGGCAGGGCACAGAACACAGTGCAGAAAGCAGCATTGTAGTTCAGCTCCCTTGAACCACCTGCTTTCCATGTGGAGTTTAATCTCATTATCAACTCTCACAGTCACACTCAAAAATGGACCCTTGACATCCACAGACTACAATTTAATCTGTGCTCCACCTCCCACAGAACACTTAGTACTGAAACAAGGATGACTGTGTTTCTTTAAAAGTTTGTCACATTTTATTTTGCAGATCAAAAAATTAAGACATCACATGCATCAAATTCACCCACTTCAGTTACTTTGCATTAAGTTTGATTTCATTAGTTGTTCTGTACACTGTTTTCATTTTGAGCACAAAGATGAAAACCCCAGCCAGAGTCAGGTCCTGCTGA
>NW_008240122.1:5333913-5385709 GCF_000691975.1 Corvus brachyrhynchos
GCTGAAAGCTCTGACTCATTCTCATATTTCTCTTTGCTCCAGGGCCTCTTTTTTCCTAACCTTTATATTCTTTCACTGTAAAAAAGACTCAAAAAAACCCCCCAAAACCTCTTCCCCCATTTACTGATGCTAGGAAGAGTAAATGGGTTTTGTTCACGGTCTTAATATAGCATCATCACCATTCTCCTCCAGGTTTTCAATGAAGCTGCCTACCTCATCTCATCAGTAGTCACCAAAATCAGTTGAAACGTTTCTATGGATTCCAATGGGCACTGAAATAGGCCATTACAAAACCCAGCTTGTGCAGTTTTACTAAAATCTACTTCATTCTAGGTGATTTTTTTTCAGAAAGGATTTTAATACTTGAGTCTATTACATAAGTTACAGAACAACCCATAGGCCCATGGCTGCCAAAGTGAAAATAAATGGAAGCACTCATTGAAATCATGCTTGCAACTCACACAAGAGCTCTGCATCTTCCAATCTTCTACAGCTAGGATGGGAAAGGACTTCTTGGGTTCAACAAATTAGTGACCATCACCAAAAACCTTCAAGCATTTCAGTTAACCTGGTGGGCAATCAGTCAGAAGGCAAAAGAAAAGACAGTCCTCTTACCGGTCTTCTCTCTGTGGCGTTTGCTGCCATAGAGTTTAATCCTTGCTAACCTCTGACAGATGCACCAGCACTCTTCCCCCGAATTGTGAGGTGGCTCACCTTTGCTCTTCTTCACACATTAATCTGTGCTAAGGACAACTGCAGCACTTCAGCTACAACATGCCAGAAGTACTAGGCTTACATGATGAAGTTTGTGGCAGGCAAAAGCTCATCAAAAAGGAGGCTCAATTATCTCTTTTTCCTTTTTTAACACCTATTGAATTTCACCCTGTAATCTCAGGCAACACTTCTCACTCATGGCGTGCCTGTGAATGAGAACACATTCAGTGTCTGGCACAGCCCTTCTTGCAAGTGTTCTTCTGGTGCTGCTCTTTCTTCTCTCAGTTTTGAAAAATCTATTTGCGATTTGCAACACACAAAACACCTCAGCAGAGGATCGGCATTTCAAGGTGACTCACATTTTTTTAAATGCTGTTTCCTCACCACATCATACAAAGACTTTTGTTCCCACTTATCGTAACTTTGGATACGTTAGGTGGTGGGATTGCTTCATACAGCAGTGAGTGCAGAGCAAGGTGACTACATCTACTATAACTACACTGAACAGAGAAAACTTTTCCTCAAGGAAGGGATTATTCAGCTTAGTCATAGGCTCATTTATATCAGATTCTGTCACCACAGGGTCATGACCCATCTGAGGTGACTTAATGTTCTATAGCTTTCAGAATCAAAGTCCAAGAAAAAGAAAAAAAATACCCTATCAGTCTTCAGCTGGGTTGAAGACTTTTCCTCCTTCCTGGCAAGAAAACCAGCATCAGCAGCATTATGTAACTCCCACCAATTGTGGGCCCTAGGAGCCACTGTTTCTAAAGCATCATGCTCTGCACCTCGCATTTTCACACTGCTCCCCAAAACTGCTACCTGCAAAAGCCCAGCCCAAGGCTTTCAGGCCCCTTTACAGGGGCTTTGCTTCCTTAAAGGCCTCACCATCAGATCTTCAGTGCATGTCCAGTATCTCCTAGCCAGAGACATTGCCCTTCTCATGAGTTTGTCTGCTCCCTTCACCTAGGGTGAATAAAGCAGAATTAAGGTTGAACCCCTGCTCCTCTGAGGGGTCCAGCTCACCATATGACAGGATGATCTGCACAAGGGATGGTTTGGCCCATTGGCATCCAAGTGCTCATTCCACCCAAGCTTCTAGGACACGGGCTGCAGCTCAGCAGAGCAGATACACGTGTCTAACTTTAAACATGAGAGCAGCCCCCAAGAATCAGAGTAGTGACATTGCCTACTCACCTACCTAAATGCTTAACTGCATCAGAGCTGGTGTGAACTAGCTTTGGATCTGGATTTAAATGCTGGAGGCTGAGCTTTTGCTTGCTGCTTTAAAGGAACATAGCAACCCTCCTTTTTCAGACACTGAACTCCAGCAGGTTTAGCTAATGTCAGGGGAAATCATGAGTCCTTTGGAAATCTCTGAAATTTAGGCACATAATGTGTAAAGGAAGATTGTACAAACATTGCCGCCAAATAAGTAAATCTTGGCAATAAAACAGCCATTTACTGAGGAAACAGCATAGAGAGAAGAGGAATTAACTGGGAAGTACTGTTTTGTGAAATTATTTGTCCAATTTCCATGTAAGCTATCAGCAAATCTTGGAAATTACCTTGGAGATTTCCAGCCACTGAAACACTGCTGCCAGCTCTCTCTTTCCATGCCACAGAGATAAAAAAGATCCACTGAACCAGTCTTCCCTTGCTGCTTTTACACAACTTTTCCACTGTTTTCTACATGGTGACATTTTTAAACAATAAAAACTTCCACCTGGCCTAGGACACTTGCTCTCCCTCTCTCCATTTCTGAAGCACAGTAGGATCAGTGATTCACCATGGCTAACAAAGAATGAAGGGGCTGCAGACTGGCTCTAGGAAAAAAAAATCAGATATACAAGTCCACTAGTGTGAGAAATGAAGCCAACTCCACCAGCCCTGCACTGCCACTGCAGCAGAGAGTTCTTGGTGCAGAGAGCCATGAAGGCTTGGAAAGAGACCCTAGGAAGCTGCGTTTCTACCAGTCCTCCTGAAATTCACTGGAGCAGGATCATAAAGTTAGCTTGCTATGTATTTCCACATTAACTCCACCTAATAAGAGTGGGGCAGGTACAAACACTAAAACAAGAACAAACATGGCCTTTACCTGAGACTTGACACAAGCATAAAAATGTAATATAGTAAATATATTTTTTAAAAGGTTCCATTTCCTTCAAATAAGAGCACTTATCTCTAGGGTTGCAGCTGCTAGCCAAAATCTCTCTATCTCCAGAGATAAATAGTGAGATTATGAGATCATATCCTCTGAAATTAATTCCCTGGTACTCAGTTTCTCCAGCTTCGATCCAGGAATTCTGCACAAAATGTTTCAGGGAACACAGTGCATCTCAGCCAAAGATTACTTGTTAATAAACAAGATTATTTTATGAACATGGAAATTAGAGAAGGTCAATAAACAAACCCTATTTTCATAACATCTTTTGCATTGTTCCCCCAAGAGAACCAGAGCAGAAAGTGAATGATGTTTTTATGAAAACTCCAGCTCCACATACTCTGCTGCTGTTAATCAGTGCTCTTCATTGTTCTGGGGCAAGACTGTGCACCAGCTGAGGGTGAGGCCTCACCTGGATTGGGGGTCAAAGACAACTACACTAAAATGAGCAGTAGTAATATGATAAAAACCAGAAATAAGGTGCAGGAGAATGGGCCCCTCTCCAAGAAGTGCTGAATGCATCTTAGGCAGACAGGCTATGTGCTTTGAGAAGTAGGTTGCAATTAAATCATCCATCAGTAAGTGGGTGAATGGTCATTTTTTTGGCTGAGAAATAAGCAGGGGAGCTTAACAGTCTACTAAAACATTCTATGGCCCACCTTTTGAGGTATCACCATATTAAGAATTTTCTTCCCTGAAGGTACTTCCACACTGCAGCAGATGTCACTGACTTGGCAGTGTTTGAAGGGTCTATTAAAAGTAAAGTAATTAATTACTTGGGCTATCATCACAGCACTGCTTTTGAGATATTTTAAATGGTTTATTATTGATAGCCTTATGCTGGAATGTGCTGAGCACCTTCACATTCACCCCTGGACACTGAGACAAGGGCCAGTGCAGGCTCCTCAGACACTGAACATCCTCATGTCTCCTCCTGAGGCTGCTGCTCCGTGTGGCACTCAGCACAGGGCCCAGTGCCACCACTCCTAGGAGACCTGACCCAGCAGCAGGCACAGTGGCCAGCCCTGGGTGTTTGGAATACTGAATCCTGTATCAGTTGATGGTTTGGGAAAGTGATATTCCCTGCATCTGGGTAGGACCCACACCAGAGTGGAGGAGCATGACAAGAAGGGAGCATCAGGGATGAGCTACTCCATGCTGACCATAACCCCTCTGCCTTAGTCAAGGGACCAATCACACGTAACCTGTGGTGATAATAAGGATGAAGAGACGAGCCAGGATGAAGGGGAAAAATTGTGCCTTGGAAGGGGGGAAGGAAAGATGTTTTCTCTGAGTGTTTTAGTGTTTGTCTTTTTGCCTTCCAATACCCAAATAATTAATTTCATGCATAAGGAATTGGCAATATATTAATTCAATTTTCCTCAAGTCTAGCCTGTTTTGCCCATGATGGTAACTGAAAGTGATCTCCCTGTCCTCATTTCAACACACAAGTTTTCTCATTCCTGATCTTCCCATTCTCTCTCCCCTTCCTGTTATGGAGGACAGCGAGCGAGCAACTGGTGGGAGTTTGGCTGCCAGCCATGGCCATCCCACCACACGTAGATACCAAACATCTCACATGGACAAATACTGAATCGTGTGCAGGGAACTGGGAACGACAGCACCTGTGGAAACCTCAGTGAAAGGGATGGCTCCCGCTGCCCGCTGATCACCAGACTCAGACAGAGCTATGCCACCACCTTTGCTAAACCATCTGGCTGCATCTAATTTCTTTGTGAGGGAGTGCCTCTTGGGTTCTGCTAAATTTCTGCCAACAAATTTGACTTCCATCTTGGGACAGAAAATGCAGTATAGCAAAGCATCCTTGAAAAATTGCTGAGCTCTTCTCTGAGGCAGTTATGACAGCATCTATTGCCAATAAAATGAAAAGGAACAAATTCTGAGAGGTGAAAAAAATCTATAGGCATACAGAGGATAAGAGAAGTAAGAGTAATCTACTGCCTAGGTCTCTAAAGCACAAACCTTATGTTAATTTCAGTTGCTTATATTGCTGCTGTTTGTTTCATTTTAGACATACCACCAGGAACCAAAGAAGAAGCATCACATGTAGGGTTAGATTGTAGAAGATGATTTACGCACAGCTTCCTCCCAAAATCGATTTAAAATGTCTCAGATATGAGCCAGGTCATGCAAACTAAGGTATCCCCAAACATTATAAACAGTACAAATAAATATGAATTTGAAATATGAAAAGAGGGGGATGTCTCCAGGCATCTTTCTCAGCATCCTCCCTCGGTGATAAGGAAGACAGTTATTGGCACACTAATGACAGCCATGTTCAGTATTAGAGGGGAACTTTTCTCAAGTGCTACCAAGGGCCAAGAAATATTACATGGGAGGTAATATAAGTGTGGTTAAAGTAGAAATAAAGTTGAACACAAGCGGATTTAGGACCTCACCTGAACTCTATTGAATAGAAAGGATAGAAAGCCCTTGACTCAGTGATGCTTTTTACCTTTCTTAAGAGAGAGGCATTCAAACTAGCATTTTCTCTGTAGCAAACAAAGCTACAGATACTCCTGTAAGCCCAGAGACAAATCTGAAAAGCAACGATAATGAAAATGAACTAGAAGTGAAAGCAGGGAGCTCGCTGGGTATGACTGTGTCATGCAGTTTGGCAGCTAGGCAAGCTAATATATTTTGGGCTGCAAACATATATACATGATGTGGTGCTGTGCCAAGTGATTCAGGCTGGCTCTAAAAGAGTCAGTTGTGCAACCAAAACCTCTATGGCCATGTTTGCTTGGCACCCCATTTGATCTCAGAGGAGCAGAATGTTTTACCTCAGTAGCAGGTGGCATCAGAGCAACACTAGAGCTGGCCAAACCCAGACTAATTTTCAGCTACAATGCAGGTCCTCCATCCAGGAAAGCTTTCCCATGAAAGAAAGAAAGGCTGTGGGGGAAAAAAAACCCCAACACCCAGGAATCATCTGTACAGACTGTCATGGCTGGTTACACTTACCTGAAGAGAGGAAGTGTTCCTTGTAGCTGCTACAAGATCTGCTAGATGCTGTCTGCTGGCCACAGTGGTGTTCCCAATGAGGCAAACTCTCTCCTTTGGAATAGGAAAAGGCTGTACTTGATCCCAAAGTAGAGACTGTGGATGAACAGGCTAAATTTTCCTGTTTGAACTCTGAATTTACATGAGAAGTTTACCATTTGAGTATCATCCTATTCTGCACTGACTTCTCTTTTTCTCCCCCTCTTTCTGCAAACTGAAAGAAATGGATTAACTAGAATTCAGTTGACCTTCTGTTGTTTAAAACTGAGTCTTACTTGTTATGCTCATACAAGGTGGCACAGATTTAAGCAGACATCCAACCTAGACAGGCAGGCTTTTATGTTATGTAAAGCATAAGCAGATTTCCAAGCAAAGCTACTATTAACCTCTGCCTAATTTTTTCTAAAAAGGATTTTTTAAAAGAATTTGAAAGCAGGGCAAAGCAAAACCTGTATTTCAGAATAAGGCCTGTTAAGCAAACATCAGTGAGATAATACATGACTCAAACATACTGCAATGCTTCCCTTCATCTGTCTTTCCATTTACAGAATCAAAATCACAGAATGGGTGAGCTTGGAAGGGACCACAGTGGTTCAACCTCCCTGCTCAAGCACAGTCATCCTAGAGCACATTTCAAGAACTCTTGAATATCTCCAAAGAGTGAGACTCCAGAGCCTCTCTGGGCAATCTGTTCCAGTGCTCGGTCGCCCACACAGTAAAGAAGTTCTTCCCCATGTTCAGGTGAAACACTGTGTTTCATTGTGCCCATTGCTTCCCATCCTATTACTCAGCACCACCAAGCAGAGCCTGCCTCCATCCTCTACTACTGTTCATAGTAGTTGCAATTATAATTCTTGTTTATATATACTGTTGTTAGATATATACTGCTGTTAGATACATATTATTAGTAGATATTTAGAATAGAGACTCAACAAGGTAGAGGTCTTGTCAAGCCACTGAAGGGGGGGAATGATGCCTTAGGACTTCGGCTTTTATATTTTTCAGATCCTGTACTGCTCTAGTGTGTAACTCTAAAACTCCTTACAGCCTGTTAGCTGCTGTTCTCCCATTCTGGTTAGACATGACAAATCTTCTCAAGGCCTGAGACTCAAGGACACCTTGTTGTCCCAGGCCCCAGAATATGTAAACATGCCACTAAAAAGAGGGGAACAAACTTGGAGTAATTACTTCATTACCTGGAATTGTAATTGGAAAATTAACCCTAATATGCAAATGGACCAAACTTACAAAAGTGTGAAAAACTCATGACCTGTTGTCCATTTTGGGTGTAGCCCTAGGGCTCTGTCTGCCCATAAGTGTACCTTGTTGAAGGCCCTTCAATAAATACCCACTTTTATCCTCTCAATTTTATCTACCCTCAGTTTTTAGGTAGCCCCAACAAGGCATCATTGGCACTCCCCTTCAGATACTAAAAGACATTGATGAGGTCCCTTCTGAGTTGCATCTTCTCGAGGCTGAACAGGCCCAGCTCCCTCAGCCTTTTCTGGTAAAAAAGATGCTCCAGTCCCTTAATCATCTCTGTTGTCCTCCACTGGACGTGCTCCAGCAGCTCCATGTCTCTCTTGTACTGGGGAGCCCAGAACTGGACACAGCGCTCCAGGTGTGCCTCACCAGGGCTGAGTAGAGGGACAGATCACCTCCCTGAACCTGCTGGCAGTGCTCATCCCAGTGCACCTCAGGACACCGCCGGCCTCCCTGGCCACAGGACACGCTGCTGGCTCACAGACACCTTGTCGCCCACCAGGACCCCAAGGTTGTTGTCCGCAGAGCTGCTTTCCAGCATCTGAGCCCCCAGCCTGTGCTGGTCCATGGGGTTATTCTTCCCCAGCTGCAGGACCCTGCACTTCCCTTTGTTGAATTTCAGGAGGTTCCTCTCTGCCCATCTCTCCAGCCTGTCGAGGTCCCTCTGAAGGGCTGCACAGCCCTCTGGGGTATCAGCCACTCCATTTTAGGTTGAATCTTACCATTGGGTGGCCCCTCTTGCTGTGTGCTGCACACCTTGATCCTCACACACCTGTGTATTCCTGTAACAGTAATAACCATAACTACTCTGAGATAGCAGAGGATGGTACTGCAGGGAAGATTAGCTCATGGTGTAGGTGTTAAGAATTTACTACTTAATTTGGGAAACATCAGTTGAATATAAAGAAGCAATTGTATTGCTACTTTCTTCTCTCTTAATCAGGTGCCAGAAGCTTCTTATTAAGGATATTTAAGTGACCTGTGTGACAAATCACTGCCTCAGTACTTTTCCTTATGGGTACTGCCACAATTGTGTTGTCACAAATCCAGCCAGTAACATTTCAGCATTCTGCCAGGAGCAGACCAGAGAATGAACTAGGACACAGAGTTTACTGCTTAGCAGTTTAGTCCTCAAAGACTGACAGTGCCCAAATTCCTCTCAATTCATGCCCACTAGGAGGAACCAGGTAACCACTCCTGCTTTTCCTTTTTCATCCCTTACCACTTTGAAGAGGGCTGACTGTGGATCTCAGACACTGAAAACCAGACCTATCAGGTAATGTAGCACTTCTCTCCTTTTATAGCAACAGGATTATTTCCTCTAGGCTACTGTATTCTAAGCATATAGAATGAAGCCAATTATCTTGGTCCTCAATAGTTGGGTGCTCTAATCTGCTTCTCCCTGTGTTTGTATCAATCCTGTCTTTTTTGAAACCTCTTTGAATCTTTCCTAAATGTCTGTATCAGTAACAGCTGATCAAAACTCAAAACTTCCACCATGTGGGGAGGCCCAATAACAATGAAGTCGTAACACCCTGCACTACGAATTTTAACATTTCTGACACTCCTCTGGTTCAGATGCAGCTAGAGATAGGCACATTCAAACAGCCATCCATTAAAGCCTAACCAAGGCTAAAATAGACAGGCTGTGCAGCTTCAATGTGAATATTTATTTCTCTAGTTTCTCTTAACTCCTGCAATCTAACCCCTCCGCCCAACAGTGTAGGGTGCTGATCTCACGTCTGCATAAGATACTGACCAACCTCAGGCAACACAAACTTCAAAACAGGCTTTCCATCCTCTCTGGAAGATGTCAAAACATTCAAGTTTGCTTTATAATTAAAAATACAAAAAATGGCAAAATAAAATACTGAAATTTTTTTCAAAGTGCTTTGTACCAACTTAGGCTGTATGCAACATCTAAAATTATAATTGGAACAAGAGGCTTTTAGCTTGTCAAATTTAAAAAAAGGTTCAAAAACTTTCCTTGGAATTTTAAGCTGAATGTGTCTGTGCATGTGAAATACAATTTCCAACACCAAACCTGTTTGCTTGAAAATTTTCAGCTGTTTTGCTTTAGTAATTTTGTTCCTGTTCCCTGAACAGCTGATTGTTTTCACTGTTTTCAGTTAATAAACAGCACATAATTAAACATAAACAAGGTACCACTGCAGCATGACTTGATGGAAAAGGAGTTACCTCAGTGGTACCACGCAACATATGCAGGGCTCTGAATTAGATAAGAATAATGTGGTTTAGCTTTTCGCTGCAGAGTTTCAGTGATTCTGGTCTCCCCTAAAAAGACATGAACAGAACTAGGGCAAGTATTCACACTAAAAATCATATTGACAAAGCAGAAAGGACTTAGTAAAACTGCACAGGTCTGTTTTACACCCTTTGCTGTTACTTCAGGTATAAGCATTGAAATTTGGACTTACAGATGTTTTCAATACATGTTTATCTGTCCACCTGATTATATTTTAGGGGAACAATCATTAACTAAGTACCTATGTTACCATGATCTTAATCATTGTGTGGTCAATTTTGAGTGCCTTTTAATATAGCTTTTAAAAAGCAATCTTTATAGCTAGGCATAGTGAAAACAGTTTCTAAAAGGAATTTTGCAGGAATATTTAGCTTTGAAAGCACAGATAGCCCGGAGAGATGTGTGTTCTCCACCCAGTACCTAGTGGATATTTCCTGTATCAGAGCATCCTGGGCACAACTCTCAGAGAAGCAGACAAACATTCAAGAATTCTATGATCCCCTGCAGCACTACAGCATGGCACAGAGGGCTCCTCTGAACATGGAGCTGCAGTAATGCAATGCTAGAGTTAATGTGAAAGCTGCAGACATCACCAAAGCAATATACCTTACTAACTCATTACCCTGTATCCCCCTCCTGCTGCTTATCCTACAAGACAGTTCTCTGCCCAAAATGGGACTTCACCTGGCATGGACTTAATCTGAGTTGCAGCTCACCTCTACGATTCCTTGCGTTTTCCATCCTTGAATAGCTCTGAACAACCATGCAGTGAGCAGCCTTTGTCCTTTACAGATGGGACTGGTCTGGCCTCAGAAGCAACCCACTTTGTGAATACCTCTGCTACGTGAGTCCTGATTTCAGCCTATCCTTTACAAGCGTATAGGCAAACAAAGGAAGAAAAAAAAGACAAAAAAGAAACCAGACTATCTAGTATTGTCTCAATTTAAAACATGAGTGACTGCAAGAGCTAGGTACTTCTACAGCCAGCCACATTCCTAGTATCCCTGTGCACAGTCTATGTAATTCGTAGTATGTTTTATCTATCCTTCAGTAGGTCCATCTGTACGTATGCTATAGTTACCACAGGACAGTTAAAAATACATCCTAGGTGTAGCAATACATAAGGCAGATCCTCACCAGTAAAGTAGGAAATGAGTAATTCCCCACTCTCCTGAACAATTCTTCACAATGACAACTCCCTCCTTCCCACACACCTACACTCTCACACGCCTGGAGAAGCCGGGGGCGGGGGAAAGCTGAGCTTTGCAATGTTGTCTGGAAGCTCATCAGATCCGGGCTACTTCCAATTAAAGGAGGGAGCAAGTTCAAAGCCTCTGCTGCTCTCTGCTCTGAACTGGCATTATGCTCAGAGACAGCTGCGCCTGCTGCCGAGACACAAGGCTGCTGAGCCAGAGAAGAACATGTATGAGCATGTCCCCCTTCAGGAAATAAAAACAGGATAGCAGGGAAATCCCAAACCTACTCAGGTGGCTTACAGTACTGGAACACCAACTTGAATTAACAGGAGAAAATGGCAACCAAATCCAGGCGAAGTACAGTGGCTTCTGAGCACTGGCAGAAGATGCTGAGGGGGAGCAAAGACCACAGTGAGGAGATGCACAGAGGGGAAGGTAATCCTGGCACTGTTGACGTCATCATGCTGTGTGGATCTGAAAGGTTCCAAGATGGAGGCTACTTTGCACCATTGGCTTTTTCTCCCTCCCTTAAATGCATGCACTTTTAAAGTCTCTGGTTTTCAAATCCTAGCTATTGTACTGGGAAATTAAGAAACAGCATTCCAGAACAGTAAGATATTTCAGCAACTATCAGGAAGATATGCGTGATGATAAGCTGTATAATTTGTCACATCATTTCCCTTCTACCAACTGTTAAAGGATTCTGAATTGAGATAAAAATTGCCCAATTGCTGCCATCAGCTTGGGCGTGGATTTTTTGCAGCATCCATCAAATCTTGAGAGTCAGTTCACTGACTAGAAATGGAGCTACAAACACACACCTTGTATTCGCCATGACAAATACAGTGACAACAGTTGCAGTGGGTCCCATCTCTAAGCTTTATCTGGTCCTTGAATATCATTAAAGAAGGGAAAAAGAGTGGGGAGAAAACAGATACTTGCATGCTTGTGATCCAAAACAACTTTAAGCAGAGGTAGGTTCCTACTGCCCTCTGCTGTAACATCCTTTTAGGACTTCTGAGAAGGAAGCACCAAGCACGACCGCCTGACGAGCACACTGGGTGTTACACTCAGATTGTACTAAAACTGTGGGCAGTGGAACAAGACAGTTAAAAACAATAGGCTTTGGTTTCTTGCTGCTGCTTTTAACTCTTGAAGTGGATATAATCTTCCCAGATGTTGACCCAGGCTCTACCAAATTACTGGTAAATCTCCCTAGCAAAATGTTCCAGTGAAGCTGCCCAAAGCCTCTTTTGCACTGCACAATCACTGCCGCACCAGAAACACACCAAATTTTCCTCGCAGCAAAACAGGATGCTTTCACTAGACAACCCGAGTGGTTTATATATATTTTAAAAAGAGAAAAAAAAGTCTGATTCATCATCTTAATATAACACAGCAATATCACTCAGGTAATGAATAACAAAGAAAGCTGGTCACTATGCAACACTGGCATCTATTTGCAAGTTGATCCATATTTACAGAATTTCTTTCAGCTGTTTTTCCAGTAGTTCTTGATGTTCCTTGAAAGTTTTACAACTTATGGACACTTCTACAGAGCTACAGGCTTATACAGCAAAACTTGAACAATTCATTTTTGTCTGTGTTCTTTTCCTTTACTATTCAAACACTAACATCACTAAATTTACTGAAGCTGGCTGTGATTTATCGTGTTTCTACTCTTGCCTCTACTGTTCATGCAAACAAAATCACTTCCTATAAAAAACAAGATACATTTAGGGGCAGTAAACAAGATGCATCTATTTAGTTTGACACCATAGCCCTTCCCCCTCCCAAAATAAAACAGACATCACAATGATGGGAGGAAGCACTACCGTAACATGACAATTTCAGCTTGGCAACATGCACGTGTGAAAGATTGCATATGTAAAACATATTGTCACATATAGAGAAGCTCCACATAAATACAAGCAGAGGCTGAGATTCTCAATGCCATTGGGGTATGCACATACTTCCTGTTAGAAGGAATAGGAACTGGACATGCAAATCCCTCTAGTGGACTTGAAAGCCTCTTCTGTGAACAGTTTGTGACACCAATGTTTATTCTTCCTGTAATTTCATTCCCAAAGTCTTTTCTTTAACTCTGCAAGCTGCTGTATTTAAGAGAGAGAAGTCTATGTCAAGGCTGCAACATATGGACACTGTACTGACCCATAGATAAATCCACACCTGCATATCTACACCCTCATACAAGGCTAACAAGATTCCTTGCCTTTCTAATACCCTCTCTGAACTTTGGATCAAGTTTCCTGTATGAGCTGCTATGCCTTCAAAGAAAGGAGGACATAATTACAGCTCTCAAATGGCCTGAGGCATTCAATTTCTTATTTATTTTTTTAAGGCCTGCATTCAACTTACATGAAAAGGGCAAACAGTAACCTAATGAGACATTTTAGTTATGGGAAATCCTGGGAAAAAAACTGCAGAACAGAGCCTGCAGGCAACTGCACAAATGCTAGTGAAATTTGTGATTCTGTGAGGTTTTCAGAATAATATCAAATGACTGGAATAAATATGTTCAAGGAATGGGCTGGATCTTTTTTAAGATCTGATTCTGCTCTTAAACTGTGTCTCTAGTATAGAGATATGCAGGTGGATGCCTGTTACATACCCAACTGTTAACCCTTTAGATTTCAGCTGAGCCTTCTTCAGGGCTTTTTTTAATCTTCTTAACAAAAGTCCCACTTCAACAATTTTTCTGGGTGAGATTAAAAATGCAATTATCCCACATAAAAAAAACCAAACAAACAACACCCAGCAAATAAGAACAGGCTCTGAAAACTGAACTAGAGATTTGGAACAGAGTTTCTGTGGAGTCTAGGCCGTGGCTTTGGCCTCAGGAACTGGAGCTGGTGGCTGGATGGGCTACCCCCCACATGCCTGTGCTCTGGCATAACTGTGGGGCCATCTCTGCCATCGTCTTCCTTTCTATCACAATTTGTAAAAACATAGGAAATTATGTCAGAAGTCAGCATTAGAAAAAATTAAAAGATTGGTCAGTCAGACAGATAATGGTCAGAAAGTAGAGGGATTACCCTTGCTCATGTAAACTTATTTAGGACATTGCAAAACATCTTGCCTTCAATTGCAGCATGAGATAAATGATGCCCAACTATCTCTGCTTAAAGGTTGGTTGTCTTTGATGCAATGGTTTTAGGTCTGTTTGGACCTCAGAGACCGCAGCCCTGCTGGGCACAGTAGCTAAAGGGAACAGCCATGTGATTGATTCCAGGGGCTCTCTGGTAGCCGGGACCTGTGCTTTGCCAGCAGCTGGGGCTGTATGTGTGTGTCAGCACTGCAAGAAGCTCACGGGTGAGCCGCAGTATCCTACTGCTTCCTGGAGGTGATCGAGGCCAGGCTGGATGAGGCCTGGAACAACCAGATCTAGTGGGAGGTGCCCCCCTGCAGGGGGGTGGAATGAGATGGTCTTTAAGGTCCCTTCCAACCCAAACCATGCTGTGATTCTGTGAATAATGTATAGACTACATGGGAAGGGACTGGGGACACTTAGCCTCAGCTTTGGAGAACATCTGATTCCTATCTGATGTTGGTTCTTAACTAGCAGTACACAAGACAGAAGAGCCTACTATTCCTCTGTCACAGTATATATGTGAAATTAAAAGCAACTGCAAAATTTAGGGGATGAAATAGCAGGCCAAAAGCCACATTCTGCTTTGAAGTACAACCATGCAATTTTGTTGAGGTCAAAGAACATGGGGAAAAAAAATCAGGTTTTTATTTTTAATAAGAAGAAATTACTTGAATGAGTGACAAAATATTGCTTAGCTAAACCCCAAGGGACAAAGAAGCTTCTCAAGAAAGGATCAGACATGTAGAGGTTCTAATTACTGACTGCAGAAAGTATGCATGAACAGGATAAAGATGTGAACAAGGAAAGATCAGAGCTGGCATTAATGTACTTTGCTGCCATGTCAGAGAGCTACTATTTATGATCCTGATCTGGATAAGTGATTGAACACTTCCATGAAGTTCAGTACACAAATAGTCCTAATGACTGAAAGGGAACTACCACTGTGTTTAATTAAGTACACACTTCGGTTCTCCACTAAATCAGTGTTTAAAAGGACTAAGGACTGCTAATCCATACAAAAGCTTCCTTCTAGGTTATATACTTGAAGAATGCGATTGAATAAATTGATCTGAAAGGCTAGAGTACAACTACTGTTCTACACTACTTTTCAATAGTGCAAAACTTCCAAAAGAGAAAGCAAAACCAGCAGAACCCTAACATTAGCAAGTCCCATTGGCTTTGAAAGCAGTACTGAAATCACAGGGTGGAAGTATGACAAGAAATGTCAGAATGTTTCTGGTTTTGCTTTCATCTCCAATTAATTCTCAAGTTTGCACAAAGCCTTCTCTTTTGTAACACCTATTTTACTCCCTAGAAAAGAATACAGACTCAGCAAATCTTAAATTATATACTATTTCAAATCTTCTATAATTTACTACTCCTCTTGGCATACAAATTATTCCACAGAGGTTGATTACCAGATTCCACAGAGGTGGAAGGCAAGACCTGTCCTCTCACTCTCACAAGTTAATCTGATTGATTAAACAAATCCATCTGAACAACTGATAGGTACTACTGCCTTCAGACTCTGCAAAATCAAAGTCCATATGGCTACAATACTTCTTCACCAACAAAGTCCCAAAACCCTTGATGAGCAAAAGTCATATGAAGCAGACCTGCTCTCTGCTGAAAACATCAGAAGGAGAGAAGAAGCAGTATCACCTTATTTCATCATTAGCATAATAAAGTGTCTCCTTGGGACACGTCAGCAGCATGAAGATAGCCATGTTTATCGTGAGTTTTCTTTCCTCCTCCTTAGAGAACAGTCTCACAAGAGAGTAGCCAGTTGACTGCTTGAGTGAGAACTCAATTTCTTCAGGTTGTATTGGGGTGAGGCCCCCATGGCATCATCTTCCTCTTCCTCATATAATCTTACACAGGTTCCAGCATCTTACACAGTCCCTGGAGATGTGAGCAGTTTATCTCAAACACTTTCCTGAGGGGCAAACTGAGGCAGACTGCTCTTGCCCTGTCAGCAGAGGGTTACAGAATACGATATACACAATCTCCAAGGGCAGTTCTTACTTCCACTAGCTCAGCTCTATTGCATATCACCTGTCCAAAGCCATTTTCCCTTCAAAGGACACCCTTTCCTTTCAGGAGACAGCTGGCAGCTTTCTCTTCATTAGTAACAGTTTTGAGATAAACCTAAATGAAACTTCAAGTTGCTGAGGCTTCCAGGTCACCTTTCTTCCATAAATACAGGATTAGGCTTTGGAACAACTTTCCTGGAATTCAAATTATACAGTCATTAGATACTGAACAGGATGACTACAATGAGAGGAGCTATTGGAAAGAGCTTCACTGAGGTTTCAACAGTCACTGTGCAGCTTCCTTCAGGATGCATTTATCAGTCTTGCAGGACTTGCAGACATGTCTGTAGGAGTAAACTAGAGAGGGCCTGGCCTTGGGGCCAAGCACTGTCACACAGCTGCTGTATTATTTAGTTTTTAGCATAAACCTTGACACTTTCACCCATGCCAAAATGCCATTTACAAACATGTAAATCCCCATGTACATCCATTTCCACACTGCCCAAGAAAGACCTTGCAATGCACAAGAACTTACTGTAAGAGTGAGAGGGCAGAAGATTTCTGTTATGTGGACTTCCTACATCCCACTACAGACATTCTTTGGTGAATACTTGATAAAATACCTAAGACAAGAGAAACGGACTGAGGTGAGTGCTTGATCTGAAAAGACTCATTATGTACAGGTATGTATTACAGGAACCAACTAAGCTTAGTTTATTATTTCATGGTTATGTGGAATCATACAATCATTTCCATTAGAAACAACCTCTAAGATCATCAAATCCAACCCTTAAGTAGTGGCAGTTCTTCTCTGGGTGTGCCTTCTCACCAAAATCAGTGGGAAGTGAATAGGTGCAAGAGGACACTGACCTTTTCACCAGCAAGGTTGTGCCTACCCTACTCCTGTATCAATGGAAACTGAGAAAGGAGATAGAAAGAGGTAGCTGCAGCCCTGGGGTATGCAACAGTACCTGTGGCAGAGAGGCAGCTCAGAAAGGAGGATGCTGTTGCCAGAGCAAAAAAAGAGTGCAGAAGTTCTGGGCATCCTCTCCTGGACTCCCACAGAAAGTTAGGTTTTGTTCTGGCAGAGCCAGAAGGACAGGAGGCACTACCACCATGTGCCCTCCCACAGGGTAGAACTCTTCCTCTGGGACACAGGGCTCAGCTGGCACAGGCAGTGCAACATCTCATCAGCTGAAGCCAGACAGAGCCTGTTTCTGTTTAGCAGAAGTTCCAGCTGCTTTCAGAAATCCCAGTGATAAAGTACAAGCCAAAAGAAAGAAATCCAGATCCTATCTTTCAGTTTAGTTCCAAATTAGCAACTGTAGCCTTTAAATTGTTGCCTTTTTGCCATCATCCATGAGAAAATCAGTTGCTTGTCACGCTTCAATTAATACACGACCCGACAGGTTTTTTGTTGAGATCCAACAAACGACAGTCTGCAGATAAAAATCATCAGACAAGCTTCAAATGAGACTTTTATATTCAATAAAAGGCTAATTCCATGCAGTAGTAGATAAACCTTGATCCCAAATAGATGGCTTTTGTACAGTGTGAGACTAAACCTTTGCCTTCCAGGTTTTTTTTGGATACTACTTGCTAATGATCCATGTGGGATTCTGGCCAGAAAAGCTGACTCACTAGGGCTGGCCTGCCTCAAAGTACAGCCGTCACAGCACCGAAAGCTTCACACTGGGAATGGCTGACATTGAAAAAGAGCATTTTTCAGTGCCCAGGGCACTTTGTGCAGCTTTCATTTCTATTTAGCTACTTTTCCAAGGCTTTCCATGTCCCTTCAACAATACATTTGCTGTGCAGTAGGGATCAAGAAGAGTTAACAAATTATCTTTATAGCCATTCCTTTTCATGGAAGTGAGACTAAATCCTCATAACTGCAAAACTGCTGTGCCTGGGGCTTCTGAAATGAGCTGGACGTGTATATTCCATCTGTTTAAAGAGTAATTACAGGGATCAACATAAGCTCCTTGCTTTTTATGGAACAACATTTGCTCTTATTAGTGAAATAGCATTTTGAGAAAGTCAATAACTACAGAAATACATTGGTTGTGGATACAGCTATATTCTGTAACTCTGAGTTTTATGAATTTGAAATCAATGAACATTTAATATGCCTGGCAAATTACAAGTTTTTTCTCTAAAATACCTGCTACAACAATGGTTTGAATTAAAGCAGCGTGTGATACAGGGAAATCTCCTTCTAAAGCAAGACAATCACTTGCTTTAAAAAGATATTAATACACAGGTGCTTCATCAACAAATAGTTAAATCTCTCTACCTATCAAACATGGGATATTGACACAGGGGACCTTCAGGAACATGCCCGTATGGCCATGAGACAACAACAGATGGTACATGACTGCAGTTAATGTTCCAATCTGTGGCAGTTTGGAGTTCTTAAAAAAAAAGACAGTCTCACATTACCTCACATCATAAATAGAGTGTGAACTGTTGCAATAAAAGCATGAGGGGGCAGCATCAAGAGTTCAACTCTGGAAGAGCAAGCCAAGGAGGTTTAGAAATATGGTAGGTCCAGGGTACATAGACTGAACTCCAGGTGGTTCAATCCTCCAATCTCCCTGCAGCATCTTCACAGTCCTTAAGAACATCATGCCAGGAGGAAAAGTATTTGATAGACAGATGACCTGCCACTGAAAACAGTTTGGGGTTTTTTTTTCTGTTTCTAGACATTCTAATACAAGTGACTATTGCTGAGTGACACTGAACTCTTGAGAAATACTAATTTTAAGGGGTCATCATTGTGCCAGATAAAGTCTTGCTTTGTGGAAAATAGTGAAAGAAGCATGATATAAATTCTATCACTATCTTTGTTATAAATTACAGAACTCAACTGAAAGATTCTTTTAGGTAGCAAAAGAAACATCTAGATACTATTTTCCTAAATAACTGCAGTTCACATTTAAGTCAGTACAGGCCTATCTCTAACTTTGAATGAAAGGCCACTTTGTCTACTCTTTGGCCAGCAGCATCACACATTTCAAAGATGTACTTGTTTCTTGGGGTTGTTCACACTGACTTGTACTGTTTATAAAACAGTGTTACCAACCATCAGCACCTCCAGCTGAATAGCCATAAAATAGGTAGCCTGGATACCAGGAAAACACTTGCTAAAGCAGCACTGAACATGCTAACATACCAGAGTATGTTAACCTTTACTGCAATTAAACTGCTTCTTTCAGCTTTGCTTTTAATGAGCTTGGGTGTCTAGTGGGATAGAGGTTGGCCAAGAAGTCAGAGGATACTTGAAAATGTATATATATATACACACAAAAAGCTGCATGAAAGGATGTAAGAAAGGACATCAGCAGAAGCCACAAACTAATAAACGTGAAGCAGAAGCAACAACAATAAAAGCAGATTTTCAGACTGAAAAAAAGTGGATACATAAAGACCACCATAAGTGGGTATAAAACTATACAACTAGCTTATTTCCCACCAGGCCTACAACGCTTAGTACTCCCAGAATGGAAATACAAAAGCTGGATGAAGTCATATGTGGACCATTTTCTTGGAAAATGAAAAAGCCAGTCATACTGAAACAAGGTAAACATCAACTGCAGCACACCACTTCTGCTTTTCCTATAGAAAAATGGATAAAAGCAATTGATTTTCCAACGTTATTTCAGAGAGGAATTTTGAGTGGTTTCCAGTAAAAGTTAGCAGTAGGCTCAGATGCCTATTTCAAAGCAGTGTGTGTGTCATTCCACTGCTCTCCCCTTGTTTCTCTTTTAATTTACACACGACAGTGTGTACTATTGCCTACATGGACAGATGTAAAATGACTTCCATAACATTAGCCTGTGATATTAGAAATTTAAGTATACGTACTGGGTTTTTAAGAAATGGGACACATGCAAAATAAATGCACAACTGAGTTTTAGAGAATTACAGACACAAAGTTTGAGGACAGGAATAGCAAGAAGCATCTTGTAAAGTTGCAGAAGTCCAACTGCTACCTCACGTACAACATGCTGACATGGGATCTTTCACAGGTACTAACAGATGGTTCCAATGGGAGGAATGCAGACAGATACCTTTGTCTTCATATGAATCATCTCTCAAAGCCACATGCAAGACCACTGCAGCATACCCAAGCATCAGTCCAGCATAGCATATGTCCTCCTCTGGGATGTGCTAGTAATAAAGCTGAGCAAGGGTCATGATTTTTTTTCTTGTCTCACAATGCTTCTTCCTCTGTTGAACTGACTCTAAGAATTGCAGGCATCAGTTCCAAACACAAAAAGACGAGGCTGGCATCTAGCAGCAATCAGCACAGGGAGATGAGCAGCCAACAATGTAAGGCAATTTAAACACTGCACATCAACACCACAGCAGGACAGTGCTACTGTCAATATGACAACACTGTTGTGATCGAGGAACTGCAGTGTTTGCTTCAGCTACCGCTTAGAAGGGTTATTTATGGGACAGCAAAACCACAACAAAGCAGCTTCTGATATGGGATAAGATTATTTTTCTTTCTTTGAATAAGTTAAAATTAAGATATAAAAAAGCAGTCAGATAAAACAAAGTCTTAGGAAGAACTAAAGTTTTGGCTTTGTTCCAAGCAAAAAACCAGAATCCTTTATTAGGAAATAGTGGCCAGCATTGCCAGTACCGTACACAGGACACTATTACCGTCTTTTAGTAGGAGTTTAACCCTGGCTGCAGGCCTGAATCAAGAACTCTCATCTTCACTCTAATCCTTACTATCACTGTTGGCAAAAAGTCCTTCGCTATTTTTGTTTTCTGCCATCATACTTATCTACCTTCAAAGGTTGTGAGGCAGATTTATTGCTCCGATACTTGTAGATTAGAGGCTACGCTAACATAAAAGCAGGATAGGAATGAATGATGTTTGCAGCACCGAGAAACATTTCTTTTCTTAAAGCACTAACATTATGAACTTCAGCCCCCCCTGAAAAAGTCTTCTGCAGTTTGAAGACTAGAACATGAAAACCAGTGGCTGAAGAGATTACCGTAACAAAGCTATAACAAACCCACATGCACAAACTGGCACACAAATACAGTTCGAGTAACTGGGTACAAAAATTACCACATCCAAACCCCCTAAAAATAGCTGACCATAAATGCCTACAAATAATTAGTTATTGATAAATTACATAAAAAAGCTGCACTTCACCTATCTAAGCCCACTTGTTCAGACGTGGGTGACAAAACAAGTCCTGGTCTCCCTTAAGTGAGGTTCAAATGTGTATTTGCTGTGCACTGATGCCACCGCCTGGCCATTTTCCTAACTCAAACTCCTGCCTCTACTACTGAATTTTACTGAGGTTTTTCTTTAAGGTACAAAAGCAGGTCATCTGAGCGCAAAAATACTTAGCCCATTAAAATTTCTCTATTGTGACCTACAAAAAGAATACACAGCATTGTATGGGAATAAATTGAAGCCTGACAAGTATGTGACAGTCAAGCTCTTGCATGATTACCAGAGGTGCCCAACAAGGTATGCTCAATCCCACCTCCACATGCTGGTCATAAGCCTCAAAGCTTCTTCATTTCCTCAGTTCAACACTACAGAGCCCTGAGGGCAAAAGCTATTTGTTGTTCTCAACTACTACCTACTACTAGAAGAACTGAATATATTTTGTAGCCAGAACAAGTACATGCTATACTCATCCCATGCAGATGTTTGAGCCAATAGTTCACCAGAAGGCTGAAGACACTCAATTATTCTGAGCCCAGCCTTTATTGAAGCATTCTTTTTGGAGTTATCACGCCCTTCTAGTTTCACACGTGGCTCAGTCTGTACGCTAGAAAACCACCAGTCATCAAGTCAGGTAATTTGAGGTGGAAACACCTCACATTACAATATCTGGGCTGAACCGAAACAGCTCAGCAAAGTCTAAATTGTATTCTGGGAGAAGTGACCCCATAATCCTCATGTGGATAAGCACAGACAGGGCTCTCAGGGAGCCAGTGGGGCCCAGAACTTCAGGGATACAGAAACAGATAGGTATGAGTGGATTAATACAAGCTTCTCACAGGGATTGAACATGGTCCTCTGGGGACTAACAGCCCAACCTTAACAGTGTATCTTAACATAAGGGGCAAATATACACCCCAGTGTTGAGGAAGGTTGAAGGACCAGTAAGCAGTCTGTATAGGCTGTGCTTCCACACCACATGACCTCATGCTCACCCACCTGAATAGTGAGAGTATCTGATGGCCAGAAGCATGTGAAAGCTTCTTGAAGGATCAGACCAACCTCTGCTTCCTGCAGCTGGCTCATGACTCGCTATCAAAAAGCAGGATGTGAGAACTCTGGAGGGAAATCAAATGCCTCCTGAAGATACTGGTGTTCCCACCACCTTCCCAGTCTCCTGCTTCTGAGCTGTAATAAGTTTAGCACACAGGCTGTCCAAGAACTGCTGTCAGGCCTGCTCTAAGTTCTAGGCAGCTGTGACCATGGCTGTCTACAAGCTCTTCCTTCTCTATTCCCTTCTCACTTTTACTTTAGACTGCAGCTATGAACAGCACACCTTCCAACATGGCCTCCCCTTAGTAACCAACACCTGAAATTCTTGTAATACTTGCTTGTCTACCTCCCACTGGACTGCTACATATTTGGCAAATCATGTCAGCAAGCAGGACAACACATCCTTTTTCTCCTGCCACCCCAGGGGCACTTAGCCCACAACCGACCCATGACTGCAGCTGCCTACTGAAATAGCAGCTTTATACCTGACATCCAAGTCTCTAATCCTGAAGTGACCACACAGTGATTCAAGGCATCTCCTCTAGAACAAACTTCATGCTGTTGCTCCCAGGGCCTGATTAAGGAACGACAGCCGTGAAACCTTTCGGGCTTGTTGGAATGTAGAAGTGAAAAAACATTACTACAGTGTCAGCAGGTAACTGCCTTTCATTCCAAGTAAACTGACACCTCAACCAGTATTTGTCACTGCTACTGTTCACAGGATTTCGTTCAGTGTTCTCAGCTCATCCCCTACAGCACTTAGAGAGGAGAAGACAGTGCATTGTCTCTGGAAGTTGAGGAAGGTTACACAGGTCCCTTACCCTCCTGCGCAGTTAATGTAATTCCTTGAATAGACCTCACGTGGCAGGAAGTGACCACTTTGAGGCAAAATTGTTTCATGGTAGATTTCTCCTACACCTCACAGCCATATGAAATAGCTTTTAAAGGCCTAAAGCAGCCCTCCTGTTCAGATTAGCAACTCACCATCTCTCACACAAGGCCCCATGTACCAGTTCCATACGAAGCCTCACATGCCTGTCCTCCTCCTCCACTCTAACAAGCTGGATAAGAAAACAGTACAACAACCCAGATTGAATCTCAGTTGCACAGGAAGCTGAATGCTTCTGAAGAGATCTCTTCAGTATCACTGTAGTAAAGACAAATGCTATGACACTTCAAAGTGTTTGTTGCCCTGGTCTTCAAGGCTTCTTCATCCTTCTTGAACTGTACCCCATACCCCAACTGCTGGTCCTCTGGTAGTCAGGGACTACTGAAGTGCACAGCCTCTTCCTACTGCTGCTAGGTTATCCAACCGCCAAAGATTTCACCCCTCTCATGACAGACTGAAAAATTAGTATTTCACTGCAGCCTAAGGTACCACCATACTGCAATACCTAGGAAGGCAAAGAGACTTTGCCACCATTGTCCCTCCCTTCTTTTCTGCCCAATCAGAGCAACAAGAAAGCATGACAAAAAGAATAGAAAGGATGTTGAGGAAAATGTTGTATAGGTTGTAGGACAGCAGAGTAACAGACTTCAGTGGGACTCAGTAGTTTGGATCATTGACACCATGGGCATACACTCAGAACAAACTTCTGCTGCATGAAACTAACCCAAAGGTCCAATTTGCATACAACAGCAGAAGCTCTGCAATCCAAACCAGTACCTGAGGACAACCAGGAGGATTCACTTCAACACCACAAAATTGCCCTGAACTAGTGTTTGTAGACAACCAGAGGAACCTGGCTAAACATCCAGTGATTCCCTCAAATCAGGTCTAAACTCTGCAAATCTCTTTTCAGCAGTACATGCCTGTACTACCAAGCCCATAAGTAGAATGAAGAACCACGTAACTAAAACAAACACAAATAATACAATATTTGGTTAGGTAAGTTGTTAAAATTTAATACCAGCCTTATTCTGATAGCATCTCCCAATTAGAACCCCACATAAAATCTAAGCCCAATATTTATTTCTTTTCTGTAGTTTTGATTTACACCAGACCTAAATATACTTCATACTTTCTTATGTATTTTCCACCAGTCTTTCTCCAGTCACTGGAAAACGATACAGCTAATCTATATTTTCACCATACTTGGTTAGACTTGAAAACAGAAGATGCCAGAGTGGGGAAGAAATTCAGAAATCTTCACCTAAGACAGAGCTTAACTTTTCTACACTTCTCATGGGAGCTCTGATTCTCTCTACCCCTCACTACACCCCTTTCAGAATCCTCAGATAATTTAAGAGATTTCACAAAGTCTGCCAGATTTATGGGAAATAAATCTGTACATCGAACTGGGATAAGCCTAGTTTCAACGCAGCAAGATCTGAGTTGGTTATGAAGCCACGCACCACACACATACTTCAGTACTGATCATGGAATAAGATTTTCACAAGATACAAGAGCAGGACAAACACGGAATAAATGCCAGCTCTGCAGTTGTAGCAACAGCTTTCCATGCACTATCCTTCGAACACTAGATGGCACCTGCATGCCAGACCAATTCTAACAAGAAAAAGTTGTTACATCAACTGCATTGGGTCTTTTTTTATTAAATAACTGTGTTAAATCCTTGTATAGTATTAGTATAAACAAGTCAGACCAAGTTAAAAAGTATGTGTTCTTACTCTAAGTGGTAAAGGCAAGGCAAGAGCCTCTAAGCCTATCATGTCAGTTGTTTATCGTACCTTTAGGTAAGAGCCTTGAGTAGGAATGAATACGGTATTTGTTCTCCAGTACTGCTTCAAGAAAAGGGCCTTAGGTCTTTCAGCTCATTCTCTTAACTCAGCCTCCTGGAAACCAGATGCAATTAAAGCGCAGCTAAGATGTCTATTAAAATGTAATTCTCCTAAAGTGTTCCCTCTCACAGCATTCCACGGAAGTGTTACGCATTCCATCTTTGTGGAAGTTGCGAATGGTCACCCAGGAACAGGAACCCGAAATATAAAAATGAAATATTCTGGGGTAGCTAATGGAAAACTACTGATTTATACATGCCCAGAAATTTGACAAGACAGTGAGTGAGCTACATGGGGAACTGTAGAAATGCTGCTTGGATGCCAGAAGGAGCAACATGAAATACTTGTAACTATTTTCACATTACGTTTGCTGGGACTTCAAAACAATGGAAAAAAACTTACACTGGAATATATTCACTTGCCACAGTTGTCCTCTGCATTCATCAAGGCTATACACTCCTCTGCTTCACATCAGGAGCTGCACCAGTTTTATCCTCAAGATACCATTTTTTTCTGGTTAAGCCTTTTCAATAATTAATTGGATCCATCCACAGCATTCTCTTTTGCACCCTTAAGATTCAAACCTTTAAAGCAACAGGAGCATGGAGAACTCTCTACCAAGAAGAAAAATCAGTAGCTTAATTTTTTTGCTTTCTGCAAATATAATTTACTATTTTTTGAATATGAGCCCTCTGTAAGAATAGACAAACTATAATCCTTTCTATTTGCTTTACCTCCTCCATTTAACAGTAACTTGGGTGAAGTTAAAACACAATCTTAACATCTGGGCACATCTAACCTATTTAAAGAAGATTTTTTTCAAGTGGTGCTCATTTCTACAGTTCAGCCTATGAGCTTTTTATCTTTCACATAAAGCTTACATCTTCACCTGAAGACACAAAATAGTTTTTGTCGTTCTTTATCACCTGCTTTCTGATATGGTTGCTTCTAAGACTTTGTCTGCAGCAGACTAAAAGGAAGCTTGGGCTGCAGATTCTGTTACCAAAGGCAGTGGAACCCAGGAAAGGGGCTGTGCTAGGCCACATGCAGTGCATACACTCTGCTTAAAGCTCCACCTGTTCTGAATGTCTCAGGCAGCACTAAGTTCTTCCTGGAAAAGATTATTGTAGTCATGTACTGGCAAGGGCTTGTGGCAAATTTATTTTGAATTGTTCTTATAAAGTCTCATTTCTTGTGACACAGAGATGCAGAGATTAATGAGCTGAAACAGGATACTAGGAAAAAGAATGAAGTGTCCTTATTACCCATTAACATTATTATTTATTTTAACAGGGCACAAGAAGATACAAAACAAGTAACCAGACAGCTTAGCTGGTTTCCCAACACCTTGAGGGATCTGCAGGAAAGATGCTCAGGCACTACCAGTTCCAAAAATCCATAGAAGATGAGAATTTGGCAAACCGAAAACAAGTACCTGAACTTGTGTCTTACCTGCATAACTTATTTATTGCTCCAACACTGACTTACAGCCACATGGCTTTCCAGTGTTCAGCCCAAGAAGGCCTGAGGCTCCTTCAGCTTTGATGATCTCGTACACGCAGTGAGAACGCTTGGTTACAAGCCCATGAGTTGCACACAGCCACCTGGTTAGATGCTGTCCTCAAAACCTTGATAAACCTTAGGAACAAGGCAAACAAAATCCATGGGTTTTTTCCAGGAGAAAAAAAGTATACAGCTGCACTGAGATTGAACTGGAAAGCTTCTATTGCTAATTAGCAGAAGCAAAAAAAATGACAGCAGGACAAAAACATCCAGGGCTTTGCCTAAACGGCCCAACCCTGGTATTGGTTAATCGAGTTCCTTTTTATCGACAAAAACAGCTATGTGCATGAACTTTATTGCAAACTCTGACTTGTACTAAAAAAACCCTCCCTGCCCTTTAAAGAGTATTAGCCCATGTGAACTCAGACATTTGATTGTGCTGTTGTCATCTCTGCCCCAGCATATGGAGACATTCTCTCGTCCTTGCTTTTTTCAGGAGTGCATTTGAAGTCAAATATTCATATTTATCCTCATGTACATTCCAAAGCAGCTGGATACCAATAATGAACCAAGTTACAATTCAAGTGAGTTCAAAAGCAATACAACATTGACAGTACCACTGTCTCTGCTCTTTGCTAAGCTGCAATGTTACCTGGCAGGTTTGTATAAGGCATCTTCATCTCTACTAACCTGACAAGGACAGTCCCAGAAACACCAGCCAGGGACACAAAAATTAATAGTCTGCCAGGAAGAAGTTCAATACCTAGTTAAAGCCTAGGCTTTTGCAACTATTATCTACATAAACCTCTACAAAGCAGAATCCCTTTTCTGTTAACCTCTGAGCTTTACATTAAAGGACAAGCATGGAATATTTGTGTCTGTCATCTACAAATTCTGAAGATTCCAGCTATCCAGAACAGTTACTCTCAGGTCACCTTCAGTTCAATCATACTTGACAGCATTAGTGTCTTTTCTATTTCTATTACTACAGAGCAAAAAAATGTGTCTCCCAGCCCTGAACCAATCATATGGAGCTCCAGCAATTTAATCTGCTTCCACTTAGACTTATCGAAAGATAAGCCACTGACAGGAATGCTTCTTCATGTAAAAGATACTTTTCTGCTCATCAACTCTGGCAGAAACAGCACGGTGGATTTCTGTGATCAAACAAGCTTACAACAGGGATGTAGGTTACTTACAATACAAGCAATTTCCTCCTGCAGATCTGAAGTATTTCCATCAGTTTCCCAGGCACTTAAATACACAGCAATGCACAACACTGGGTTGCTACAAACTGTGTCACACCTACCTGTTGGCTTCCCTTTCAACATAGAGTACAGTACAAAGGGAGATTGTCTTCGTAACAGGATCCTGAAACTTGGTGACACCCAGCAGCAGGACACTTACAGTTAATCACACTCAACTTGGAAGAAAAATGACCAACTCAGACTTCAGCAGCCACAAGTATTCCTGTGTGTCTAGATGCAACAAACCAAACACAACCCACTAGTTTAAGACCCCTTACAATGTAAGGCCCCTTACAGAGTCTATTTCTACAGCAGTTTTTGAAACTACATCAGATCAGTACAAACAATGCTACCTCAACAGAAATAGTGTTCAAGGTATTAGAGCAGCACAATCACAACTACATGAAACCTTTTCCTCCTTTAAAGCAGCAAACAATTACTAATGCATAGAAAACACTGAGCACTAGAAAGCATACAAAAAAAAGTGATGTAAAACAAGAATCTTGTATCAATCAACACAAAAGAGACCAAAACAGCATCCCTTGCAGCATAGCTTAAATTAGTGTTTGGGAATCACAAAATGCCCATCAACCAGAAAAGAACAAGACAAGAGGTTGTGTGCCATGTGTACTCTACTATAAATAGGGAATGAATATTACTGTCAGATAAAGGTGTGGGGGGGAGAACACGCCAAAACGTATCTCAAATGGTGTAATGTTTTATATGCCTCTCAACAGCCCATTTGAGAATCCTCCCATTTATTCCCAGCACACTACACTGGGCTATTTAGCAGCATTTAAGGCTTGTACAGACAAGATGTTTATGTGAAAAAAAATTATTAGCCATTAGACCACTAGCAACTTCCATGGAAGAAAGTTAATTTTATCTGAGTAGAATTAGTTTCAGGTTATCTTTTCTACCTCTCCCAGAACAGACAATATTAAAAGCAGAGATCTATACTAACCCTGCAAATGTAAGCTGAAGTGGCTAGTTCTGTTATGTATCAGACTTGCTTTTAGTATGGAATATCAGTCATATCTGTAGGGGTGAGATTATTACATCATGTGTGTTTTCCAACATACAGGATGATGAGGGATATTAGCAGACATCCCAACTCTCCAGAAATCAAAACAGCATTCAAATAATTTCCAAATGACTGCTGCTATATAAAAATAGCAATTCTTCAGAATACCAGTACCAGATGTGGCTTACTAGTGCCATAAAATAAACTAAAAATATCCTATTTCTTTAGGACACAGAAGAAGGCCCGAAGACTTTATTTTTCTTTTGACATAGCATCTGTAACACAAGCGAGCATGTTAGGTACTCACATAACATACAGCTTTACACCTGGACATTTTATGATACAGAAGACATTGTTCCAGAAACTAAAGAAAAAAATGGAAAAGTGTTAATCCAGATGTTTGGTTACACAGAGGCTGGCACTTGGTAAAACCCAGCATTTTCAAAACTTGCAAAAGTAAACCTCAAGTAAGCAATGACTTAGAGCAGGAAGTTACCATGTCAATGCTTACAGGTTAGATTTCATTAACTACCTCGTCACAAACTGCAGTTACTCTCACACAGCTCTCATCACTGACTTTCAAGAACAAGTGTCTTTGAACAACATCAAAACAAATCTACTTCGACATTTTATTCTAAGCATTGAAAATGGTGTTTGCTTCAAAGTGGGGTAAAATAAACCATTGTTCAAAACCACAGACCAACCCAGTATAAATCAGTAACACATAGATATTTTGTAAGATTTCCTTTTTTTTAAAATACAACCAACTCCACACATTTTGAGTAACAGTCAGGTATGTTAAAATAACCAGTCAGACTTCATTCAAATGAATTAGACAATTTTTACTAAATGAAAAAACCTACATTTAAAATATGCATTTAAAACAAAATGGAATTAGAAAAGAGACTTAAATCCATTTTAAAGAACTTGCTCACTGTGTCAGAAATCAATATATCTCTTGCATTATATAATGTGCCAGTTCATAAAACGCAAGTTACCAGAATCCTCAATTTAACATTTTCAAAGACAATACTGAAGTCAAGAGTTTTACATCTACTGATGCACATTTAGAATGGTATAAATCTGCAGCCTTCCCCCAAAGAATCTTACAAATTTGACAGTATTCAGTAAAAGCTTTTGTAGTTGTGTCCAATAAGGATTGCATCCTAAAGCATCACAAACCTGTGCCTTTCATTTATCCTACTATATATTTTGTATCTTCTCTATACCTTGCCATTTGCCAATGTTAACTCTTTTAATAGAGGAGAGAACTGAAAAGAAATACTGCATAACTCTTGATCACATACAGAAATTATTGCTACTATAGTACACTACAAAGCAGAAGTCTATACAATAGTATATGAAATTTGATCATGAAAATCCAAATGATAGAATCTTCAGTGACATAAGCCTTACAGTAAGTTGGACATTCCTGTAGCATTTTCAGCTCACCACCCATCATCTAGCCTATTGTATGTTGATGAACAACCATTTAAACACACCCTCTTATGAAAAAGAATGTCAGCTTTCAAAGGCTTAGCAAATAAGGATCTTCATGTTCTGTGGAACTATGTAAGATGAATTTTGATACAGGTAGGAAGTTACCTGGAAGCTAAGCATGCCAAAGGTGTTTCATGCTAATAAAAACTAAAGCCAAGGTACGACTTAATCAAGTTACCAACTAATAGGCAATACCATTTTTGTCCTAAGTTAAATGAAGTGCCATCGCACAGTGTAACGTCAATAATTTAAAATAGTGTAGTGCACAAATTCATTGTGTGGCAGTTTAAGTTAAAAGGTCAGGACAGGTTTTTCTGTCTTGATGTATGTTGGCTGACCAGCTGTCCAGTCTGGGCATTTGGGACTCAGTTTGCCTTTCAATCACTACTTTACTATAAACTTTGCATTATAGTGGGGCACATGGCATTATGATGAAAAAACAGGGGATTAGGGGGAGGATAAGAGATCAATGGCTGTTCTAGAAAGCCCCTCCTCATACCAATTTCAAAAAGCCAGGAAATAAGACTAGATACCATATTTGCATCATTCTAGCTACAAAATAACCAAAGAAAAAGCAATCAAGCAACAATAAGACCACATTACACAAATGGAACATCATGCTCTCATCTGGTTTAACTATGACACCAAGTTTTAATTGGGATGTTGGTCAACTTTAAAAACCGTGGTAAATGTGAATATGTAGTTGCAATAGTTTTTTCCTAATTTTTTTTTCCTCTCTATGCTGGATATTAGAACTTGGAGCTATACTTGTTACAATACAGTGTCGCACATCTTTCTACTAGAAAAAATTAATAAAGATCCTTTACCCGTCTCTTTAAGTTAAACGTGTGACATCTTAAAGGG
Organism: Corvus brachyrhynchos; assembly: GCF_000691975.1. Taxonomy (NCBI): domain Eukaryota; kingdom Metazoa; phylum Chordata; class Aves; order Passeriformes; family Corvidae; genus Corvus; species Corvus brachyrhynchos. The sequence goes on from NW_008240122.1 coordinate 5,364,822, forward strand.
TGTCAAATGGCTGGATGGTTTTACAGTGCACACTTATTATATACTGTAATATGGAGTTTTGTCCTTGACAGATCTGATGGTGTTTTCTACATTATTTCCTTTCTTCACCTCTTCTTCGGTGGATTAGCTGTGCGAGGTGGAGTGACTGGACGCCCAGAATTCAGTCCACCATACTGGTACTTGGCTTTCTTTTCAGATGGTTTCAATATCTTAGAGAAAATAAAGAAGTTCCTTTGAGTCAGCAACAACTAAGAACATTTCAAATACTGTTAAGCCCACATGAAACCTTGTTCAGTAGGAACAAGAGGGGTGAGGATAGTGGGGGAGAGGAAATCACATCGCAATCCTGCAAATTTCTTACTTCTACATGCAACAGTAATACTAACTCTAAATTCTTCTAGTGCTAGCACTATGTTGAGGTGGGAAGGGGAAAGAAAAGGGGCTGAAAACACATCCAGGAAGGAACTAAAATCTGAACAAAGCAGCCATACTAGAAGGCTCCCTATAATCCATTAGTTTGCATAACTGTGTACTCTGATCACTAGGTATGACAAAAAAAATAACCCAATTAAATATTAAACTTTGAAATGAGCATTTGAATAGAATTAATAACTTAATATGCAGTAGTTTGGAAAACATCAAATCCCAGTTTTCTGGAGAACAGTTGGTTTGCAGTTCCAGTTGTTCACAAATGCCAGCCTCCTGTGCAGTCCTTGCTGTAACCTAAGAATATTGCTCTATGCTAACCATCAGCACATCAACAAGCGCACTAACTCGGTCCATACAGCCCGCCACCTACAGTCATACTTAATGCCCACATATACCATACCTGGAAGGAACACATCAGAGTTTCATCCACACTCATCATGCCCCCTGCATTGTCAAACTCTCCACAATAATTTGGAGCTGAGAATAGGGTGACCAACTGCCGTTTAGCAAAGAATTCGTATCCATCTTCAACCACCTGTCAACACCAGAGTAAACAATATGGCTTACATAAGCAAAGTAATTTTGAAGAAAAAAAAAGAATCTTGAGGAAAACTGGACTTTATATTAGAAAGATGCAGGAACTCATCAAAAAGCTGATTTATGTCTTGACTTTCAGACAGGACAAATTCACTCATTTTGTCTTACCTGACATTGAATGCCAGACCAGGTAACATACCCATGCCCATATCTGACACTTCAAATGTTAAACACACATCAGCTTGACTGTTCAGTATTTTCATAGTTGAAGTCCAATTATGCACTGCCAGTGTAAGGATTCCCAGCATTTTATGCTTTATACACAGAATGTGGATGTTTGACCTAATTAGTTTGGAGCACACAAGATTTGGATATCACCTTCACTGCAACTTGTAACAATTAAGTTTTGCTTACATTGGTTTTGATTACACACAACCTCAAGTGTAGGTGATTTTAGAGCATCAAAATTATTTTTAAAAAGAGTGATTCTGCCGTATCTTCCCTAAGAGCACAATGCAGCTTTAAAATAATGCAAGTAGTACGACGCATCAACTAAGGATGTTCCTTCTTTCCCAAAATAAAAGCTTCATGTTACAATGTAATAAAACTAGTGCACCCAACTGCTTACTTTGGTGCAATCATCATGATCTTTTATAAGACATCAACCTTCTTTTATAAATAACTGAATCAACTACATGAATATAGGAAATTGGCAGCAATCTTAATCAGCAATTAAGAAATCCAGTCAGCATATGGAATGAATACTACATCTTTTCTAATGTTTTAGCAGTAAAATTACTAAGATAAATATTTAAGTGTTCTAATAGTGTACCCAAGCCTAACAGTGACACAGAATAAAGAGCCTATTTTTGTTTCACAGCAGGGGAAAGCTTCTAAAATTGACTAAATAATGGAACTGAAATGTTATACAGGAAATTGAAACCTGATGTCCACCTAACTAGCACTCTTGCTTAAAGTAACCTAATAAAAAAAGTGTACTAAAGATTGACAATGCAAAAACAGCCTGACTGAAACGTGCAGAAAGAAAAACAATCCATGCCAAAGTACTCCAGATGGCTGAACCAAAATACAGGCAACAGTGGAAGTTTTTATGTACAGAATTGTTTGTAGAGAGTCAAAATGCATTTAATATTTCAATGAAGCGAAGCAGAGGTAGTTTAAGCCAGAACTACCAGGGAACTGTCTACTGCTGAAACTGAAAAACTCAAACTTCAGTGTAAATCTCAAATTCAAGTCACTCTGCCTCTTTAGAGCCTGGCGACTTTACCTCTGATGTTCACATACATCCGTCTAACATTTAACAGTACAGAAGGAAGAGATCAGTTGAGAAATCCAGCATTAGTATTCTACTCCACTGACATTAGACACACAGTTCAACGTGAGCCAACAGAAGGACACAGCCTTTACAGACCCTTTATCAGGAAGACCTTTTTTCTCTAGAAATAACACAGTGCAAATTAAATTTCAAATATATACTACTGATAAGGAGCAGGAGAGGTTTTAAGAAGCAACAGCAGCAAAATTCATACCTGATGAGCTCGACAGATCAAATCCAGATCATGACGATTCAGAAATTTACTGACCACATCAGCACCAAAAGTGAAAGAGACCCCACGATCATTTTCACCCCAACCTTGCACATCTTTGTCTGGGTCAGACCACAGCAGGTCACAGAGCAAACCTTTGAAAGATAGCACAAGTGAAGATGCCAGTCTTAGGAGATATTTTATGATGTAAACCAGTTCTATTGTAATTACCAGAGTAACTCTCCTAAAGAAAATAAGCCTTAACAATAAATGCAGCAATATTTAAACTGCAACTCAAATAAAGAGTACAGTCTGTGTCAATTTGGAGTTTTCCCCCTCACCACTGAAAATGCCTTTAGATGAAAAAAGTCAGAGCCAAACAGTTCTCTGAAATAATTTTTTTTTTTTAATAGTCAGTGTGTTTACAGTGAACATTTGAGGAGTTTAAAAATACTGAAGTGCTTGTGTATTAAAAGGCAACCATCAATTTCACAGCTCACCAAGAAAGCTTAGTGTGAAAGCTGCGGCAAATTTAAAAGTCCTATGCAAGGCCAATCAAATGCAGCAAGTAAATTTGTACCATTACATTTATGAACATGGAACAGCTTTGATTCTTACCTTTCCTACCATTCAGGAGGAACCCTAGGTAACTAAAACAAAATGTAACACAGCAAAACACTGATATATTGCTTCAGGTAGCGCTGTCAATTTGCTTGGACCCCTGTTGACTTTTTCAAAAAGCCTCGTGACAGCCAGTCTGGAATTTAAACTAGAACAATAAGCCTCTCTGGCATTTTAGCACTGGTCAAGATATTTTTTTTTGCTGCCAACAAAAGGTCAGCTAACTCTGGAGTTAACACTGGCTATTTAAAAAGATTTCTCTAGATCAACTGCAATGCCTTTGCACATATAGAACTTTCTATGAATTTTCACATAAGAAAGAACCAGGCCAATCCAACCACAACACAAACAAACCCCCAAACGTTTGAAAGGCATTTCATAGCTTTCCATGAAATTGTACTTTCTTTACCTGTGATGACCCATAGGTATTTAAGTACTTAACAGCATTGTTTCACAATCTCCTTCATCTGACATTCAGAAGTTTGATTTACATTTACATCTGGTTACTTGCTAAGCAAAATATTGAAGACGTTATTTCTTAAATAACAGATCCTTCAAGCTGTAATCAAGCAAACCAATGTCTGAAACGTATTGTGCAACTAGACCATTTCATATTTACATATGTTTATCAAATGGTCTTTGGCGCCAGACACAGCTCCTCGCTAACAACAGGCTAAGATTTTATTTGTTTTTAGAAGACAAAGAACAGAACAAGTACAACTGCATTTTAGGCAACATTTCTATCTAGAAATAAACTACTGAATACAGACAGTACATGACACAAACTTAACTTTACTGAAATGTAGTTCTGTATTGAGTAACTTGTTTTTCAAAACAATAGTTGCACTGCAATCCCTAATGGTTTCTTACCATGAATTTCCAGCAAGTGACAGAAGCTGCTTGTCTCAGCTGCTTAGCAAGTGCTTCCTCTTCTATCCTCTCCCCAAAATCAAATCATCTTTAGGGTCATACATAACAATACGCAAATCTGTCCTAAGAGATCTTTAAACTGCATTTGAAGTTGAAAAGGCTTTTTTCATCAGGCTAGAAGAAGCCATCATAATGATCTAATCCTGGCACAGCCACATGAACACCTACCAAAACTTCTGTATCAACACAAACATTCCCTGAGTGACACTCCTTCACAAAGGGATAGCTTTGAAGGGCTTGAAACGGAAGTTAGACTACTTCAGTTTATTTTTCATTTTCCATGAGATTTACTTCCATTATGTAAAACTGGTTTCCTTAAATAAAGGATGAAGACCTTTGTCACTGTAGCATAGCACACATGCCTCTGATGGGACATTTCATTTTCACTCTGACAATACACACACAGCTATTGCTTCTGAAAGCAAAATTAACACAACAAAACACTACACAAAACAAGAGCCTTTAAAAAAAAAAAAAATCTCTATACCTATTTTTAGGAGGTACTAAGAAGAGAGATGATTTTAGTGGAGTGTCCATGGAAACAAGAACAATATAGTGCATTCCTGAAGTGGGGGTGGCTCAAGCAGTATTATTCGCCTGCTGAATAGAACCATCTTTTCTGGTAACGCTGATCTATGCAAAGATTGGCTTGCTTGTACTGACATTTATTTGGTTATGCATTGAGTGAATAAGTAGCATAAAAGGACAAGCAGTGTAGTAATTTATACTCCCAAAACAACCATTCACCAGTCTACAATGCTTCTCACTGTCAGGACTGTATATACTGGCTTGCACAGAAGTGGTGTTGTTTAAGGGACAGTAGATATATTAACATTAGTCCCTGAGTTACTACCATGCATCAATATTAAGGAACATTATAGGAAACAGAATTCTTCTACTACAAAGTTTAACTGTAATTGTAACTTATGTTTAAAAAAAGATTTAGATCTTGTATCTCCCTCTGAAAGTTAATTTCAGACCACTGTTGAAATCATCACTTTAAAAACTATCCCATTGTACTGCTCAATAGTCTTCTCAATCCACTAGTAAAAAATCTGTAATAAATGAGACACTGAGCAAGATTGATTAAACCATTCAAAAGAACATTGCACAGAAACCACTAGCAATTTGCACCCAACATTTATAAACAGAACAACAACCTATCAGAAGAAAATTTCACAACTAATACATTGATAGATGCAATTGAAATCCCAACTGCAGTGAAGTAAGAGCTGTACTTCTCAAAATTAAAGAGGAAGGAGACAAATAAAGAGAATCCCAGATACTTCAACACTCAGGAAGCTTTGAACAGTTATGTTATTGGATAGAGTAAAAGATTTGTGTGTGCCCAGCCAAGGCAAGGGGACTAGCTATTCAGTTTCCTATATCTTTCATTAGATTTCTAAGATGTTTTTAGGGAAACTTGTGAATAATGTATCCAAACTTGAAAAACATACCCTACTCTGTTATGACAAACAACAACAACACATACAACAGCTTTGAACATATCCAACAACATAGCCATCATGAGGAACAAGACTCACACCCTACACAGGCACCAAGGAATACTGTACTATGAACAGAGGCTGTGTTAAGTCACTACATTGCTTGCACAGAAATTGATCAAACCTGTTTCACCATTAAGACCTATTTACAGTAAATTCCATGTCACTCACCTGTGTCAGGAACATCTGTAGGTCTCATAATTCTCCGGATCTGCTCCATTGACTGGAGATCTGGAGACAGTCCTGTAAAAGTACAAGAAAACAAGTGACTCATATACACATTTTACCTGTGGAAAGGGTTCCAGAGAACACAAGGTTTGAGGTTCAAAGGCACACTGCATCCATTGTTTCCACTGCAACATAAACAAAAGGCAGTTTGCTATAAGACAATTACGTTGCTGAATAGAGGGACAGAGAATAACGCAAGTGAAATTAGCAAGGGGTTCTAATTACCATCCTTTTAGCCATGGAAGTTGTCATCTACTGTAGCTCAGCTGCTTAAGTCAATTATAAAATCACAGTACTTTGATTACTCAAAAAAAAAAAAAAATCACTTAGTACAGACACAGCTATCTTTCTACAGTTTAGCCATTAACATGCAATTACAACTAATTGCAACTAAAGCACGGAATTCCAAAGCCACCCTTTGAAGAGTTTACACACCCTAAAGCTCCTCTGCTTGGGGCATACAGGCATAAAAGAGAGCCTACTAAATGCCCTAGCATCTTAACATGTCCTTAAATAAGGGTCGTAGGTGTCTTAAATGACTTAGGCCAAGGTATCTAATTAAGAAAGCTGCAAATTTGAAAATAGAACATGAAGACCTAATTTGTGATGAAACATATTTCATGTTAACAAACCATATCCATTTGACTCAGTCCAGAACTCTGAACAGGACAGAAGAAAGTTGTCATTGGAAAGGGGTCACCATGTAAAATAATTTCAGCTAGTTTGCACAGTGGCAATGTGTATGTTACAAGAACAATGATATCTGACAGGAACCAAAGCATTTGATACAGACTTGAGGAACTTTTCTTCAAGCATGAAGATTTTAGATTATTTTTGTTGAAGCAGTCTTATGGTAAAAGCCTTCTATCATCATCAGCTTGCTAAAGCTGTCTATGCTATTACCTTGACGTTGCAAGGACAGCAGAAATCTGACAGTGAACTACTTAAAGGGAGTATTAGTCAAGTCTATAAACACAGCAATACAGGAATAATAATGTAAATTCAAGTAGACAAACAGCTTTTAAACTGTACTGAATGTATCACTTCCCCTTCCCCAGATCTGATCTATTTGCACAGACATTACATTAGCACTCAGCACCATACCCAGAGATTGTAAGGGGCAGTCTCAGTGAAATAAGCACAACTAGTTTGTGACTTTCTATGACGTTACAGCTCTCAGCATTTCAGGTTGCACCCAAAATACATCTTTAATCCCTGGAAGTGTTCAAGGCCAGGCTGGATGGAACTGAGCTTCCTGGTCTAGGGGAAGGTTCCTTGCCCACAGCAGGGTCATTGGAACTAGGTGATTTTTAAGGTGCCTTCCAACTCAAAGCACTCTATGATTCTTTAAAAGCAAATGTTATTACAAACCATGTCTCAGCCCTGTGGCTGTTGATTTTTGTGCTATTTTACACTATTGTAAAATAACAAAACCCTACAGAATTGCCTGCAGGTTTGCAGACTTCTTTGCAACCATTTCTTTTCCCAAGTATTTTCCTAACTCCCCCTGCACAAAAAGAAATGGCTAATGTCTCAAATTCATACCTACAGAGAAAAGTCCTACATGATCATTGTTAAATGAACGATATAAGAATGCAAACACAAGCTAAAGCTCACTCTAAAGCTGCTGCCACTACAGTGATTGCTGTAAACCTACAGCGTACTAAAAGTATACTATTAAGTTGTTTTGTCACAACAGCTAAGCACAGAATAAGTATCTTTCAGTATACTTAGTACCCTATCTTTTTGAAGCATAAGACCACCTCTCCCCTAAGGGAAAACAGAAAAAATTGTCATTACTCCTGGCAGACTCATCAAATTTGATTTTAACTACTCTGACTGGGCAGAATTGGTAAAGTAAGTGCGATGGGTACTGACTTTATTGTGTAATCTTTGAATACGATGTAAATCAAGTAGAGTTAAACATCAACATCCATTTCATTGTCATTAATGCCACAAGAAAAACAAAATTCCAGAGCCTGAAAATACTACATAAATGCAGTATTTTACTGTACAAACACAACTCCCATCTCAGAGCTTAAATCCAATGTGGTAAGACCAATGTATTCCATCAATATGACACTACAATATGGACTTCATTTATAGAAACTTGAAACTAATCATGTAAGTTCTCTAAAGATCAGAGCTAGAGAGTGGTGTCATAGATAAGAGGACCAAAGCTGTACAGAATACAATGCAGAGAAAAAAGGAAGTCAGGAATGGTTATGGAATAAGCTTTAATGAAGTGAGATAAAGAGTAAAGTCAGAAGTTAGTTGAGAGGACAGCCTTAAAAAAAGGACAAATTATGAGATGTATGAGGAACATGGGAAGAGAGGGAGGTGATGGAAAAGATACGATGAAAGATCTTTTCAGTAGCATGAACTTTTAGAGACAGGGATAGCAAGAGTGGTTTGAGTTATACTGTAAAATGGATAACTCAAAACAGATGCCCAGAAAAGTTTAGGTAAAAGAGATGACTCAGGATATGAAGCTATTGTAGATAGCCTACTACTAGGGGTTGAAGTTAGGTGCCTTTTGTTTTACTATGTTATGCGGTTTTGCAAAGTTTTATTATATCCCAGAGGACAATATTTTTAAAATAAACTATGCAAAAATGCGCAATATAGTAAAAAAGGCACCTACCTTATATCTACATGCTAGCTTCAACCTCCAGCAGAGTTGAATGGTTTGTGTTGCTGCCTCAGTGTCTATTAGAGTAGTAACATCATGAAAAGGCGTTGACAGTCCATTACTTCATTGGATCTGGAACGCAGTTTGGATAGGACTGGAGAAGAGTGGAAAAAGGGCAAAACTTATTTCTGTGCTGAAGGTCCACTTCCATTTATTAGGAGCACACAGCACATTAGTAACCTTTTCACTTTACTTCACAGCTGCAGATCAGTTGACTGACAATAATTTCAGTTACAGACTAAGCCCGTACAAGTTTAAGGGGCAATTAGCAATGAGTAAGGAAGTAAATACTGCTTTTTCCTAAGAGGATCCTTAAAGCATACTACGCACAAAATAACCTCTTCTTTAGTCAATTAGGAAAACTTAATTCCCACCCCCCCAATTACAATGAAACTTTAAATCTTTTTTCTTGAAAAATAGCTCTCGAGGCTTCTTTCTCATAGTGCAGGTCTCAAAATGCATACACACAAAACTACCAGTTTTGTCATAGCATTCTGCTCAACCTGCTAAGCTGCTTTGATTATCTTCCACCTAAACTTAAATGTTTGCCTGAAACACTACAGTATTTTGTTGCTATTCCTTCACTGTTTTCCAAAAAACCCCCCAAAATTCAAAAACATATGTTGATAGTAAAACAGTAATTCTTTTACATGCTGGTTTGGAGGCAAATTTATTACATGGGTTTTTAGCCACTGATACTTGTCTACCTACGTGCAGAAGTGACTTTATATCTCATTCTTAAAACTATGAGATCTAGTCTTTAAGATAGGTATCAGTTCTCAAAAAAAACCCACCACCACACTGCTTGAGAACTAGATTAAAAGATGAGCTGTAAAAAAAAGAAGTATTTTAACATGTCAATGCTACCCAGAGGCTGGCAGACCGAACTGTATTACTGCATTAATTATGTTTTTACAGGGACTTAACATCTCAGAGCATATTATGTGTACAACTCCATTAGCTTTCTCTAGCAGGCATTAAAGGCAGAAGCTTTCAATACAAGATGCAAGAATACTCCAGATCATTTTTAAAGCACATTCCATACAGGCATATCTTGCATTGATACCTGTAATTAATAAAGGCAGGATGGCAGCCATCAACAGAACCTCATGAAGTCTGGAAGAGTCTGCTCAGGAAATCTGGGGCAAACACTGTTTCTAATTCCAAAGGGAGGTGTTCAAACTAGATGTTTCTGCAGTGCTTTCATTTCCACTAATTTCCATTTCACTGGCAACACAGGCGTGACACCTACCAAACCATTTCTAGATCACTCAGTGCAAGGCTTATTAATGGAGGCAGTTGCAAATACAGCTGCAAAATGGCAGGATGGCTCCTACTACAAGTAATTTCAAATTCTTGACAACTGTTTGACACTGCAAGCTTCTGAAAACCAGTTAAGCATCACTGCCTGTAAAATCATGGGGAGGCCTGTTCTACAAAGAAGAGAGCCCAAGTAAGTTCCAGTATTCAGACAAGTCACAGCCCTCAGTCAGATCAACACCAAACACTTTTTTCAGTACAAGAACAGAGCAGCACTGGGACAGGTACCCATGGAATGCAGACTGTCTAGCAGCAAAGGCTTTATGGAGTCCATGCAAGCCATGTCCATTCCAATGTTAACAAATGTCTTGCTTCAGGCTGCAGGCTTGACTGTGTAACCTCAGAGGTCCCCTCCATGAAAGTGTTGTGAAAACAGGCCAAAAGTATAGACCCAAAAGTAGAGAGCCAAGGTTACTTGTGAAAGCCATTCTTCACTGCTGGGGATGCTAGTGTTAGCTAAGGCTGCACTGATATACAGTAACAGCTCACGTGGCAAATTAGGCAATAATTCTAGCATTAAGTATCCTTCAGAGAGATACACTGAGGGAATACTTACAGATGCACTTCCCCTCAGGCACAAGAGGGCCACGTGTATCATTAAGAATGACACCTGTCTACTGACAAGCACACAGAAAAGCGTGACCTTTACAGACAATACAAGGTTAAATATCTCCAGCTAAATATCAGGTATGCACAGCCACACTCCATTTTGGTATAGCATTTACCCAAAATCAGTTGAGATACAGCCTTTAAAAGAAGCCATTAGCTTACCTCCATGACAACAGAAGATCTTCTCATCCACAATGGCTGCAATAGGCAGACAGTTAAAACAGTCTGTGAAGGTCTTCCACAGCTTAATGTTAAACCTCCGCTTGCCTACGAGAACAGTGTGTGACATTAGGAAGAGAAAGCTGTTTTTTTAAAGCCAACCTGTAATACATATCACAGCCTGAACAAAAATGTTAGCAAACTGTCTTCATAGGGTTTTATTTCTGTTAGCATACTTAGGTCTCAATCTCTTACAACAGCATTTCAAGGACAGTAGAAGAAAAAACAGTAATGCTCCAGAGTGACTTTAACCTTGGCTGGAAAGTATTTTTAGAAAGTTTCAAAGCAGGTTCACAGAATATTGAAACTCTTGCAATACAAGAGTCACTACTACAAGTGTTTCCAAAACACAGTATTAGTCTGTTACAGTCTTTCAAAAATAGTATTTTTCTTACATTCATCATAAAATCCATAGATTCGATTGATGCTCGCACACTCATGATTTCCTCTTAGGAGAAAGAAGTTTTCTGGGTACTTGATTTTATATGCCAGTAATAGGCAAATCGTTTCCAGAGACTGTTTGCCTCTGTCTACATAATCTCCAAGGAAAAGATAATTAGCTTCTGGTGGGAATCCTCCATATTCAAATAATCGAAGCAAGTCTGTATACTGACCATGGATATCACCTGAATAAAAACAAAATGTTTACTGAAGATTAGTGCAACAACATAAAGACTTACACAAGTCAAGAACTTAAGCCAGCTAGTTAAGTTTTTATTCAGTGAACAGTGATCTTAAAAAAGGCACTAATATTACCTTCAAAAAGTGGCAATATGCATCACAAAGGTAAGAACCATGCTAGCATTAAAAAGCTGAAGTACTCACAGGATATAAATAACTTGCCATATCTGCAGAACTGCTATGTCAGGTATGAAGTCAATCTGAAACCCAAAAGCTACAGAAGTCTTTACAATAAAGCATAAGCTTTCTAACCAAGCCTTAACTTGTATAAATTAAAACAAAGTTAGAAAAAAACCCTCTAATTGAACAGGTATATGACCAGGAAGCCACTGTATCAGGAAAAAGTCACATTATTTTCTGCAAAAACAGATCAGAAAGAATTCAAACAGACTGGAGAGAAACTGAACATTGTGATGGCAAAGCACACTTACTTCAAAGGTCAATTCCCATAACAGTGCTGTACTAAGAATCCCATCCCCCAGCATTTAGGCTAAATCTTCCTTTGACGCACATAACAAGCAATACAGAGACTCAAAGACTGCCATCCCTTACAAGGTACTCAACCCTACAGCTTGTTCTTAGGAAAAATACCTGTCATGCTACTCTTCACACTTCCAGCTTTAAAATTAACTAGGCTTTCTACAGAACAGCTCTGTGTGGCAATTATACCACCACAGTGTATCACATCACAGCAGCCAAAGCTAAACTATCCATGAGCTGTCCCCACGGGTGAAGATGCAAAAGTGGCTCTACAGTAACTTGCAGCACACATGCAGCATATTCCAGCTGACTGGAAAACTCATTACCAGAGTGACTGGATGCAAAACAGATATGCCAAAAGCCTTCAGTACAAGCTGTATGCTATTTAGATTCAATACCTCCTGGTACTGTACACTAAGCACTACATAAATGTATTTTCACTATTGCTGCTAGTTCAGTGGCAAAATCTTGACTTTGCTCACCAGAGTTATTTTCCAGTAGAGCACGAGCTACTATGGCCTCAAAAGAGGGAAAAGAACAACCCACACAACTTTTTTCACCCTAAAAAAAAAAAAAAAAAAAAAAGGTCCCAAAACCTGTATGCTCCCCGGTTCAATTCTTAAAGCATACAGTGGTAAGAAGAATACATGCTATATTACATTCCTTTAAGCTTTCCATGAAAAATGCAGCACTTCTTCCTTTAGGCAGCACTCTTCCATAACTATTTCTCACTCGGGGAGAAGAATCACTTTCCAATTTTCTTCTAATGAAGGTGATCAATATCTACTACTCAATTTCAGACAACTTGAAGCTTCACTGTCTAAAATCTTTTTCAAACATATGTTGCAACAAGAATGATTCGTATTCTAATTGATATTTAGAAGTCTCCAGGTCACAGCCTGACAAAACCAGAAGACTCCTCAACGAATCTTTTCTATGCTGAGTCTAGGGTTCCAGAACCATGTTATCAAATCCCCAGACTCCAGCACTAACAGAATTAACTACCAAGTAAACACACTACAGAAAATACTATCATTGTGTTGTCTATAACTACTTTCAGTTACACACGTGCACCAAAGGGACAAATGCACTTAATGGGTAAAAACATTTTACAGAAACGATTTTATAAAGGGACCAAGGCATTTACCATTCCATTCAAGGCACTTAGCATTTTAAGATACAGCTTCGTGTGAGCAGAAGTTGAAGTCTGCCAGATATAAAGACTTATGTTAAAAACCACATCTATTTTAAAATGGACATTTACATAAGAGCACCTTTCATCTTACATTAAAACACAGCCAATTGAAGATGTAGAGCTTATTTTGAACTGACTTGATTGTAAGACAAGACAATCCTATAATGGTTCCTCAGGCATTGCCTGAACACACTAAAATAATAGTTCAAAGCAGTACCAGCTGCATCTTTTGCTTTTGGTGAAAGCAATCATCTTTCTTTCACTTTTATCGAAATGCAGCTTTGACAATTGTTCTAATATTAAATTTAGATGCACCTGACACTTCCTGGTGCTTTCACTGTGTTTGGAATCCGATTTAAAGATAAAAAATGCCCTATTTAACTGTGCATTGGCTACCCTATTATTGCACACCTAACAATGCTTTCAATTGCCTCCATTTAAGCAGATGAGGAAAAGCTAACTTTGAAGTAGGCCGACTATTCTTTGCAGACCTTGACTTATGTACAATCTACCTGAGTTTCCATGTTTTCTTCATCTAGGAATACAATAAGACTATACTACAGTGAAAAGTCTAAAGAAAACACAATGTGATAAAGCTGCACTTTACCTTCAACTTTATGTCATTAGGCTAGCTGGGCTGGTTTTTCCTCCCCACCCTACCAAGCAATTAGTCATTTAAAAATGACTTTGCCATTAGTGGTTTGTTTGTGGGTTTGGCTGTTTTATTTTGGGTTTTGGTTTTTTTAATTGGTAATATCCTCTCTTAATGTAAGAAACATTGCAGACATTGCATCTGCCAGGAAGAAGCTAATCTGTGTTTGAGGATGTAAGAAGTAATGAATACAAAGAGTGTTTCCCCTTTAATATTATGACACTTTAACAAGTCTAATTCAAGGAATACTAAGCTTTCGAAGACATTGCCTATTGTTAACAAGCAAGTTGAAGGATGATTACAGTCTGGTATTTACAACACTTTTTAAACATTTTCTACAAGCTTGTAGTTACAGTGTACTTCGGAAGAAGTCTAGCATCTTATAAAGGCTTAGCAAGGTAAAAAACACCCATGTTTTAGTTTTGTGTTTCTTAGTAATACTGATGTTTGCTAAAACTTGTGAAGCACAAGGAATTTGTTACATGGTAACTAAACCTAATTTAATAGTCTCCATTCTGTTTTACTCTCCCAATTGAAAGACTAACAACGCTTTCAATTTTTTAAGTGTTTCATTTCACAAGGCCTTTATTTTGTTGATGCTTTGAAGTGAGCAACTGCAACATGCAACATTTGAGTTTTTTAAAAGCACCTAACTGCTTTCTGAAATAGTGATCAGAAGAGCAGCAGCTCTGTGCAAGCAAGGGACAGGTTGCAAAATTTGTACTACATGAGGGCACAAGCAGCCCTTATTGTCAAGGAAACTTGCTCCAGAATAGTGTGAAGAGCATCAGCAATCTACCAAGTGCTAGCCGCCTTTTCCTCACTTAATCCAATCTAAATTGAAAACTATATTCAAGATTTTGAAGACCTCCCTCTAATCTCAAGATCATTTGCCTGTCTCAGTATTCTTCCAATCCCCTGACCATAGAACTAGATTAAAACACCTACATAAAACACATACATATCAAGTTTACATACCACAAATTTTCAGAGGTGCCTCTAGTTCCAGAAGAATAGGCTGGCTAAGAAATATTTCCCGTGATTTTATGCACAAGCCCCGAACTTCTGCTTCGGTCATCTGAACAATCTTCCCAGGACGACATCCTCGTACTGAAATGAGATATTTAACAGTTCAAGGTAACTACCACACAGATATACAGCAATAGCTAAATGCAGATGATCTGTACTTAAAACCTGTATTTGACAAAAAGCCAGCATCACATTCCACATACGTACCAAATACCTTGGAATTATGCTGTCCAATGAATTGTAAAATTAATCTCTGATACTGTGTAATCTGTGCTTAAAGATCTTTATGCATCCAGGTTCTCAGAAGAGAACAATTTAAGCTGTGCTTTTGTCCATATCTGTATAAATAGCAATTCTAAGAAGTATTTAATTTAACAATCCCTTTTATGCTAGAGTATTCACAAAATACTCAAGAAATTCACAAAATTCTCAAGAAAAATCTTGAGAACGGAAAACCTGAAAACATTTCTGCATTAGCACAAGGTAAACTTCTTTAGGACTGTTAAGTTCAACAGGACTAGTTAAATACAAAGAAAAAAATCATAGGCATGATTATGTTTACACTTTCAGCTGCTTTCAGGAACATCACACTAAAACTACATATGAAACTTTCATATATAATGGCTCTTAAATAACTGAAACCTTTACAGCCAAGAACATTCTAATTAGAATGAAATTGAATTCACAAAACCTGTAAGTCAGGTACTCAAGACCTATATTTAGCATAAATTTTCAAAAGCATTCTCATGTCACTGCACTCCAACCAACATCCTCTGGCAAGTTTATCTGCAGCTGCTTCTTTCTACAAGTATCTGTATGATTCCTCTGTCAGAGGCTTTAATGTGTCTTTAATGAGGCAGCAAAATAGAACAAATGTGTCTTCACTTTGGCCGATCCAGTTCAGTCTTGCATCTCAGCATAAAACCAAACTTCAGAGTTCAAAGTAATAAGCCAGAATCTATTGCTGTCTACCACAGGTGAACATCCTGTCCTGCCATCTGTTTTAGATGAAAAGAACATTCAGCATTAAACCATGGTAGTACCTACAAGGGAAAGTAGTATGAAACTTCCGCAGCTCGAATCCAAATGCTTTCAAATTCAAGCACAGTAAGACACTACTCCATAAAAATTTTAGCTGCAACTTCAGTTAGTCTAATAAATTTGTGAACAGAAGAGCAAAAACTAGTTTTTCATGCACAGCAAATTCCTAGGTCACATACTTATTCTCTCCGAAACAGAAGAGTAAGCTTGCAACTTCTTTTTTAAATTAACACAACCTTTTCCTTTTATTTCTGCTTAGTTCCTAGAAAACCTACTTTATATAGGAGATCACTATAATTACATGTAGCATTATCTACATTGTGCAATGAGGAAGAAAGGATAGGAGGGAAAATGGTTTGTCCTAGGTCACCTAGTACTACAGTCCAAAGTGTTAAGCTCAAAAAGCTCTGCTCTGGTTATCACTGCATACTTGTCCCAGTGTAAGTGCACATGTGACCAGGCCAACACAGTGCTATAAATATTTATTTTTAATAAACACCAGACATGCATTAAACAGAAGTTAGGAAGTAGTCATGGGGATGTGTGAAAAGGCAGAACTGAATAGTGGTTTTCAAAAGCAGGGAAGAGATGTGAAATTAGATCCTGGGACAGCTAGTCTGAGTGCCAAAGCAGCAGAAAGAACAGTCTACCTGAAGTTGAGGATATATTGGAAATGCTTAGCTCATTAGAACCTCACAAGAAAAAGGCTGAGGCATATGGGACTTCTTTCTGAATCACTACCAGGTGATAGTTAACACATGGTAAGTCACATTGCTCTTGCTAATTAAGATTTCAACTATACTTGAGAAAACAAACAGCGTTTTAGTAACACTTTTCATGTTGTTATTTTTCATGCATTAAGATGTTGAGTTACATATTAGAAGAATACAAAGTCAGAAATAATCAAGGCGGCTTGCAAGCAATATATGCCTACAGGCTTCCATTTCATCACACCTCAAACATCCGAGCAATGTTCTTACAGGCACATCTTCAGCCCCATTACTAGCAAAAAACCCCAGAAAACTCAAGCTTGACAGCTTTGTACAGGACGTGACTATCCAATTTGTGAGGTACCAAAGTGTTCCAATGAACTTCATTTCAAACGCTTACGTTCCAATAGCTTATAACGATCCCCTTCGGAGACCTGAAACTCCTTTTAATAGGCACAATGAACTGCCTTTATACATAAGCTCCCACCTGAACAAGCAGAGTCTTCATATTACAATGGCTATAATTTTAATTAAACAATTGCTCTATTTTAGACCCATAGCTTGCAAAAAAGTCACACCAAAGAGCCATGCAGCACAACCAGCTTTCCAGTCATGTCTTCCCACTACAGACAGTGGATTCTTTTAACCATAAACAATGACATTCTCTTCTGTATTTAACTACTTTCATTATGTTTTCCAACACCAGAATTATGCCATTTCATACAGATCAAAACTAAGACGTGGAACTGCACACTTATTATATCCACTCTAGTTTTGGAACTCAAACCTGGGAAAGCCCGCTACGTACAACATCAATGTTACCAGAAGCAGCACCAGACTAAGCATTGAGATCAAAATTGAGGTAACAGTTCATGTAGGGCACCCAAAATACTTAAAATAACTTGGATCCAGTCAATATTTCTTACAACACCAGCCTTTAGCTCCCTTTGAAACTCACATGGAGGTTTAAACTTGGAACATTTGCTTTATAGGATTGATGCTTTGAGTGGTGCTGGATTTTTTCATGAGAAGACACAAGTGAACATGCAGCTCCTGACTTCATAATTAACCGCCAGTCAGTGCCTTGATGCTAGCTCTTTACTTCTAACAGTAAAGCCCTAAATGCTGCAAGTCCTCAACAGACAAATCAACCAAGTAACTTATTACCTCACTTCAGATTTTCCAGGCTAAGAGACACTTCTACAACTCTGACAGGTGTATCACTCTCAGAAGAGGAGGCAACACACACCTGATGATCAGTCACTTCCATCCTTTGGGAAGGGTGCAGATCTGAGCCCTCGCACCTTTGCCAAGGCACTCTCCACCCAAACAGTCCCCAGCCCCAGAGAAAACACATAAGTTCAGTTACATTTGAAGTAATACAAAACCTGGGGCTTCATGACAAATAATCATCAATACTAGTTAAGATAAAAGCAGTTTTCTCCCACAGTTCACTGATCAGCAAAAAGGGTACTACATATTGAAAAATGAGAGGCTCCTGTGACCCTGAAAGCCTCAGCACTTCACTGGATTCACAAAGACACTGAAAGGTTTGCCAAGTAGTCATCTGGAACAGATGTGCCACAGCTGTGGTACAAGTACGACTAAGCACTTATTTCAGCAGCTTACATTACAACTAGAATTTTGTTCAAGTTCCCCTGACTAAACTGAGCCTTGTATGTACTGTAAACAACACTGCATTTAGTTTTTCAAAAGCCAAATCCCCAAGAACAGATTGAAGGGGAGGTTCTAAGAACCAGATCAAGAGTGTAAGAGATGTTTTTCATACTCATTTACAAATTACTATAGCTAACCACTCAAGTCATAGCTTCACACATTGCAAAATCTGGAGCTCACAAAAAGCCTTTAACAGCATTTGGAAAACCACCATTTTTAACGGCTGACAGTTACCCAGAGCAGAAATACCGTATCAACATTTAAGGTAAATTAATGCAGATGCTGTAAACAAGCTTTGATTTACATAAATTAGCCTTTCGATATGGACAGTAGGGACAGCAATTCCTGTTGAAATACACAAAAACATGTGCATAGTGCTTTGACAGAACAAGCCTTTCCTGAAGTGAGCTTCAAGCAGAGTGACATAGCAGGGAATTAAAAGAAATAAAAGCAAATATATGCATTGAATACTGAGACTTATTTTAGCACAACAGATCCTATAGTCATCCAAAAGCTGCTATAATTGATACTAGAATAATCTCTGCATCTACACAATCTTTTGTAAGCAACCTTAAGAAGTCCAGTAACAGTAATTAGCAATCTAAGACGTGAGCTGCACAGCTGCAGGTAAGAAAAACTTCGACAAAAAAGAACATATTTTTTTTAATCCCTCCAAACTCATGCCAGAGAGTAGTAGATTATGTAAGCTGATACTGGAAAGAAAAAGGAAAAGTGGGTCAAAAATAGGCTGTTGGAAGTGCCACTTACATCGCTTCTTTCCATAGCCTTTCATGAAATGGAAAAAAATCTATTTAACCTGTTCTGTCATACAGCTTCTGGTGTGCCTTTCTCTAAGCAACTAAGTTGCTCATTTTGTGCCATCACTAGTAGTTTCTTCAATTACTAAGTCAGCTGTGGTATGCACAGCTACCCTAAGCATTTACATGGTGTTGGTCTCCAAGATTGCAGCACCCCGCCTACTAGACGTAACACTGACAATTTTACCATAACATAAAAACCCAGAGACTCCTCCCTAGTATCATAAAGAATTGGGTCAGCATTATTGCTAATAAGCACTCTCCTTTCTCTATACTCTCCTTTTTTTTTTGCAGACAGGCATTTATGTGGCCACACAGTAGCCACACAGTAAACTGCATCAGTGAACTGATATTTTCTTTCTAGAACAAAGACACAACAAATCAAAAGTGTAATCTAAACAGTTCCCCAAGTTGAAGACTACATCCTCTGTGAACTTGAGCTAGGGCTAGTGAAAGAATAAGCAGCTGGTTCTGCTTCTTTTCACAGTACCTGCAGTCAAGCTTATTTCTGAAATCATGGCTTTAGGAATCTATTTTGCCAGAGCAGATCTAAAAAAAAAAAAACAACCCCAAACTACAACACAAGATTGCAAGCATGCAATTTTACAAATTGCGCACAAGCAATTCCCTTGAGCTTACACTCCCCCCCATTCTGTGGCATGTGTAATCGTTGGTGATTAACAGTTCCAACATTTAACTTTTTTTCTTTGTACTTAAAAGTACTTTGGAGTATTTGGCAAATGTTGAACAGCCTGCCAGTAGTAGGAGCAGAACAGATTTGGAAGTTAAAGGTGGCATTACCTATGACTTGGGAAAAAAAACAAGCAGTTCTCACACTGATTTTGGAAGCACGTTCTGAAGTTATCTGCTCTCAGTATTTTTAACATCCAAATTACATACTTTTGTGAGTTTAAGTCAGGAATCCTATACTGGGTTTTAAAAGCAGCTCTCAATTTTGAAAGCAAAACTTCTACTCCCTCAAAATATCTTCTGTTATTTAACTTGTTCAGCTGCCATCCAGAAGCGGCCACTCCCTACCTTGCAGCTAAACAGAGTTAAGCCAGCAACACAAGTTTTAAACTTTCAGAACTGCTGTGACAGAACTAAGCTTAGAATGGCTCTCATTCACGAGTTACACTGGTGGACAACAATAATATAAATGAACCCTTAAAAAAAATCACAATTGAGCAGAATCATATTGCTAAATACACAGCCCTTCTGCAGTGTACCCAGCAAAGCCCTGTACCCTTCCTACCATACATCACCCAAATTTCCCACTAAAAATAAAACAATCAGTCTTCTAGGGAGTTACTTTTCCTGAAAAACTGTGCTTTTATATCCAAGTAACCTTAAAGTCTTTCTAAAATTGCCTTCACCAGATGACCTTGACATTAAGTATTTTGCTGAAGAACAGCAATTGCCTGTGAACTCATTTTAGCAGGCTTATTTAACATCAAACACAAATTCACTGCAGAGTAAGAGACAGCCCAAGCCTTTAATGGGAAAAAAAAAAAAAAAAACCCTAGCAATGAAGTGGCGTTGTTCTACCCAAACTTGAATTTACATTCTTAAAATACATACTATCCAGCAAAATTGATACTCATGGAGAAGAATGTAAAATTGCTTCAGGGGATGCCCCAGTAAGCCCATGAAAACATGCAAGTGTACCTACACCAACCTTTACCCATTCCTTTAGCTTTTCATGGACCACCTGCTTCCTTACATAGAAGTTCCATAAACTAACTGATGTCCCAGTCATTCCGCATCATACATGGTTCCAAGAATTGCTGAATTCAATGTTGAAGGACAAGATCACATGTTCTGTATTTACTGTTTGCTTAAGTACACTTGAACCTAAAACTCAAGCAACCAGCAAAACAGAAGGTAGAAGCCTCTCACTATGCTGTTGTCATGGGTTAGCAGGCATAGTCCCAGAAGGGATGTCCTTGCTAAGGGGTGCTTACAGCT
>NW_008240122.1:5386286-5391474 GCF_000691975.1 Corvus brachyrhynchos
CACCTGTGCTGAGATAGGCAGATGCTGACGCAGCTGTAATTTCATGAGAAGTTTGGACAGGGAGAGATGAACCTGATGAGGACTTTTGCTCCAAATGGGAAAGGAGAAAACCTCAGTTCCTAGAGATGCTCCCAGAGATAGTCCTAACAATGAAGATGAGGAAGACCCTTTGCTCCCAAGGAAGGAGAAGGGCCTCTGTTTTTGTTTCTGAACGGCTCAACCTTAAAATTGTACCCCAAAAAACTTCAAGAGTGGACCCTCGAACGCGGGAAAACCAATTGCTATCTGTGTGTGACCTTGAACAAGCTGCAAGTCGGGGGAAGGGACTCATGCAGGCAGAGAGACTCCTCTTCCTAAATGGACTGAACAATATTTGGAAGTGGGCGGCTGTCTCGTTGTGATACTGTTTTCATAGCATGAGCAAGAAGAGACTTCTCTTTCTAAATGGACTGAACAAGCTTCTTATGGAAGTGGTAAACAGACTGAACATCTTAAGGGTTGTCTTTTCACATTGTCAGTGGGAGAAGGGAGGAAGGTGGGGGAGGAGGAGAGTTCTGAAGGTGGTATAATTTTTTTTTTCCTTCTTTTAGGTCTGTTAATAAACTTCTTTATATTCTTTCAAGTTTGGTGCCTGCTTTGCATTTCTCCTAATTCTTATCTCTCAGCAGATAAACAGTAATGAGTATTTTGGACCAAACCACTACAGCTGTATTATACAGTGATAGCAATTCCTGTCCTACTCTACTTGGAAAGCTAACCTAGCACAAAAATTTCATGAAACAAAGAATTTTAGCTTCTTTCTCAAAGGCTGACTTTCTTTTCCCCTAAAACAGGACTAATAAAATTCCTAAAATTCAAGGAAAGCAAAGGTAAATTACAAAGTTACTTCATAACTTCTGAGAAGTACCAAAGAGAGAAGTTACTGCAGCTATGATACAAAAAGCTTGGTGTAACTTCTGAACATCACTGTCTCTGGTACTTAACCAATACAGTTACATGGGATATAAACACAAAGAGCTTTGTATCAAGCTTGGTATAAAAAAAAACAAACAAACAAACACAAAATACCTTCCCCCAGCGCCCCCCCCCAAACCCCCAAAAAACACAGAAAAGATGGTGCTGTGAAACTAAGATGTCCTAGGCCGTGTACTAAGACAAATCACACAACAGAAGGTTCATTTCAATGTTCAAATTATAAACCAGATACCTGTTACATCTAGAGGCACCTCAGGCTGTAGTTAAGAGTAGATTCCCCTATACATCCCCCTTCATTATGTACGGCATCTGACCTTACTGAGTAACAGCCAAATATAGTATGCTGCCTTCTCCACAGTCTGAGGTTTAGCAGGGTGCTTTCTTCCCTTGTAAAAAAAAGTTACATACCTACCTTTCTTGGTAACTAATGAGCATTTAAGACAACTTTTAATACTTAATAGTTACAGTTATCTTAAATTAGAACAGTGTTTCTCTCCTTTTACACTATCATTTTGCTGCGCAGTGAGCAGGACACTGAACGACTCAAGTAAAACCTGTGCTGCAGAGTATCTAAATGAAACAGTTACTGAATCATGCAGCCTTCAAGTGGCCAAATAGCCAGATAGAATAAAGAATCCCAGCAGACATTGCCTGATGCTGGGCTCTTGGCCTCCAGTGCACTTTTTCAAGCCAACCATTCAATTCGTCATGCACTTCTAAAGCTAAAGATGAAGTAGCTGATATCTGCACTGCTGTACAAACCCAGAAACAAACTTAATTCTTCTGTCCCTCCTCTCTGGTTAATACAATACCTACCCTCCTAGAAAAACATCAAAACCATCGATTTTCTTTCTCTCTTTAAAAACTAACAATATATATATTAAAAAAAAATCCTTTGCAAGAAACTCCTTTAAAAGTTATTCTTGTTTCTTTTTCTAGTAACAAATTATCCAGTGATTTCACACCAAGCCAGGGAATAACTCTTGTTTATTCAAGATTCATCACCATGGTTTGTTTACACTGTTTTGCAAGAGATCGATAAGGTCTATTTTTCTTCTCTACAACTGCCTCTCTTTTTCAGCATCAGTTACAGAGCCTGGAACTGCAAGCACTACTACCATATCATAATACCACACCGTCAGGCTGGCTGGATATATTAATTAGTTAGGACACTAACAAAATAAGAAATATGTTATTGACCATAGCATGTTTGACCAGTATGCTCGATACCCTTTAAAACTAGCAAGGAAAAATCTCAATTATTTCATAAGAATTTAAAATCCAACTTTCATTTTAAAAGTTAACTTACATTCAAATTTCTATGTTTATCACAACCTGTAAGGCCTCTGAAATCACAAGAAAATGAAGCCTGCAGCCTTCTTAGAAGACATCACATGAGACAGTAAGAACACCAAGGCAATCACAAAAATCACCCTTTTAGCTGAACATTGAAGCAATAACCATTCTCTACATCTACTAGTAGTCTGACAATTGTCTTCTTGGGTAAGTACTTCCTAGCTTCCTTGGTGCATTGGTACTATCAGAACTAGTAGCCCTCAGTCTCACCCAAAATAATTTTGTTTTAGAAAAGATCCACATTAAGTTCAGTCAGATTAATTCAAATTGTAATTTTGATTAGGTTAGCTAGATTTAGGCAAGCAAGGAGTCTCACCTAGACAAGGCAAATTTGTTTGTACAGCAATATAAATGAAGCCTCAGTGCAGAAAGCCATCTTGTACCTAAGGTTACTCTGTGTCTGGGTTTCCCTAAATACAGCCTCTCTTCCATATGGTAAACTCCCTAGTGTTTACGAAGACAGACACCTATAAATTTAAAAGAGCAGAGATTCATTCCAGCTGGGCTGCCTTACATGCAGAAATTTTAAGAAACAGACAGTACAGGAAGCCCAACACCCTAAAAGAAATATGAAAGTCTTACTTAACACCATTCACAGCACTCTTTACAAGTCAAGGTTACACCTATTCCAGTATACTTGCTTTGATATAGAGGCAATCTTTTCCACACATCACTAAATTTAAAGTGGTTCAGAATCTGGCTTAAATGTGAACCTAGTGCACCCATTTAGCTCAGCATTGTTGCCAATTTCAGGGCACATCCCAGACAGGGATACATAGTATTTCTAGATTAGGCAAAACACAACTAGCAATTTCAGTTGCAGAGTCCAAGAGAAAAAACTACATTGAGAAAAAAATTTCTCTGTTCACATTGGAGAGTATTATTCAAGAAGACTCTTGAATTACAGCCTTCCAATACTTAAAGAGGGCTTATAAGAAAGATGAGAACAGACTTTTTAGTAGGGCTTGTTGTGATAGGACAAGGGGACTAGATTTATACTGAAAAAAAAAATATTAAGACTAGATATAAGGATGAAATTTTTTTTCTATGACAGTGATGAAACACTGAACAGGTTGCCCAGAGAGGTGGTGGATGCTCCATTCCTGGAAACATTCAAGGTCACACTGGACAGGGCTCTGAGCAACCTGATCTAGTTGAAGCTGTGCCTCTCACTGGAGAGGGGCTGGACTAGGTGACCTTTACAGGCTCCTTCCAACTCAAAGCATTTTATGATTCTGTATTCCACATCTGACGTACTCATGGCAGTCTTGTGTGTGCATATTCCTGTGCTATCCACAGCTAGAATGGACTGGGAAAAAATCTATCCACCAGATGGCATAGCTGGGAAGGTAGGAAGGAAAAAATAAAAACACGAAAAAAGTACACACACTGAAGCAAAAATAAGACCATCATCTTTTCGTACTGTAACATAACATAGCTAAACCTACCCCGTGATTCTGAATACCAGTACAAGAAGGAAACACTCTTTAAACAAATTTGGCTTATTCACTTTCATGGTCACTTATCACTCTAGAAGTCTTCTAGCAAAGCTGTGGAATTCTGTGTTTAAATGACCTGTAAATCTTTGCAGATTGACTCATGACAGACAATAAAAGTCAAAGTGTCTCCAAGATAGTGAGGCAGACATGTCAGAGCACCAGCATCTCCCTCATTCTTCTAGTAAAGCAACAGGAATTACTTTAAATCTGGTAGACAGTACCTGGTAGACAGAGACAAAACAAAAGAAAGCATTGCTATGTTCAGACTTTATGTATACACTTGAGTTTTACTTTCCTCCAAAGAGTGGTTATTTATATATCACTAACTAGTGACAAAGTACTAGACATTGCAAGAGAAAGTGAATTCAAAAAGAGCTCTTACCATTCCTAAATTCACCACTTAACCAATGAAAAGAGGATAAGAACTTGGTATGTGCAAAAGAACATGGAAATTAAAAGCTAGTGTCCTAGAAGACAATCAACATGCATCACACTCTGGTTCAAGTAAGTCTTTACGAAACTCCCCAAATTTAACTCAAGAGTTAATCAATCTGTCTTTCAGCACTCAAAAGATCTCCAAAGTAAGTAAGTGTACATTCAAGATAAGCATACAGGCACACTCCTTGAGGACTGGGAAGATGTTCTTGATGAATTCTCCCAAGCAGCCCAGCTGTAGGCCAGTTCATATTGGTATCTCAAAAAAAACCCCCAAAACAAAATCACAATTAAACATGAAGAAAGAAAATCCAAGGAGGTAACTCCAAACAAAAGGCAAGTTAATGTGTCATATAACCTAGAAGTAATAAGGATAAAAACAGTTAGAGTAACCTAATTAAAGTAGGAGCAAGATCTCCTGACAGTATCACAGGCTAGAAACAGGTGTCACCACCCAGCAACCCAATGACAGCAGTGAAGTTTCCTGCTGCTGTGGCTTTTGATACGTATTTGCTACCTCTGAAAAATTATGCGTAGCAGGCACTGAGAGGCAATTGTAGACTGTTACTCAAACTTAAAGCCATACATTTCAGTTAAAGCAACCAAAAGGACTAAATACATATTGCATGACAACATTTAATGAAAGCGTCCTCTTATTATTTCACTGTGCTTACATTTACACCACAAAAGCCATGTTTCCTTATCCTTTTAAGTCAAAGTTGAAGTGTGAGTAATGGAGCCAAACAACTTGCTTTGAACAATTTAACTGGAGATAACAGTCAACAGATATTTTTCCACGCAACCAGCGTGGGGAGGGATTCATACTCACTTTACCAGAACAGGTCAGCTAAGCAACACAGCATGAGCTCCAGAATGTGAGCTGCCAATTGTACAAAAAAAAAAAAAAAAAAAAACACTTACAT
>NW_008240122.1:5391657-5393376 GCF_000691975.1 Corvus brachyrhynchos
CCAAAAGCCACTCAAAAAAGGGGCCCTCCAAATTTAAAAAAAAAAAAAAAAAAAAAAAAAAAGCTTCATTGTGGAACACTACTGTTTGAACCACAGCTTAGAATGCTATATGCCAGCAGTGCAACAAATAAAAGATGTAAAAAAGGAAAAATAATCCACACACAACGTGTTCCTTTAATTGCTGCAATTTTTTTCAAACAAAACCTGTAAGAATTACCTATTACGTCTCAGACACAAGATGTTGTACAACACACTCCTCTACTGTTAGAAGATGACAAGCAAAGAGAAAACACCCCATTCCCCTTAAAAATCTCCCTAATCTCTGCTCAGTTAAAAACAGCAAAGAAAAATTATAAGCAAGGCTTGGTTCAGAAGTTGTACATACATACATCCCTAACGGTTAAAGCACTATGGAAGACAAAAAGCACAGGCTGCTCAAAGACAAGGTAAGAATCATAACCCAAAAAGCTACAAAGTTGCAACACAAGTATTTATGGCGTATATAAACTGTATGGAACACATACAGTCTTTAAAAGTCTTCAGAAAAAAAAAAAAAGCAGAGTAATATTTAAGAGGGAACAGAACAATCCAACAAGTTGCATGCCAAAACACTGCAGAATCCCCTCCACTTAAAGCTATCTATATTTAAATAACTACACTACTGTGGAACAAGTACCTTTCAGATATATTATTTAAAGTGTCTCAAAAACCCCAGAACCATAAATATATACGTATCTTGATGTCCCCCTAAAAAGTCTGCCCTAAAAAGTCAACATTTACTCGGTTATTATTTAGTCTTAAAAGCCTACCTATTAATCTGGGTTTCAACATCCAGAAAAAGGGAGTTTTATCTGCATTAGCAATCTAAGAGAAACTTCAACTGATACCTGTTTCTTCATACTACACTACACACCTTAAATCACAAATATAAGCACAACTGTTCAAAGACTTTATATATTTTTAAATACTAATTTTGCTGCTCATAATTTTCACATCGAAAAAGATGAGATAGAAGCTACTAACAAGTCCTTAAAGCCCTAAACCCGCTGCTTTGTAGTAACTCGGCTGAACAAAACTCAGCCTTACTAAACTTGTTTCACTTCCCGAACTATACATGCTCCACAAATTCCTTTCTATAAGCCTTCTGCAATGTGACCCAGCTATCTAAGGAGTACAGCAACCAAATAAATGAACAGCGCATACCCATGCAAGTACCCCCGTCTCACCTCCAGCATACCAGCTATTTGTTGAATGTGGAAAGAAAGACTAATGGGAGAAGAGGCCCAAGAAGACTAAACATTCACGGCATAACTTAAATAAAAGGAAAACGCTAGCAGTAATTCACCAGCTTCTCCAAAAACAGGCAATAAGTCAGCTTCTTCGTTACTTTAAAGGGCAAAATCACTATTTAATACACACAAAACCCTACATCACGAGAGCCACTTCTGGAGACTGCCCCGTAGGCACGCTGAGGAATGTCAGCGCACTAAATCCCTCTGCTCCCACCGACACTCACGTACACACAACCCCACACCTAACGCAGCTCGCAGACGTAATTTTACACACGGAAGACTGTGACTACAACCCGACCGGAGGGGCGGGGGTGAAAAGGCCGCTCAAGAGCTCAGCTAGCGAGGCGTCCCCAGCTCGCCCCTCAGCCCGGCAGCTGCAGCGGGGTGAAGAAGGGAAGATAGAAAACGAGGCTTTTTTTTTTTTTTT
>NW_008240122.1:5393950-5404797 GCF_000691975.1 Corvus brachyrhynchos
GGGCGGGCCGCAGGAAAGCGAGTGCCGGGAGCCTCCGCGTCACCCGAGGGTCACCCCTGCGCCTGCTGGCACCGCACCTGTGAGATCTCGCCGTTTATTAAAGATTAAAAAAAAATCTGTCATAACTGGAATGACGAGTCGTGCTCTTTAGAGTGCTCTTCTAATGCAGTTGCCAGAGAAAACTCCGTGGGTCCTGTTTCACTGCGGCTGGACCTGCTAAGAGTACTTTTTTGGTGATTTCTGGAAGTTGTTTTTTTTTTTTTTGAGATGAGCTCTCTGAAGACATGTTTACATACTTCTGTCAACAGATGCTTGCCTTGGATGGACAGAGAAGTGCTTTAAAATGTAGGTGGTGAAAGCCCACTGTGAACTCGGAGAGCAGATAAATACATGTATGTTGACAAAGTAACAAAGTGCAGATGTTCTAGAAAAAACAGACCTCTCCTTTATATGCCTAAATATAGACGTTGATGTAGAAACTTATCTCTGTGAGCTTGAACTTGAATTTTTCCATCAGTCCGTCTAAGCCAGCAAAGTCCTGCCACCTTATATAATGTCGAAACCCAGTTTTTTATCTCTTGATTAGAAGAAAATGAGTATGAGCAAAACAAAAGCAATTAGGACAAGGTGGGGCCATGATTAGGTATCAGATGATGCTAGGTGTCCAGACAGTCAGGTGAAAGAACACTCTTTTGAAATGCCTACACAGGTGGGCAGGATATATGGAAATATAACTTCAACTCACCTGCTAAAAGCACATACAGCTATCCTTTCTTGTTTTTCAAATTCTGCTAGTGGTAGTGGAAATCTAAATAAAAAGATCCTAAAATGTTTTTGTTTCATTTTTCATTAAACTAGGAAAAATAATTATTCCACTTTTTAAAAGTTCATCCTTATCCCAACTACTTTATTGCTGCCAAAACTAATAGATCTGCAGTCCCTCTTGAGCTTTTAGGAATTGTCCCAGTTTTGTTTCACACAACCGAACTGCCCTGAAGGTTATTTTAAGCCATCAAAACATCAGGTTCAGACATAATAATACATTATCGCAGAACATTCTGCATTGACAATTAAACGGGGATATGAAATTATCTTTCACTGTGGCATAAAAATATAATTAATACATCTTCCCAAGTGCCACAGAACGATACACTTTCAGGTACACTGAGCAAAACCTAATCCCCTAACAACTGTTTTTACTAGGCATGTCAGCATGTTCCAGAAACAATTCAGCAGCGTATCATAACAACAAAATAATTTAATAAGCAGAGGTGCTATGAAAAAGAACTAGCTGCAAAAAATAGCTCGCTTCTTTCCATGTAGATTCTATGCCAGTGCCTTGTTTTATTGGGAACGTGGCTGGGTGACAGTTACTGCCCAGCTGTACCTGGGTTGTCAAGAGGGTGGAAGGTCACCTCACTGTGCTGCATAAGCCTGTAAAGTTTGCACCCCCCTTCCTTTGTAGCTTGAGCAGGGACACAAATGTGTGTGTTTCTCCCTCAGTGGGTTAAAACTTGACGTGTCCCATTGGCATAATCCAAGTACAGTAAACAGAATTAAAAGATCAGAGAATGAGGCTCATTGTCTTCTGCCATACAGAAAGAAATAGTTAATGTGGAATGAATGCATTTTCTTTGGTCAAGGGTAGATGGTCAGTAATTTTTGGCATTGTACTATGCACAGATACAGGCCAAAGACAGCTAACTGGTGATTCAAGTACAAGGGGGAACTGGACTGATGCTTTGTCAAAATCTCATTAATAATGCTCACCTTTCTAACTTGTCTTACAGTTATTTTGAAAATTCCTCTCATGTCCACCAAGATGGCTTTGCTCCTAACCTTCCCCTACTTGGTCTCAGTAAATACCCTAAATACCCCATTGTGTCAACTTCCCTCTCCTTATCCACATGCTGTTTCAAGGTCCTTTGATTTGTACTGCTCTTCTGTTCAGTCTGTCAGATCAGAAATTTCCAAAGAAAAATGGCAAAACAACTATGTGTTAGCAAATGTCATTCCCTAAACTGTGACTGTGTAGACCTGAGTTCTCACTTAGGCTACTGCGAATTTGAGAGTTGCTTCCCCAGCTACAGAGCACTGACTCAGCATCTCTGCTGTTACCTACTCTTTCCTGGTAACCTTATGTTGGTTCAGACAGAACTTTTGCTACTCTCTGCATTTTAAACTTAGTGCACTACATACACTTTTATGTTATTTACGATGTCATTGTAACTTTCAAAAACCATTGCCCTCCTAGGTGTGTCATCAGTTACCTGGGTAGACAGTACATGGTAGTATTTTACAGCATTATCCCATCACTACTGCTCGTTTCTAATGTACTTTATCACGTTGGCAAACTGTAACTCAGGGCTAACTGCAGCTCTTATGTGGATGGGAGGGAGAGGCCAGTAGGAGCCATGTGGTTAGTTTTCCTGTGTGTAATTAGGAGCATATCCTCCCTGAGTGGCAACAGCTAAACCACTGCTGCCTCCTCAGCGCCCTTTTCCAGCTTCTTGCTTGAAACAGAAATTAGTGATCCAAATCTCCAAATCGACAGTGTATTTTCTTAGGAGAGTTTGTTTACAAATATTTATAGATCCTGTCTCTTTAGTCAGAAACGGCAAGAAACTGTATCAAGGTAATCTCAAAATAAACAAAATCTGCAGATAAATTATCCCTGTTTTGCCCAAAAAGTGTAGATTAAGAGATAGAAGAAGAAAAACTAACAGATCCCACCATGCAGTACTTTATGACCCTCTTTTGTTTCTCAGTATTTGCACTAAAACTGGGTAAATAGCTGGTTTTGGTTATAATCTTTTAAGATGTACAAATAAAATAATCATTCTTCTACACTGAGCTAAAACCAAGACTTTGTCAACCTTCCTGAGAAATTAAGGAGGAGAGTCCCAAAGTAGCCAGTGGATTGCATTTGGAGGCAAGGATGTGAAGAACTCTTCTCTGAACTGCTACATCCATACTGGTTCTCTTGGTATCCCTGCTTGGAACTGCAACACTTGGTATAATAATTAAATACCCAATGGCCCAGGGACTCAAGTCTGGGTCTGTGTCCAGTGAATGCCCCGTAGTGCTGTTCTGTCTCTCTTGATATAGCTTTTGTTTGAAACACATCATGAGGTCTTTGATTGATACACAAACGCTTTGGCAATAGGATTTTTTTGAAGAACAAGATTGTTTTGTAGATTAATACTGACCCTTGATTCCTGTGAATGTAGTTATGCCATCATTGCTTTCTATGCATATTTAAAGGCAGGGCAGGGCAGGTCTAGATGTTCCCGGGAAACAAATTGTTTATGTCAAGAACCAATGCTGAAACAGTTTTAAAAATTAGAATAGCTATACTAAGACCTATATTGAAATCTTGTTTTTTAAAAAAGAGCACCCCCCCTGCCCTATTCTGACAGCTCCCGGGTGGGTTAGAGAGTCTGGAAGGCAGGAGAGAGCCTCCTGGGAGCTGCATGCAAAATAAGGACAAGGTGAGGCATAACCATGGGTATGTATCAACAGGTTACTTCATATCTCTGTGTCACACTTAAAAGTGTGAGAAGGGTTGTTTTATTTTATTTTCTTTAAATTATGTTTATTAGCATGTGATACAATTTCAATTCCCCTGACAGCCTGTCCTACTGCCCACAAACTGTGAGAAATACACAACACTTACTGAGGCGTTACTCCCCAAGTGAGGAAGGGGGACGGACTTCTGAAGCAAAACAAGGAAAATAATTTGGGCCTGCAAGATCTGCAGTTTGCAGAATGTCAATCAAGCTTACTATTACTCTGCTTTGGAGAGAAAAAAATCTTCTGTTACTGTTTCCCAGGAAGAAACAGCTGCAAGAACTGAAAGTGTCTGCATCTATTTTCCTCGGCAAACATGGGAATATTTAGTTTCAGCAAAACCAGATGGTTTACGCCCTGTGAGTATGCTGGCATTTGACACCAGCAGCCAGTTTCACAAAGTGCATGCAGAGAGCTAGAAAGAACTCCTTTAAACTCTGGGACCTGACACAAGAAATGAAAGCTCTGAAGGCAGAAAAAACAGATTGACAAAACCTATATCCAGGGATCTCCAAGTGCTCTCTAAATATCAATAATCAGACTATGAAGTGATTAAATTTTGACACACATTTCTCACAGAGGGTTACACTTAAAATGAGAAGGTAAATAAGTTCCTCCAGGTTATGTGGTGAGTCACAGTCTGGTCTCCTGCATGCTCTGACTGTCCACGTCTCTTCTTGTTAATGTGTCTCCAGTGTGCTGTGTCCTCAGCCATATTCCCATGACACAGTTTTTAAATGTGAAACCATTACAGTTAATAGCACAGGGACAGGATTGCAGTGTATGCAGCATAGATCACCGTAGCTGGGGCATCTGAGTGCTCTGTGGGCAATTTATAATGTGCTAAGAGATTTATGAGCAGCCCTCAAACCTCTTGCTAGTGGCAGTTGCAGTGGGTGTTAAGTGACTGAAGATTCTTAATTATTTGATGATTTTTATTGATTTGTGTTGTTATTGCTTAACATGACTGTAGTAACAAGGCATCTATCAATCTGAAAGTGTTTTCCAGCCAGTGAATTATTCAAGTGTGTGATTCTTAGAGGTAAACTGTTCTGTTGGACTGCTGGGAGGCTGATTTGCTCAAGAGTACTCACACCTTGCAGGGCAAGCCTACGGGAGCTTTGGACATCACAGTCACTGATGGATGCAGCACAAGTTCCTGAGCCAAACCCGCCCCTGCTGACTAACTCCCTGTTGTCTGCTGCATGTAAAAGCAGCCTTGGGAAGGATTGCTTTTTACCTGCAATTTCAGGGGGAACCTTCCCACAAAAGCATTTTCTGGACAACTTTGTGAAATATGTATTTACTGTGAATCACTAGGTATTGCTTCTTCTTAGACCTACAGCCATAAGCCCTAAAGGGATTCTAGTCCTGGATCAGGAGACAGCAAAGGCCTGCACTATCTCCTTCAGTTTCCTGAAGAAGAGTTGTGCAGTGCTCCAGTTTATCCCATCGTCTGCATGATGGAGGGTGTGCCACCGAGCACACCTGTCCTGCAGTTGAGGCAATGCTATAATTTAATATACTTCATGATCAGCATTTTGAGAGTTTGAATTTGCTATTTCTCCATTATGTAATTACATAATAATAATAATTTAACTAACATAATGTACGTGGCATTTTGCTGTTGCTTCTTATGTAAATTAGAGATATTTAGCAATATGTTGCAAAATGGATATGTGTATTTCAGACTGAGATCTAAGAGGTTACTTTGATTCAGAATGAAATAAAAAGAAGCTGTTGGAAAGACCTATTTTATAAAGAAATAACTATTTAATTATAACTCTTCATCCCATGGCTTACTCACTAACATAGAAACTGCAGAGCTTCAAAGAGTTTAAATTTTTAAAAAAAGACCAAACAAAACCCGTCTGTACTTCTGTCTTTTTAAAGAAATTCAGATACTTAAATGTAGGTTCAGAAACTGAAATTATATACAAATGGGGAATTTGAGGTTGAATTTTGAAAAAGCAGTGTGAACAACTAACTAAACATTAAGGAAATAGCTAATCTTTAGGTAGGAAAGAACACTTATTTTAGTCGTTAATCTGCTCATAAGAAGCAGAGACACTCTATATTTAAAGTACACTCCAGAAGAACTAAAAAGAAATTTAAAGTAAAATTTAGATATCAAAATATATCAGACAGCTTGACTTCTACCCAATTGTAACAAACACTTCTCATTCCTATTAAATTATGCAGCATTTTTATTATCTATTAAGTAACCTAATTTAACCCTGTTGTTCCAAAAATAGTTCACTTGCATACAGTATGGCTCAGAAGAACAGGAGATGGGGAGACCACAGCAGTGAGTCACACTGACAGGTTTAGGCCTTGAGTCAGCAAAACCTGGTCTTACTCTCAAAGCCTGGATGGGCTTGATTCAGAGGAGGCCATAGCTGTCATTTGTGTTTGGGGGTTGTACACCATGGTCTCCCAAAAGCGTGTCCCAGGTCTGCAGACACACACATGGCCGTGGTGGCCACACTGTGCTTTCCCTGGTGGCAGCACTGGCTGCAGGTGGTCATTCCAAGCTCCTGCTCTCCCTCCCCACTGTGATTTGCCACCCTTGCCACCGTGCTGATGTGTCTGTGGGATTGCACTGAAAGTCAGGTGCCTGCAGTGATCCAGATGAATAACAACTCCCTCTGGCTCTCTGGAAAGCAGTAGCTTTAACCCATGTTGCTCTGGGTGATCTGGTGTATAGCACACCTCCCAAAGACACATGTCTCAGCCCGGCTGAAGACTGGAGACTGTGGTATGAGGCTGAAACTGGCAGTGGCTGCTGGTGGAGGGGGCTGGCTGAGCTGTCCCCCAGAGCGATGGTGTGGGGTGGCTGTACCATCAGTGGGCTAGCAGGGAGGCTACAGCCCCCAGCTGCGGCTCTCACATCCTACTGAGTCATCCCATGACTCCAGATAAGCCATGTGCCTTATCGTGCCTCAGCCTGCCACCTGCAAATCAGTGATAACAAAATTTAAATAATTCAGAAGAATGTAGCAAGGCTTAGTGGAGGTTTGTAATACGTTTTGGACTCGTTACATACAGTAGAGTGGAATTTAAGGTATTGCTGTTACGGAGTGTGTTGCTAGTAGTGCTGTCTTCCTTTAATAATCCCTGCAAACTCCCTGTCTTCCTACTTTCATTACCAGTGCTTGGCTTTGGTGTCATTGTGTTGCTTGGACACCTTCTAATTTAAATTTCATGTTTTGATTTCTGGGTGATAACTTCAAACACCAATTTTCTTCTGCTACGCTATGCAGCCTTTTGCTCATTTTAATGAAACCTAGCAACCATAATGTAAATTGGAAATAACTACAGCCCATTAGACTATTGAAATCCCTGAAGATTTGAATTATTCACTATTAACAGAACTTGTATAATTATAGGTTAAGATATCACTTAGGCATTTAGCATACATCAGCTCCACTGTTAATTTTTAGCTCTTGATCTGTATTAGTAACCTCAGCTTGCTAAATTAAAGGATATGCCTCCAATTAGCCTAAATTTAACATTCAAGAACACATCTCTGGTGGGATGATGCTTATAAGTTTAGAATATCCAGGCAATTTCAACTGATCTACTAAGTCTCTATCACAAGTGGAAGAGAAAACATTTTCTTGCAAACACTTCTGTGACTTTCACAGGGGTAAAAGAAAAAAGGACAGAGCTGCATTTTGTGTAAAGTCCAAAGCCAGAAGTGTGACAAGCATTGCAGCCCTCTGCCCCTGTAGGGATCCCAAAAAAAGTTTGTACCTGGGACAGAGGCAGTTGTGTCATTGAATGAGGCCTCAGAAACCAAAACACTTAGTCTGAGGCAACAGGAAAGCATTGAGATACATAGAGAGAGAGAAAAAAAGAGAGAGCAGTGACACTTAGCAAAAAACCCCAAGCCAAACCAAACTAACACTGTAAACAACAAACCAGCAAAAAGCTATTACTTTTCCCCAAGAACTTTGGCTGTGTTTAACACCGCAGGGCTGGGTAGGACACTTCTGTTTGTGCACTGTAGATGTTAGCTGTGTACTGCAGTGCAGGCAGTTGTGGCACCTGTGCGAGGTGTGGTCCTCGCAGAGTTTGGTGCTCTGTAAACAACACTCTGCACAAGCTGAGTTTCAGAGCTAAGCAGTGCAAGTCCCTCATTCAAAGCTGAGCTTCTTCTTTGGGATTGTCCCCAAGAATCACAAAAATTAATTACTTTCTTGAGCAACTTTTTTCCAATTAAATGACCAGAAAAGTTAGTGTGACAGAGTTAAAATCTCATGTACTCATCCTTTAAAATAAAAGCACTTTCTGATCAGAGTAAACTGTAATTGGCTGGGATCTTAATAACAGGCTTTCAGCCACCACTGGGTAGTTTTAACTCCTTCCTGAGAGTCAGAAACACGCTGCAGTACTTTGATAAGACTCAACATTTGTCTTTTTTCTTCCAAGGGCAGTGAGATAGTGAGATGACTTTCTCTTTGCTAGTGTATAAATTAACTCTTCCACCAGGAAGGAAAGATTCCTGGTAACCATCTGTGTATTTTTCTTACCATTTGGTACCTGCTTTAGATGATTAGCTTGCACTACATAGTCCTAGGTAATCACACTTTCACTTCTGGAAAGCCCTTTTAAAATATGTAGCTAGAAAATGGTTTAGGCTTCAAAGCAAATGATGAGTCTGTTCACACATGCTGGTCAGAAGTTGGAATAGAATCTTAAAGCTTTTGTCTTGGCCAACACTGAGAAAAAATAGTTTTTGACAGTGTCCTCTCTTATATCCATAAATTCAATAAAATAAAATTCAGTAAACATGCGTGATCTTGGTAATGAGGCGAAATGCCAGGCACTTGGTAGCTGTATAATTGTGTCATAAGTATAATTCAAAAAATGGTTGCTAATATTGATGAGTGTCTCCATAGGAAAGCTCTGGATGATAAGAAATCCTCTTCCTGGGAAATCTGCTTATAAACTTATAATGGCAACCATTACAGAGAAGGGAAAAAGCACTAAACTGGAAAATGCTATTAAGAATGTAATAGAACCCAAATTATTCAAAGCTTAGTCATTACATTCATTCAGCTAAACTTGTTGCAAAGTGTGGATTTTATTGGCAACAATTGAAATCAAAAGATTATACTACCAATACCTAACTTTAGTGTGCCCAGAGCAAATGAAAAAGAAAAAAGAACATTTTCAGCTCACAGCACAATGAGGATTTTTCCAGGGTTTGTTTTTTTCACTTAGGAAATTGGACCATGTTATATAAAACCTCTTGTCATGTTAAGCAGTCACTGTAGTATGTACATCTTTTTAATTAGACTTCCAAAATTATGGGGGTGCCTCACTCCTTAGACAGTTCCTTCTGGCCATGCCAAATTCCAAAATCTTAATGCCTGTAGTTGTCCTACCAGCCTCCAAATGAAGGCTTTGGTTGGTGAATCTCAGATTTGTGACATCCCCCACGTGCTTGCAGTCATTTCAGAACATCCAGGGGTGGTCCAGCACAGGCAGTACTGATACTCCAACTCCTTTGTTTCATGAGGCTCCTTGAACTCATCATTCCTTTGGCTGTATTGCTTGTCCCTGATGCCAGGATTATTTGTGTCCTGCGTCAAGTAGATGCCATCTAATATAAAATCCATTAACAGCTCTGAGAGCAAGGACCGAAGCTGAGGTGCCTGACTAATTCAAGGCAGCTCACTGATGAGCACGTGGGATTTTTCATCACCCTTTGGAGGCTGCTTATTCTACTCTGTGGTTGCTGGGAATGCCTGTATGCCTGACTTGAGTGCTTTGAATCACCCTACATGGACAGGGACTGACTTCTCAGCCCTTGCAATGTCTCAGTAGAGCTGCCTTAGCAGTCTGGCCTCCTCCTCTGCCTCTCCTTGTGTGGGTTTATGCCTGAACCCTTGCAGATTCCTCTTTAAAACTGTCAAATGTTTAAGGAGTTTGGATTTCTCTCATCTACTCTGGAATTTTGCCTTTAATTACTTAGAACAAAGACTTTTCCCATTCTAATTAAACACCTCTTGCCTCAAGTGCCGACTATCCGTGCCTTTGCACGATCATTTACTTTCAAGATTTTGAAAGTATTTTTCACTTGCATGCTCCAGATGGCTTGTCAGTGACAACATTCATGCATTTAGTTCTTTTCTCTCATTAAGCCTGTGGATTTTCAAAATATTTCTGGAATGCAATCTTACAGTTTTCTCTCTCTCTTATTTTTTTTTCTTTTGCCCTTTTCAACCCAAATGCAAGAAGAAGTACAAAATAGGTGTTTTCATGTCTGAGTTGATGTTGATTCTTTTTGGATAGGGGAAGAGTGGAAAGGGTACAGGCAGAACTTATTTAAATTAGTGATGTCAACAGTCAGAAGTACAACAGGCAGGTAGAGTACTGCTCAGTTGCTGTAACTCTTTAAATTTGACCTCCTGCCTAGCCTTCCTGGGCACACCTGCTCTGTGAATTGGAAGAATGAGCCAAGCTATCAACAACCCGAGCTGGTAAGGCTTCCTCACAGAGCATCACACAGACGCAGTGTAGCCACAGCAGCCCATCCACAGACAAGGAAACAGTCTCCTGCAGCTGGGTAAGGCAGCCAGAGCCAGCAGCTGTATGGGGCGAGGGAGAACCTGCTCCGTGCAGGACGCAGCCTGCCTGGTGTCCCATAACATCTTCTCTTAAATCCCTTTTGTCCCAGCTGCACCCATGCACCGATTAGTGAGGAAGTTAGAGCTGGCATGAGTTATGCAGGAGAGAGTGAAAAGTCATATAAATGTGCAAGTAAGTAGGAGTAGGACAGGCAGGACTAATTTTTCGCATGTTTTTGTACTTCCCAGGGTGTTGCTTGTCTCATCACACCACTCTCTGCTGGTGGGGGAATCCCATTAATGCAGTCCTTCTCTAAAGGATCAGGCCTGATCCTCCCTCCACAAGGCTGGCATCCTTGTGCTGACTTGAACTGGGTGAGAGTCAGACCCACCGTGTGGCTGGGGAAGGGGAGGTTTCGGAAAACAAATTATACATTGTTAAGTGGTCAGAAGACACGCTGGTTTAAATAAGCACTTAGCTCGCATTTATGCTTGAAAGTTTTGTCATGCTGGTAGAGTTCTGCCAGTAAACTCCTCCTACATAATTAGAGGCTTTTTGCCTATAAGATGCATTCCAGTCTGGCAAGTGATATAAGCCATAACATCAAAACCACCACTTTTTTTTTTTTTTTTTTTTTTTACATTTTTTTCTTTTTTTTTTTTTTGGTGTTTTTTTTTTTGTTTAAGGGTTTTTTTTTA
>NW_008240122.1:5404817-5418584 GCF_000691975.1 Corvus brachyrhynchos
ATAACCCAAAAAAAAAAACCCCCCCTTTTTTTTTTTTTTTTTTTTACATTTTTTTCCTTTTTTTTTTTTCTGGTGTATTTGTGTCTGTGTAAGGGCTTTTGTTGAAGCAGTTATGTTATAAAAACCACCCTACAAAACACAAAACCTTCAAGCACAAACTGGAGCCTTGTCTACCCAGCCAGATGTTACTATGCTTTAAATACAGTTATGGAAAATCAAGGTAAAGTTGTTAGAACGTGCTGACCACAAATGAACAGTCATCAGAGATTAAGTTAAATCCCACTCAGCACTATATGAGCTAACCATATATGCAGAGTGGTATAATCTAATTTGACTTTTTCATAGCTGTGGTTGGACAGGGACTGTTTGGCTTGCTTTAAACTATATTAAATTTTAATAGGGCCGGAGTGAAATCTGCTTTATTCCAGTTTATTTTTCACTAGCATTATAACATATTTATTCTGACATCCATTACTTTGGTTGTCATCTCAATTAGGTGTGTTAAGCGTTCTTCCTTTTAGGCTTTCATGTTTATTTTCCATTTTTTTGATACCATCAACTCTAAGCATATCTGAGATCCCAATGGGAAAGAAATGTCTGTCACTTTGATACTCCTCTGACTCTTTAAATGCAGACCCCCTAAAATTTTTTCATCGCCTAAGTGAAACTATTTTCAAGCATTAATATAGCAGATTATCAATACAAATGACAATAAATCTTCTTAGCTGAATATCACTTTCTAAAGGATGTCATTAGGCACACTCAGATTCATTTCCCCAGTGGACAGTAATTTGGTCTTGCATTTCTAATAGTCTACCACATTTTAATTACTTTTCTTTCACATGAATGCTGCTAGCTTTCCCCAACAATGCTAATGCTGCCCTTCGGAAAACAATGACAAGTTTTTATAATTGGCAAGGCTAGTCCTGAAGAAGTCACAGAAACTTATTTATTAGGCCCCATTGAAAATCAATACTATCTTACACGTGCAGTGCAAGTTTCACTCACTGATACCCAAAGTCCATCTGCTAATGAAGGACTGGAGCCAGATTTGCCCTGGAATCAATCACAGTTTGTTACTGCATTCAGAGGACGTAGATTTAGGCTTACACTAAGTAAAAGAGAAACCTAGTTTTTCTCTGAGGTGCAATTAATTCTGCAGTGTGATGTGGACCAGATCAACCAGCCCTGCTTATTTCCCAGGCACGAGAATGCCCGTGACCGTGCTGTAAGTACCAGCTAACAGTGTGACCAGGGAACAGTTTGTTAAGCAACAGTCAAAGCAGGAAATGCACAATGCTATATCCTGGTGATTCCACTGGCAAATGTGACTGGACAACGTAAATAGCCAAGCTGGAATTAAACCAGGCATTGTATCTTTCTTACAGAAAGCACTGGGGCTTTCCTGCTTGCCACAGAGAGGGTTTGTTCCTCATCCCAGGCAGGTATTGTGGCTCATGATGCATTCGTACTGCGTCTGGCAAAGAGAGTCTGTTGTGTCACTGTGACCTCTGTAGGACTTTATGTGATGATAATCCTTGGAGAGATCCCTGCCACCAGCACTTAAAGCTACGGAAAGGACGAACTGAAAGGCTGAACCAGGAACCAGGAGTGCAGTAGAGCACTGGCACATGCTTTCAGTCATGGGATACTAAATAGACACAGTGACTGAGGTTTTCAGAGGACCATGAGAAAGTCAAACACTTGGATATACTTTTCATTGTTTTTTGCCTGCAAAAACAGTGAAGGACTACTGGCTGATATTCCACTTCAGGCCAGAGCCTCACACTGAAATAATGAAATTCTTGCTTCACTACTCAAGCAAACAGACCCAAGAGCATTTTTTCTAAACACAAACAAAAGCAAATGCAATTTTGTTGCTGGCACACAGCCTCCATGTG
Source organism: Corvus brachyrhynchos (assembly GCF_000691975.1). NCBI lineage: Eukaryota > Metazoa > Chordata > Aves > Passeriformes > Corvidae > Corvus > Corvus brachyrhynchos. The sequence goes on from NW_008240122.1 coordinate 5,406,719, forward strand.
AATTGCACCCATTACTTTTGCTTTGGTGGCTAGCTGAAAGCAAACACATACGAGCCTACATAGCTGTTTAAGGTCAATCCTGCCAGGCTAACAGTAGGGTTTTCTCTGACCATCTATTTATCATCTATCATTGTCATCTGTATCACCACAGGAGAGTGTCATCTCCTCTTTGCTCTAAGTGTTTACTGTTATCCTCTGCAGCACCAATTGATTTCCCAGTACAGATAATAATAAACACCCAAACAGTTACATAATCCACCTGCAATTTTCCAAGAGAGGACATAAAAAATTATGCCTGTGAAAAGCAGAAACTTTCATCTTCAAAGAATACTGTGTAACTTTGGGAAATAGCCTTAAATGTGTAATTCAAGTGTAGAAGTGGGAACTACACAATTCCAAAGAAGATTCATTAGTGGTTATGTATCTTTTAGCTCCAGGCCACTGTGTGAATCAGGACCAGGTGAGTAGTGACAGAAAGTTGTTACTACCTGGCAGACAAGAGGAGAAGACGTGGTGTTCCATCCCACTCAGATTTTTCATGGGCTGCTGACCACAATACAAAGACCCTGGATTGAACAATGTGCACAGATTAATCATCTGACTCTGATCTGGGAATAATCCCTTCTGATTGGGGTAGATAAGCAATTGCCCTGCATGGCAAGTAGTCTTACCATTGCCCTTTCTGCACTTATTGTATGAAAAATGAGGACAGGCAGACCTGTAGGCAGTGCAAATTGTCCATTTGGGTCATTGATTTCAGAGTGATTACCATCGCCTGTGCTGCTGAGGAGCTGGCCCAACAGGGTTTATATACGTTGATGGAAGCCAGCAGATTTTTTGTGAGCATTACATACACTTTTTATATATGTCTACTGTAGATTAATTCTCCCATCTTTTAAAGGTACAAAATATGTTTCTCAAATCACTTGCAATCAATCAATATCCAATGCATTGGATTTTTTCCACCCTCTTGCTATACCAGATTTCACTAATTTTACAGCACATTTGAGTAAAACACATGGGTTTAGATTTTTATAGTGCCTTATGGTATTTTTGCTGGGAAAGTACTTTCAAAGTGGGGTGGGGTTTTTTCCTTTTCTTTTTTTTCTGTGTGTGCATTCATTAATCCAGTCTCAAATTCTGATATTTCTGTCCTTTTCAACATTTGATAGATAAGAACAGGACATACTACAGTACACTCAGAATTCCCATTTTACTGCAAACTTTTAATTTGCCTCTATAAATCACATAACCCATTCTGCTTCTGGTGGATGATATGTGTCCCCAACAAATGATACACCAGGTATTAGTGGTATTAAAATCTAAGAACTCTAAACTCCAACCTAATAAAAAGTACACCTGTCATTACATATTTCAATACATGGGCAGAACACCTTTTTTAACTGTCTTGAAGGAAGCAGCACAGGTGCAGTCTCATGCTTAAGAACAGCCATTTCTGCTCCTTCACATCACACGAACAGCAATAAATAGCTGGTGTGATTAATGAGATGAACTAAGACCATCTCCAACCTGATTTGAGTATTTAGTTAGTCAAAGCAGTTGTTTACTTCCCATATGACAAAGCAACAGGGGTTACTATAATTAAAAAAAAGTAATGATAAATAATTTTGAGAATATGAGCTTTATGAATGTTTACTGAATGTTTTAACAAACAGATGAAAAAACCCCAAACTCCTCCAAACATGAATACAAACCCCATGTTTCCCTGCCCTGGCTTTCTGGATGTGAGCCGTAATGCCCCAGTGGCTCAGCTCTGCTCCAGTGTGGGCAAGAGGAGGGGACACCAAACCCACGTGAATGAGGCCGCTGGCCAAACTCCCCATTTGTAGCACGCCTCTGAGGCACGCACACCCACGGAGCTGTGGGTGTGTTTTCAGTGCTGTAGGGCACCCAGACAAGCTGGGGAGAGAGCCTGGGCAAGAGGAAGATTTGCATCTCCCCATGGAGAACATGAGGTGGAGACAGACCTGACATGGGGGCCATGTCTCACGGCTGGCTCACGGCCTGCACTGTTGTCAACCTGAGCAGCACAGGCCAGCCTGGTAAAACAGCACCATGTTTACCCTTTGGTATTCCTAAATGAGATCCTCTAATGTCTCTTTTCCATCTCTGCCATTTCATGTTTATGGGGTGCCACATACCTTCTCACCTGCCTAGAACCTTCAACACACAAGACAAAAAATAAAACCCCAAAGCATCTCATCCCAGCCACAGAGCTATGCAGTTTCTCAGCATTTGCTTGGTTCTTTTTTCAGCAAAGAAACGTTACTCTGGAGGAGAGGCACAGGGACCTATTGATCTGCTGACTCAGATGTCAAAGGGGCAGATCACACATAGCATCCCAAAAGCTTTTCTGTTGCTGAGTACCCTACTTCTGCAGGGGCTTAGCAGCCCAGACTCCTGAAGAGGGATTTACTCAAGTAACATGTTGCTTTTCCCAACAGCATTTTCTCTTGCAAACACCCGTCTTGTCAATGAGCAATTCCATAACCATTAGTGACTCTGGCTTCTCAGTGGACCAAATATATGTTTTGTGTGCTTGAAGAAGATTTGGTGCTTTTGACTGGAGCTGCAAATAAAATTCACTGAAACACAGAACCAACTTTGGCTCCAAGGAAAAAAAGTCCAGTGACGTAAAAGTTTGGTGATTGTAATGGAGGTTAAAGTTATTTGACCTGGGTTGAATTTCAGCTTGAAAGAAGGGCAAATTGAGAACTTGCAAAGACTTGAAGAATAATTCCATAAACAAAAAAGGTACTTTATCAGATAAGCATTCCCATTAATTTTTATTCAGTCTCATTCAAGAAAGTTATTTTTTTGGTGCCAACAGATTATGTTAAGATTAGTTCTGAACTCCTACAGAAAGAGGTTGGCTGTCTCTGTTTCTGAGCCATGACTGAATCCTCAATGAGAAGAGGACAAAAGAGAGGTTTTATGGCACAACAGCAGACAAATGAAGAGCCTAAAATCCTGGGAGGAGACTGATAGGGGCAGGCTTGAGGAGAGGCAAAGGCATCACCATTTGCCTATCAAGGGTAGTCTGAGGTAGGGGAAAGTAGTAGGTAGGTCTTTCTTTCAAGGTTTGATGTGGACAGGAGAACCTTACAGGCAGCTGCCCAAGCTCTTAGTGCAGAGGCCTTCTCTTCCAGAAACAGGCAAGGTCCTATCTGTGGCCTTGCCACAGAAAATACATGAAAAATAATATAAATAGTATCCACTGTACCTTGGGATTAAAGAGAGAGAGCTGTGACATAGTGCTGATTAGCACATGACTTTATTCTGCTTTTTTGCTTTGCTCTTCTTTTACTGAAGTTCTCCACTATTTTTACTACTCCCTCTCTCTCATTCAAGCTGTGTTTGAGAAACCATTCCTCTCCATGGACTACAGCAGGCTTTGGATCAAATCCTACAATACATTTGCAGCTTGTTGAATTACTAAACATACTTGCTTCACAATCTTTGTGCTATATATTGCTTCATCAGATGAAACAATGATAAAATTTGATCCTATGGTCTAATTCCAAGGAAGGCAAACACTTACCCTAGTCAGAACTAGCATGCCAGCTCAGCTTTTGAGTCCTTTGGAAATCTGGGCTCCTCTAAGCCCGGGCTTTCACTGCTGGTAGGTGGCCAGATTTACAATACAATAAATTACTTGCTCCTGGAGAGAATTTTAATCAGATAAATGCAGTGATTTCTTTGTACTGTCTGGAGGCAGTCTCTGAAAAAAAAAGTATACAGCCTGATGTGACTGATTTAGTGTTATTTTATAGACATACATGCATTCCCTATGATGGCTTACTTTTAAGAATGTTTGTTTTTTGAATAGCAATCTCTGTGTTACTATCACTATTAATCCAGGAAAAGGAAATTTGTGGCTCAAAGTCCCTTGTCCATATGAGTCCTCACTCCCAGTACACTGAAAGCTTGAGGTGAGTCTAAATTTATGGCTCATCAAAGCCTGTTAAGTATGGGAAAGGTTTTTTCTCTTCTGATTTACCTAGTAAGTAACCATAAAGAAGCCTAGAAGGAGAAAAAAAATGGTTCAGAATAGGTTTCTCTGCAGCAAACACTCAAAGACTGTGAAAATACTATAACGGTATCACTACTAGAAGATAAAGCTGGCATAAAGAAATAATATGTATTTCAATGTTGCAAACAGTGAGGTTAAAAAATTAATTAAAGAACCTTGCCCATATACAAAAGATGGTAGGCTAGTCTAGTCTCAAACCTGTAAGTGGGAAAAAGATTTGAGGTTTAAAATGAGTGTCTCAGCTGGTGCTTTGGACAAAGACTTTTGACCAATAATTAAATTAGTAAAATCATGAGTTAAGTTGTTTGGGGTTTTGGGGGGTTTTTTTGGTTGGCTGGGTTTTTGTTTGTTTGCTTGCTTTTGGTTGTAGGGTTTTTTTGGTTGGTTGGTTTGGTTTTTTTGGTTTTGTTAAATTACTAAAATACTATACCTGCCTTTAGACACCAAAACTGCCTCCGTGTGAGAGAAACTAAGCGCACACAACCATAACATGATGGCCGCTTCTGTAGCTTTGTCAAGGAGATCTCACCTGCAGGGGCTAGGGAAAGCTGCTGCTCAGGGTTCTCAAGCTAGGACTATAATAAATACATGGAGACTTTGATACACCTGTCTTTCTTTCCTTCCCCCTTCCTTTTCTTATTAGCTTTGGTATCAAAGACCTTCACCCTGTAACACTTGTTACTTGGACTTCGGAGTAAACGCATTCAGTCCCCATGAAACCCTACAGAGAGCACACTGCAAGTGGGTTGAGTGAGCAGGGAAGCACACTCAGCCACAAACAACTCTCATGCCCGTAACAATTCCTCCTAACTGCATCTGAACATCTGTCATTCATCTCTCTCTTTATATTTGCTAGCAGCTTTAGGAATATCTAGGCCACTAGGCAGATTTTCTATTCAAAACCTGTGGCCCAAATTCTTAAGAACACACATTATATCCCCTTAAAAGGACAAAGAGGAGTGTGTCTGCTTGTTTACATTTGTTTAGAAAGCAGAGCCAATGAGCTAAATTATGATGCATTGGCATAAGAAACAGTGGAAATCTGCTTGAGTAAGACAAAGAGTACCAATATATTTCTGTTTTTTGATCAGTACCTGCCCTGCATTCAACACGCCTTATGATGGTTAATTCATTCAAAAGTATAAATAGTACAAACTAGGGGATCAAGCCTAGAAGCCAGCAGCTGTGTCCCCTGCCTCCTCACATCCAAAATGCCTGATGTTAAAGAAGACTGCAGCACAGCTACTTAATTGTTCAGCCATTTAAAGGGCAACAAAACCAGTCAAGCTTTTCTGAACCCTAGTCTTACATTGGCTGTCAGTTCTCTAAAAAGCATCTTTTCACCTTAGAACACAGTCCAGAACAGTAAGAGACTCCACAGTGAAGCCTCACATACAGGAGCATTTAATGAAACTAACACCCAATGGTATAAGAAAGACAAATTGTGTATTTCAATTTGATTGAGAACACCCTATGGCCACTGGAGTGGAAGGATTTTTTATACTGATGGCATGGGCTGGGAGTGTGCTCATCTGGTTCTGTTCCCTGGCCTTAGCTAACAACTTCTAGCATCACCTTGGGCACACTCATTATCTCCAGGTTACATTTAGGAAAATCCCATGAATGGCTTTCCAAAGCTGGGGCTTTTTTGCAGAATTCTTGATGATGTGAAATTATTAAATCAGGATTAATGGTGTTTCTAAAAATACTTGTGCAGCACAGGTTGTTCAGTCCGATGCAGGAAAAAAGGTTAAATTATACAATGTAAGCAGACGTTCAGCTTAGATGATCGTAACAGTCCCTGCTGGACTTAATATCCATGAATCAATGTATGACAGGGGATAAATGCAGTGGGACATTATGTGTTTACTGATTCCAGTCTTTTTAAAACCTTTTTCCTTTCTTTTCTTTGAAGCCTCAGACACTGACGATTATTCTAGTCTGAATCACAGAATGATTTGCTTTGGGAGGGACCTTAAAGATCATTGAGTTCCAGCCCCCCTGCCATGGGCAGGAGGACACCTTCCACTAGACCAAGTTGCTCAGAGCCTCATCCAGCCTGGCCTTGAACACTCCAAGGATTGGGCATCCATCTCTGGGAAGCCTGTTCCAGTGCCTGCCCACCCTCACTGTAAAGAATTTCTTCCTAAAATCTAATCTAAATCTGCCCTCTTTCAGTTTAAAGCCATTCTCCCTCGTCCTATCACTTAAAAAGATTAAAATCTTAAGAGATTAATGGCTTGATCCTGCAAGGCAAACTTTTTAAAATATGGTAGATTGGAAGAATTCTTTGTCAAAAACACACAGAGTAGCTGCCTTTGACAAAAGAAACTGTTTTCAGTGTGAGCTTTAATTTTGACTGTTCGTCAAAAGTAGATAACTCAGTGCTGACTTAAGGCAGTGGTAAAGCTTCCACATGACTTCAGTGACCCAACCCTTCACCACTGCTCTTATTCCATCCACCCAGCACAATGAGTCAACTGATTGCATTTAGGAATTTGCTGTACACCTGCAATTTATTGTGCTGTCATCTCAGAAAGAAGTACTGTTGAAGAATGACATAGTCTTTCCTTTAGAATTTACTGTACCAATAAAATTAATCACTCAACCTCCAGTTCCTAGAAAACTCCACAGAGGAAATCAAATTCTAAAGAGGGTCCTTTCTTATCAGTACCAACCAGGTAAAAAGTGAATCACTGCACAGGCCTCAATGTGAAATACAGATGGCCCTGGAGTGGCAATCAAACTTTAAAAGTTCATGTTTCACAGAAACATCAAGGTGGGGAGTTGGAAAAGGTTGGACTGATTTGGAAGTGCTCCCACAGTTTGAAGCATTTTTTGGTTTAATGTAGTTAGCAGTGGTTTCAGGATGCAAGGAAGAGCCCACCCGGGGCAACTGTGATTTAGATAAGGGAGACACATGCCAGTGGCTGAGTCAGATGAGTGACAACACAGAAAATCCAATCCAGCCTTTGCTTTGAGTCTGGCACCTATCAAAAGCTGCCTCCCAAGGAAACGTATGACACGAAGCCACGATCTGGTATGGGCATACCACCTCTGGAATGGTGAGGGCAGTGAATGAACACAAAGCTGGTTTGTCCCAAGCCCTCCCATCCATGAGGCTCAGTGTAGAGGGGTAGGTTTTACAGGACCAAGGGAGTCCATACTGCCCTTCCCATACTGTTAGCACCACTCGGCATAGCACACACACAGTGTGACTCCATGGGAAAGTGGCCACACCACTGAGCTTCCCCCCTTGCTCCATCAGGAACGGTGTGCTTTACAAGCACTGATGTGCAAAGACCCGTAACTCGTCCTTGAATGGATTTGCTACTCCATTCAGGAGTTAGCAAAGTAAAACATGAAAACTCAACAGCCTGAACATTTTTCCAGTGCCTCACAGTTAGTGTCTAAGAGTTTTGAAGAAAAAAAAATCTGTGCCAGGAACTTGAAATCCCATTACCTATTAGACCCAAGTCCACACTAGTCCTGTTTATTTTTAAGAGAAAGCTTAAGGTTATTCAGCTATTCAGCTGAATGAGTAAGGAATATAATTTTCATGAGTCATTAGAGGATATACAGAAATCAGTAGAACTATCCAAATTTTGCTGCTAATTTGCTATGGTTAGGTCACTTAAACTCTCCATTCTCCCTTATTCCTGCCCATAAAGTAAAGACAATTCTAATGACTGATCTTATTACAGAAATACTGGAAGATTTAATGAGCTAATATTTTTTCCAACAGAGGAAATATGTAAAGTACTCAGTAAACGCTGAATGTTATCACTAGTGCTGGAGCAGTGGTGGATAGTAAGAGTGCCAGCCCTTTTAGCTAAGGGAGAGATAGAAAAAAAATCTCTTTCATTGAGAGAGAACCAAAATTGAAAGGGGTTATATTTTTACAAATTTTCACAATTGCATGTTCCAGAACTTGCTTAAAACATTGTGAAGTCACACGACCTATTTGCTGCTTTTCAAAAGCAAGAGAGTGACTCCCTCATCTCCACAAACACTTCAATCTTGCTTTTGCTGCTTCTTCACATACAACTTGCCATTACATATTTTAAAATCCCTACGCCAGGCAAAATTAATTAGTCCAAAAGTCTTATGGAGATTTACAAACTTGCTTGATAAATCCTGTGCTTCAGCCTAGGATGGTTTTTCTTTGCACATTAACAGATGAAAGCTACCAGAAATTATTATAAAGCACAGGGTAAGAAGCTCAGGTAGTATAAAAGTACTCTTCAGTTGGCTTAGGTTGACTTATACTTTGAGGATCTGGACACAAACCAAGAGGAAGCTTGCCAACAGAGCTTTTCCTCAGCAACCGTCTCTTAGAGAGGCCATTGCAATCCCAAATAATTTCCTCTATTAAACCCCTGTTCCAGCTCAGGAGTTCCTTCCTTTTGCAGCAGCAATGGGAAAATGCAACCAACAGCATCAGATCCATCTGCACGAGTAGTTTAACTACACAGATCCATGATTAGTATTTCAATTTGTGTACTGTGCTTAACAAAGAAGCTTGAGAGCCAGCTTCAATTCATAAGGAAACATATTTTTCAAAGCCATCTGAGCTGACACGTTAACAAAAGAACACTATCTGACTCACTGAAATCAAGATCCTCCTCAGCAATAAAAACCTGGGGAAAGAGAGGATTTGCATCTTGCCCAGGATGTCAACAGGATTTGCTCAATGACAAAAGACACACTGATCACTGGCAGCCTAAACTCAGCACAGCAGGCATCAGCAGTTAGTCCTGTCCTTGTAGATATCTTAAATGGGTTCATAATTTCCCTCATTTCATCAATTTCATTAAGATGAGAATGTTCACATCAGTAAACATACACATTTGGACAAATAAGCTTGTATGATGAGATTACACTCTGTACTGGAGTTTGCAGAACAGCACTGCTCCCAGAACGTGCAGCTCTGCGCCATCAGCTGCCATTACTTTTGTTCTCAGTGCCCCTGTCATAACACACAGGGCCCCAGCAAGTAGTAAGTGATGGCAGCTGACATGGGGAGTAACTGAGGCACAGATAGAATTGGTGTTAGTGCTCCTCTGCTGCCAGAATACAGCCCAGGTTTGTGGTTTGGGTTGTTAAGGAGCCCAGCAGATTGATGTTTTTTCCTATTTTTCCCTTCACTGTAGCATCAATTTTGTTAGGTTTATAGCTCTCGCAGAAAAATGTCCTGCTAAACACAGATGACAAAATATATAGTACATACAGAAAACATATCCTGTAGGGACCTTTCAACATCATCTCCAGATATCATATTTTTCTGATTATAAAATAACTCTTCAATATCTCCAGCTGTGCATGGAGACATGACATAAACCCAACACAGTAGTATCAAGGAATTGATCTGCTTGCATCTTCTTTCCTGCCACCAGCTGTATGAGAGTCATTTACTTAAAAGCAACTTTGGAATTCAAGTATTTTGACCTCAAGTATATCAAAACACCTCTAGGCAACCTCCATGCAGGATCAGCTGAGTATAGCCCCATTTCTACCGACATGAGGAATAATGTCATTTGATCTCAGTCTTTTTATCTTTTCTAATGCTTTTGTCTCTTTTGCCTACTCCTCCTGTTACCTGGTGTGCAGCGTGCCCCTTAAGAGATCCAGGATACATTGTCTCAGAGAAACAGCAATTAATTATTAAACCTGTCTCTGTAACAGCCTTCCAGGTGTTGAGACAATCTGTAAGCTAAGCACTGATGTTTATCTCTGTAACACGGCACTACTGCATGAAACCTGTCAGCTGAACTGCTGCACAAGCCTTTTCATTTTTATCTGTTTTTACTTTTTATGGAATCACCTTACAATGGAAAAATGCCTTTTTACAGAAAAGAAATAGACAATCTGTGGTTAAATCCTCCCTTTTGTCCACTTCTGGGCAGGCATATGTCACCATGCAAAACATCACTCTGATTTCAGTACTGTACTTACCACCTTTGCTGTGTAAGCAGTCAGGAGCTGGAAACCTGGAGCCAGGTTCAGATCCAGCACTTGCCGTTTCCAAACCAGCTCATTTCTTGTGGGATTACACATCTTTACATCATCTGGCTAATTTTAAGGTTGTCCATGGAAAGGGAATAGAGTGGGTGAGGGCTGAGAATCTGCTGCTGGCAAAAAAACTCCCAGAACTGTGGGGTGAGATTTTGTGCCCTGCAGTTGCCAGATGAACCTTTGGTGATTAGATTTCTTTTGTCTGCCTTTATCAGTATTATTACAGTTATTTTTTTCATGGTCTATAGTAACACGTTAAAAATCCCTCTCAGGGATCTAAAACTATTGTCCTAATCGCAGTGCAAACAACCTAGAAGTAACTTAATAAACACTAGAAGAGTCCAGGTTTCTTACGGGTTTGTCTCTCATGGTTATTCAGAGGTACAAACTGAGGCACTTTTTTTGATGCCTAACTACTGTACCTCCCTTATGAATTTTTTGGTATCTACTAAGATACATTTTATCTGCTACTTTTCTTTCTGGCATGTGACTTCAGGGTTCCTCTCTGCTCCAGCTGGCTGCCTACTTGCACAAAACTTGCAGAAATTCAATTAGCTTTGAGCCCATCTCCAGCAGCCAAATTAAATCAACTGGTGTGTTCAACAGTTATCTGAAGATGTACAGAACATGACCACCCTGTTTCCTGAGGAAACCAGACTAGCAATTCCTACTTCTAAGAGTTAATCATTTGCAATGGATATATGAAATAAATGGGAAAAAGAGAAGATGGCAGAAAGGCTGAAGTTAGGTAATAAAGAGCCGAGCATTCCATTGTGCAAGAAAATGAACATTAGTCACAGTCCAATGCTGACAGCTGCACCTCCTTTGCAACCAGGCAAGGCATTTAAAGGAAGGATGGGCAGCCAGGAGGAAGGTGGCAAGGTGGGGTTTGGTCCCAAATCATCTTATATGTACAAGGCAGCGTGGGGGGAAACTCCCCTTGAAGGGATCTAGTAGGGACAAGCTGTTTACCCCTGGATCCAAGTGCTGATCCAAGGAGACTCACCTGCCTCTGGCCTTGCCCCATGACATGCCATTCACTCCAGCCATAGCCTGGGGCTCATCTTCCAGCTGAGCATCTCATGGAAACAATCCTGCTGCCTCAACCCAAATGGAGCAAGGGGAAGCTTCCTTTATAAATTCAGACATGAGCAGGTGGAGAGCTGCTCCTGTGGAAAGTCAGGAGACACAGTAACTTTTTCCATTTTTTGCAAAAGGGGTGTCTGCCCACACCCTCCACAGGGAGGGGAGGTCTTGGAGAGGGACTGTGTTTTCAGGACCTTCTTTACAAAAGTGAAATGCTTGCATTTTTCAGTATGGGGAAGGGAAACGCAGTTAATGTGTGTTGAGAGACATCTCAACATGTTTCTGACATTTTCTGTGTTACAGGAGACATCTGGGCTCTCACTTTTCTGCATGGGTGGATACTGGAGGTTTGGATGGAAAGAAACCCCAAATTTAAAGAGCTTCTGTAGCATGTTTTGGCTGATGTGGGTCCACTGAAAAGCAGCAGTAAACAGGTGCTGGTGGCTGAACGGACGGATACGTAGGCCACGATGATAGAGACAGGACAGAGTACAAGATTCTGCGGAGCTAGGACTACTCACAGGTTTGGCTGTTTCACGTATCCATAAGGCAATGTCACATTTTCCATTTGGTCAAATGAAGATGGCCCTGGAATAAATAAATGTGAGAATTGTTAGCTGAAGCAGTGACAAATCAGACATGTGTACTTTGCCTCTAGAAAAGCTGCTTTTTTTCCTCTACCTGCATCAAGAGCACAAGCTGGCTCATATC
>NW_008240122.1:5418964-5429925 GCF_000691975.1 Corvus brachyrhynchos
TGTTCCAGGAGAGTTTTTTCCCCACTGGCTAAGCCTGATGCTTTAAGGCCTGTGCAGGCTTTAAAGCTGCTTACAGATTGCAAAGTGACCTTTCTTAGACTCCAGACTGAGACTGACTCACGTGAACTGAGAGTCCCTGAACATGGGGGGCAAATAGTCTTTCATATTTCTAAACTGTCAGATAGTCATTAGTTATAAATAATAAACATCACGTGGCTTGCAAAACATATATCCAGCCTATTTAAGAGTACTTAATGCTTGCAGTAAGTTTTTTACCTCCAAGTATTTTTATCTTAACTGTGGTTTCAGCCCTTGGCCTCAGAATTGCCTACGGGAGGGAAGGAGAAAGGTAAATATCATACATTATACTCTTGAGAGGTGAAGAAAAGAAAAGGGGCAAGCAAAAGACAGAACTTGGATGAGACCCAGGAGAAATGAGGATGGACTTGTGCACACATTAGCCATCGTGGTTGCAGTGCTTTGCAGAAAGGCTGTGCTTGCTGCCTGCTTCTTGCCAGACACCAGGCAGGAAGACTTTGTGCAAGCCCCATCCTCAGCATCTGACCTCTGGGAAAGGCAGGACAGGAGGCAGAGCGGGTGCCTGCTCCTCCCAGCTGCACCCCAGTGCTGACTGCGGTGCCAGTCTGCAAGGCAGGCAGGGGTTACACAGATTGGCTCCCCAAGAACATAGCATGATTCCTCTTTCCTCTCTCCAGTTCACTAAGCCCTCATTTCCTATGCCTCTGCTAGCACAGTTCAGGCTGAAAAATAGTCTTCGTAATGGCCAAGCTTGTTTGCTTTCTTTGGGGATGTTTATTTAATATCTCTTCACTAATGAGTCAGGCTTTTTCTATGATCCACAAGGCATCAATATTGCATGTGCTCAGAGACCTGAAGGCTAAGAAATACATGGATGCTAAGCACTGCGTATTTCAAGCGGCAAGAGTTTTGTTAACAGCAACAGCTAAACAAGCCAGGGAACAGCCTGAACTTCTGGAGTCAAAGCGAGATCAAAGCACACAAAGGTTAATTGGCAAAATGCCACAGGAGCCATTTTGCAGTGGGAATTTATGATTTACAAGTGTACCAGGAAAAGACTGCTTTAATCACTAGATTATGCTAAGTACTTACCAAATTTAATACAGTAAACCACTATTTTTTTCCTACTTCAGCATCAGAAAGCTTCCCTTCTTAAATATAGAAACATATAATCAGATTCTTATCAAATGGTTTTCCCCTCCTTCCCCAAGAAGAGCATTAATATTATAAATAAACACATCAAGATCTCTGAGAAAGGGCTGCAGAGGATGGGGAGAAGTTCTACCTCTTCCTCCCTGTCCCTATCCTGTTTTGTGCGTCCCACAACTATTTGCTTGGAGGCACTTGTCCCATTTGCCTGTGCTGCCCTCTGGGTTGTTTTCTCCATGACTTGGAGTTGTCCTGTGAGCACAGAAATCCCCTGATGCCCTTCCGAGTAGCCCTGTGTACCTCAATTGCCCAGCATGCTCCTTGGACAACAACTTTGCCAAAACAAGGGGGGAGGGGATGCTAAGGAACCCCAGAATCACATGTTCCTGGTGGCAAGGACATGCCACCCAGAGGGTCACCCCACAGCCAAGGGACGCTGCTGCAGGAGCAAGGCAGCAACCCTGGCTCACCACCTCCCAAAGACAGCATGTTAAAAATTCCATTGTGAGCTTAAATGGTATTCATAGACACCATCAATTACAGAGACCCTAAATGCATTGAATAAAAATCCATTTAAAGATCAGTGCTCTTCAAGACTCCTAAAAACAGCTCAAAAAGATGATATCACTATAACCCTCTCCTGAATTTCATGGTTTCAAGTAGATCTCTGATGCTCAGCAGGGTTTGGTTCACACTGAGGCTCAGCGCCTGACACCGGTATCCATCAAAGAGCAGAACAGAGACAGCAGGAAGCAAGCTCAGACTGACCTTTTCTGTTACAGGGAACAGGGCTCACAATTCCCTTACCTTCACGAAACAAGATTCAGCGGCATAACATCAGTACAGAATTAGTGTAGAATAAACTAAAAATCAGTCTCACAACCTTCAGGATTGGTAAAAATCAAAAGACAGCACAGGAACAGAGCCCTATCTCTAAGCCAAGGCAAACAGCTGACCTCTTGCTCCGTTTTTAAACTCCAACCTGCCCCTCCTTGTCTTTGACCATAACTGGGCACAGCTGGGCGCCCGCCGCTTGCCTCCAGCCGGGGGGAGGCTGAGGCAACAAACAGAAAACATATGTGAGCTACAGCCCTTGCTAAATGAGCTGTACGCAGTATTTTTCTTTCTCGGTGTGGTGGCATTTGAGGCAGTTGTTGGAGTGCTCACAGGGGTGCAGTTTCTTTGGCTAAAGCTGGCTTTTTGGTCATCTGAACCTAATTTACGCAGCTGTAGCAGATGTCCCAGAGCCAAGGACACAGGGATAGCAGCAGGCAGTGCCAGTATACCAGCAAAATGATAGGCACAGTACCTCAGTCGTCAGTGGATACATATATTGTTATCCTGATTTTGACTCTCAGGTCTAAAATGAGTTATTTAAAGTTATTTAACCTCTTGAGTTTGGGTTTCCCTGGCTACTTATGTTTTTATTTGTGTTTACCAATTCGTCAGTGCTGCGTGCAAAAATAAGATAGTGCTTACAGGCTATTCTCAAGAGAAGAAGCATTTTTCATTCCAAGTTTTACTGGAGCAATGGTACTAGAAGCAGTAATAAGGCATAAGTTGCAGTAATGCTGCTTATTCCCTTCATAACTAACCTACAAGGGTGGAGGAATATTAAGTACCATGTAGGTCACTGATTTTCTTATTCATGCAAAATCTCCACTGCAAGTTTAAGCAATGCCCATACCTATCATGCAACAGGGTAAGCTGTGATGCAGTTTGCTTTTTCTTCATTAATGTCATTTGTTTCTATCCCTTACTCAACCCCTCTTTTTTTCTTTATTTTTTCTTTATTTTTTCTTTTTTTCTTTTTTTTTTTTGTTAACTGTTCTGCAGAAAGTCAAACCACAGTCACCTTTCTTCTACAAACAAATCCAATTAGTTAAGATTGTGGATGGATTAAGATTTAAGACTCCTCAGAGATGCCTGGATGGAAACCCTCTAGGTTAGCTAGTTCTTATTCAAAAACACACAAACAAGGATGGAGGACAGCACCACATTTAACTTGGGGACTGGTGGGTGGAAACCACCAGATAATTAAAGATCTCTCTTTATCACCCTTGAAAAGGGTGGATCAGATAAGCCAGGATATGACCCATTACCGACAAGGACAGGTATGTAGGTCACTGTGTCACATGGAAAGACGCAGAGCAGAACCCGAGCAGCAGCCTGCACGCAGTGGCCCAGATCAAAGCAGAAACTGGGGACACCTTCAGAAAGAGCTCTGGCCATGGATTGGGGAACAGCAGAACAAAGAAAAGCACCATGCCCAATTCTCTTTTCCCTCTGGATAGACAGATTGCCATCTTGGCTGCTGTCAGGAGATAGCTGATGAAAAAAATCAAACCCTGTAGTGAAGAATTCCTAGGATTTTTTATGGCCAGAAATAGGGAGAGTAAACAGGTGCAGGGAGTATGCAAACAGCTGCACGTGCAGCACGAGTGACTTCTGCTTGGTCCCACTCTTCCTGGAGTTCTTTCATCCAGAAAAACTGTCAAAGCGAGGAGAAGGGAACAAGGATTTCTCTCCTAAGGCACGGAACACAAATGAGGCAGATGGCAGGATTGATACAAAGGTTTCAGGCATTCAGTTTTTGAAGGAACAGGTTAGGAGAGATCTGAATCCAGCTTCAGCAGGGTGAGCCATCAACTAGTCTGCAGCTCTGGCTGAACAGCTGCTATTGCTCTTGGAAATAAAAGTTGCCAGCATATAGGTGCCAATAAAGTCCAAGGCCAACATGGTCAGTTAAGACTGATGGCATGAGATCATCCTGGAGCACCAGCTACCCAGCAGGAGTCAGTAAGGGTAGAAATGCTGACAACCACTTCTCCACTGCTTTCTAGTGATGCCTGTTTAGGTCCATGTGACTCCAGAAGGCACCATGCTTGTCACCTGCAGGGCAGTTCCCTTGATTATATGGTGTTGCACAGCAACGGGATATGACTGTTTCCCTGGATCAAGACGTGGGTATTTCAGGACACAGTATTTTAGATAACTGTTTACACAGTCACAGCTGGCTGCAGTAAAGTCATCAAGTGTTTCTGAGGTTACTTAGTACTGCAGGAAAACTGAACAAGAATCTGCCTGAGCTCCTTCACCATGGCCTCTGTCCCAAAGGGTGCCACAAACCCATGAAAGTGGCAAAGGCTCAGCACTGCAGCAGAAGCTACTTTGGGTGCTAGCAACTTAAATTTTGGCAGCCTTTGGTCTAAACAGCTTGAATATTGGGGGAGAATCGTAACACTGCAGAAGTCTCTTTTATGATGAGGGGGATTAAACACTGGAGCAGGTTGCCCAGAGAGATGGTAGAGGCCACACCCCTGGACACATCCAAGGCTGGCTTGGACAGGGCTCTGAACAGCCTGATCTGGATAGAGATTTATCTGTTCATTGCAAGGGGGTTGGACTAGATAACCTTTAAAGGTCCCATCCAACCCAAAGACCTCAATTGCACCAGCTATTCTGCCCTCATCAGAAAGGTACTGTTGCACTCTCTACTTCTGCTGCTACCAGCTCTGAGCAGAATGGTGCCAGTTTAGCAAGAATATCTGCCACCAACAGAGCTTATTGGAGGATAAGACCTATCTTGTGTGAATGCTGAGTTGGGAATGCATTTTCTTTTCACACTGTAATAAATCTGAATGTTGCAACCCCCTGGAAAATAATTGTTTAGGGCTGATCATAATGCAGAAACAATTTTTTTGAGTCTGCCTATGGAGTTTTTATGTCTTTATGAAAACAAACATTTCATAGGGAAGAAAGAAATTTATTCTAAAAAGTCCCCAAAAGTGAAAGCGAGACACTTCACCACCATCCAAACTTTGCAAAACATGAATTTCTGTAGAACTGTATTTTTTTACTGGCCTGCTATAGCTGTAATTGGTTATTGTTTTCCTGTCCAATTCTAATCAGTATAGCAATATCCAACAAGGTGTGTTGAAAAACGACATGGTATTATATGGGCAAAAATGTACTTATAATGTATTTGTAATGACAAAAGAATGAGGTTGGTAAATGTAGTTTATTTCACTCTGTGGGAATGGTATGAGAGATCTGCAAAAGGCTGGTGGGCACCAGGTGAGCCTATGCTAAAAGAACTGCAGGAAGAGCTGTACCATCAAATCTCTTCTAGGAAGCAGTAGGCAATGTGAAAATATTAGATTAGGGGCAGAGTGGTCATTTCAAACAACTTTGCATTTTAAATTGGCCAGCAAGCAGAAGGTTGAGAGAGACCACGAACACAAAACTGGGTTCCAGTATTAGCCAGTCAAATTCTGAACTGATGTCAGGAACACGGTGATGATTATATCATGAATTTCACAATATTTGGTGCAGATTCCTACAGCTCTTGCTCCTGCAAATCTGTAATTACATGAACATTCCTATTCCCATTTAAAAGTAAAAAATATTTCCAGCCTTGAAAGTTTAGAAAACATTAACCAAGCACTCCAAACCAAAAAACATAAATAAAAAAGCACATCAAACTAATTATTAAATTCCCCCAAACTCTCAGGGTTTTCAAGCACACATCTCATGCTGTGTGATGGTCTGAGTTGAGCTGATAGTGCTGGCTGCTCAACTGGAGAAAATTTGATTTTCTTGAGGGGAAGGTGACTAAGAGCGGGTATCTGTTTTTAAAGATAAGAGGCTAAAATACAGTGGCTGTGTGGTTGGTAGGAAGGAATAGCTGTAGTTCTCACGTGGCTTTTTTGTGTGTGTTTGAGGGATGGAGCTAGGAGAAAGACTAAAAGTGGATACTAGCTTTCATGACAATCTTTACTTGCTCCCTATCTTTTTCATATATTTCTTACACGACACTACAGAAGTTTTTGGACACCTGGGAAATGCATCACTAACTGAGATATATATACACATATCCATGTGTGCATATATTCACATATATGTATATGTGTACTTTAAATGTCTGCAACCCTTTAGTCACCTAGGCCCTTGTACGAAGCAAGCGCCACAACATGCAGGAGGTTAAAATAGGAATGTAGCTGCCACAAATCCATCTTTAATCCTCATTTAATTACACAGGCCAGTGGGGCCTTAACACTGAGACAGCTCTGTGCTGCAGAGAGCTCCAGCACGTGTAAAGGGAGCAGCAGCACTGGATGACACAGGACCGTGGAGGACAGACAGATTGTGAAGTGAAGGCTGTAATTAGGAAACCACTATATTGTGAAGCAGGCAGCCTAATGAAAGCAGCTGATGAAACCAGCTGACTGCATCTATATTGACAAGAGCCTGCTAGCATCATTAATATCTGTTATCATTTTCCCCCCACCCCAGCACATCTCTGAATGTATAGAGTGAGGTAACCTCCCACACCATAATGACCAAAATCCTTAGAGAATTGCTATGCTGAGAACTGCCCTGAATTTCTGTGTTGTGATGGCCACTATGTTGGGTATGGGGGGGAGAATTTAATCTCTGGGCCCACCTATGGCAAACAGCCAAGAAAGGATGGCTGCATCCTACTCCTGCTTCACACATGCTCCCTCCTGTGTGAAGGACATGGAGGAAATACAGAAAATACAACTAGGCAGTGATAGATGCAGAGGAGTAGACTATGCTCAATCCCAGCAGAAGGATAACAACAAATGCAAGGCACTTCCACAGAGCTCTTCCTCATCAGGCTTAAAATGCTCCTCACTCACTTTAGTGAGTTCATCACTCCTGGCTCTTCTGAGAGGGGGTCAGAGTGCAATGACCCATTGTCCTCTCAGGAAGACTGGGGCAGAGGAAGAGAGCAAGGTGCTTCTTTGAGGCCTGACACATGAACAGAAAATGAGTCTGCTATTTTTCAGTGCTTAATTCTGAGAAATTTAGCTTATATGCCTCAAGAAGACCTTTGGAGATTCCTGGCTGATCTGTCCCTTGCATCTGGTACCCTATACTTTTTTCGTCCCTGAAAGCATTTTGTGCAGTTTGGCTTGGAGAAGCTGGTTCTCTGTGTATGCTGATGGACTAGTCCCCTGCTTTTCAGTTTAGCTGTTAATGCAAGTGGAAATACATCCAGGAAGAAGCTTGCCCTTTTGCTGCCCTTGATGCACCTAGATTGAGCCTACAGGATTTTGAGTCTCCAGAGCTCTCCGTCTAGCAGCTTGTGAAAACATTCTGAATTTACAACCCTTTTATCCAGCAAAGAAAATAAATCTTCCTTGCCATAAATGCTAATGTTGGTGCACTGAGAAATCCAAAGGGAGGCTGCAGAGGGAGAGAGAAACATTCCCCATGCAATGATTAAAGTGCCAGTTCATGAAAGCTGACGTCAGCGAGTGCTTTCAGGGTGGCAGAGCGTTTTGCATTTATCCTTTCCTTGTTTGTGCTCCATCTGGATGGGCTCCAGTGGAAAAAAAAAAAGAGGAAAAAGGAGAAGCTAATGCCTTTCTAATACACTTCTGAATTCCTTCGGTTTCACACAGGGAGCAGGCTCTGAAACATCTAACTTCTGCTTGCCCAGTTCAGTGAGATAAAAGAAACCGAAGGCAGCTGGAGCTTGGGCCAAACTAAATCATAATTAGATTATCATAGCAAACAGTCAGCTGGGGCAGCTCAAAGGAAGACCAAAGGAGGGCACATGGGTAAATAACATCTTAGGATTTGATAACTTGCAGGGACAACCCTGTTTCCCATCAAGAAGATTCACCTCAACCCACAACTGTTTAATATAAAGTTATGATGTTTCAAAACTCAAAAAAGCTACAGGTTTCTACCAAAAATGGTCTGGTGGGAAGACACCCAAAAGCAGTTCCCCAACTCCATGGTTGGGGTAGAGGATAAGCACAGACAGTACCAGGCTTCCTATTGAAGCAGATTCCCCTTCCCCAGGATTGAGCAGCACAGGGAATGCCGCAAACTCCCTCTTTCCATGACTTTTATTTTATTTCTAAGCTGCGGTTGGAGTCAGTGGGAAAGGCTAACCAATCACTGTGGTCACACACATGCTCCAACTGCTCCAACAATTACACTGCAGGGTTTCTTGCTGGAGATGGCTACTGATAATTTGGTTTTACAACTACAAACTGGTACTGTCATGCAGCAGGGATGGTGATTGCGCACAACAGTGGTTTTGGTCTGTGGTCACTCTCTTAGCTAGCAAAATTACTCGGTAGAGGCAGCTCATGTTGATCAATACTGGAGTTAGTTTGGCAGTGAAATGGCCCTTAAACACTGAAATAACAGCTTTGCATTTACTGGAACTATTCAAAAGAAACAACTTTTCCTCCTCCTCAGACATGATGATGATTTAGTGTTAGTTCCCGTTTCAAAAGTCAGGATGGCAGTATAAACAAATCAAAAGGTTCCAAATCAGCAATATTTTTCAACTATATGCTTTCAACTGGAAAATAAGTCAAAAGGCAAACATCCTGCATTGTTAAATATTCTGAAACTAAAGAGCCTTTGAAATAACATTCTGAAATGAAAACTTTCACTTTAGGTCCACTTTTCCCCATCATTTTTCTTTCATCAAATAAAAAATGACAGACCAACAGCACAATAAAAAATTTCCACTTCATGAACCTAATTCCTTCTCAATAGCATCCACTTTTTTCTGTTCTGGAGGACATACCACCACCATGTAAACAGATCTGAGATCGGATCCCTGAAAATCCTGACCCTTCCTGCTCTACTCAGTGTGCAAGGATCCCTTCAGAGCTTAGTGCAACCTGCAGCCTTGCACCTTACAGGCGGGAGGTGGAACCCAGTCAGCTAATTACTGGGTGTAGAATGCAAGCGGGAGCACGATGGGAGGGCAGTGAACTTCCCTGTCGTCTCCATTCCCCACCCCGCCATCCTCTCGGCCCGGGCTGCCACCACAGCGCTGCCAAGCGCTCAGTGTCTCTGCGTGTAAATGGAGCATGGGGCGGACCCGATCCTCAGTGGAGTTCGCTGCTCCCCACCCCTCTCTCCCCCCTGGAACAAGCTGCCAATATTTTGCCGTATTTGCATTCAATCTAAGGCGAAAAACAGGCGTCAAGCTGGCAGAGCCACCAGTTGCTCCGTGTTAGTGATTGAGTGATAAATTGTGCAGTGGTTACACAACTGGGCTGTGTCTGTGGAGCCAGGACTCCTGTGGGTTTAATCTCCTGCTCAATCACTGACTCACCACGTAGCCTGGAGAACATCATTTCACCTCTGCACATAAATTTCATCATCTTTAGTTGGGGGGTAATAAGGCTATCCCACAGGAATGTTAGGACACACAAATTACCCTCATAAATATTTGTGAAATTCTCTAGATGATGCTTCAGCAAATGCATTAAGTTTTTTGTTGTTGAATAAGCAACAGCCAGAGGAATGTCCTAATTGTCAGGCTGGCTTATTTACTCACCTTGTACCAGAGATTTCTGGTAGCTCTGGCAAAAGGGTATCTCAGGTAGGGGAAAGGGTGAAGAGATTGTTTGGCTACTGCAGTAGGAGCAGCAGCAGGAAAAGGTCAGCTCCCGCCACAAAAACAAGTACGTGATAGATAAATGTTATGTCAAAGGCTAAGTGGCATTGGTGGCATTTTCAGCTCAGATGCACAAGCAGCTTATGCAGATGACACAGTGATGCAATACGTGTGTCTAATCCTGTTAAAAATGTTCCACAAAGTCCCACGTCATTTCTCCAGAGTACACGCTGAACTCTGGGTTTAGACTTTGAAAGCAGTTAGATACCTGAAGTTCTGCTTTTGTGCCTTCCCGGAGGTGTTATTTTTGTTGCCTACAGTGAGCATCTCACTGTCTGTCCTCCACCGGAGGCTGTCTGGGAAGCACAGCCTGGGTGTGTCAGCGCCTCTGATCCCCAGAGGGTCTGGGATGAATACTCAGGGACACTATATGATTCATACAGTCACTCAGTTTGGCTGTGGGATGTTTAGTAGCTGCTGCAACCCAGGCCCTAGAGGCTGTACGTGCAGACAGGCAAGGTTTCTGAGGGTTCCAAAGTCTATGTTGAAGTAATATAAGATGGTTGCTGAGACAGCTAAGGAGAGAGAGAACCTAGAAACTTTCAGAAGATGCAACCTTGATTTTTGTTGTCTAATCCATCCCAGCTGTGTCCTCCCCACTTACTCCTAACTCCTGTGTTTTACTTTGGTCTGAAAGCTGATTCAGAGGATACCTGTGGGCAACCTGTGGGTAAATCCTACCTGTGTAGGTAAATCCCTCAAAAAAAAAAGCTGAACCAGGCAATTCCCATGTCTTTAACCAGTGCAAGAACACAGAAAGTACCTTCTGCCTCATCCACCCACTGTGAAGCCCTTACACAAGGCCCAGCTTCCCTGTCGTTGTTAAATTGAGCCACTGCTGAGCAACCCTGGCTGCTGTTTCATGTTGGGGATTATCTCCTATCACTGCCTAAGCCCATTGGGGCCCTCAGGTGGTGCTTTGTGTCACCTAAGCAACACAAATGGTAGCTAAAGGGTTTTCCTCCATGGCTAGTTTTTAGATTTTTATAAAATCTTTGATGGTTATGATAGAGATACTTTGAAGGTATCACGCCCCTTTTCTTCATAGCCAGAATAATTTTACACCAGTGAGAAAGCACTCTTTAGATGTTTGGAAGCAGCTGGTTTCTCCAGCTGTAATAACTCACTCCAGGGTCAGCAGCAGACTGCCTCTCAGGGAACCATGTCCCTGCAGCACCCCTAGTCCAAAGGGACTATTAAATCCTTCTTGTAGGGAAGAAGAAGGCCTGGAAACTACAAACACTCTACAACAGAAATACATTCATGGATCCCATACTTCATCCAACAGAGGACATTAGCACATTTCCATACC
>NW_008240122.1:5429942-5434246 GCF_000691975.1 Corvus brachyrhynchos
TGAAGGCCTGCTATTAGGGAAAACCCACACAGTTCAGCAAACGACATTTTCTCAGTGAACTTAATGTAGTTATGACTTCATCATGAGTGACAGTTTCATAGGTCACAGAAATGGAAAGACATAAGGAAACTTCCTGTAGCCTGTGAGTAGTTCCAGCCACCCCTTAAATAAGCTTACCTGTGTTTAATTTGATTTATTTTCTAAAACTGCTCAAGCCCTGTGCTTTTCTGTCTTTTCCCTTGGGGTACTGTTGTCTCCAGTGGTCAAAACCAGAACAATTTTTCATTTGTGCTGTAATGGTCATCAAAAGCAGCTAAAGTTAATAATTATCAAAATGAGTAGGAGAAATCTACCATTCTCAGAAAGACAGTGAAACATCTGATGTCCACCAAAGTTAAGTGGTGGCAAGGACAGGTAAATGGAAGATACTCAGCATGTGATAAGCTAAAATGTGCCAGACTTTCTTTCTCCTTCTTCCACCTCCCCCTTTTTAGATACAGACTCCTGGACTCCTGCTAGAGATGCTTCTCAGGTCCTGATTGAGCAAACCGGGTCCTTGGAACAGAATTAGTTTTAACACAATAGTTCACAGGAGCATGCTTCCCTGTTGTGCTCAAGGATCCATGATATCCAGAAAACTTGTTTTATTTAATTAATATATGAACTACTTTATGGATAGAATTTTTGTCCTACTGGTCCCAAAATCCCCGATACCTTCCTTCTAAAAAAAAAAAAAGGTGGGGGGAGGGCAGGAAGAGCAAGCATTGCAAACCTATGATCCTCCAATAGCAATTCTTTAAATACTCCGGGGAGCATGAATCACAAAAATGAAGAGTTGTAAAAATCCAGAGCTTTTCCTTTCTTTAGGTGGGGTGGTTTCAGCTCAACAGTTTAGCTAAATATCCCTCAAAGTAACAAAATTCTTGCCCAGATGTCCCAGGCTATCACATACTGCCTAGCCGTTAAAATGACATCATTTGTCATTAGCACATCTCACCACCTAGAAGGTGGTGGGAGGAAACATTTAGCAGTCTCCAAAGCCACGCAAAATTCTCTGCAGTTGTTTTTTCTGAACTTTCCCACTCTTCCCTAAGTTCACTGAGCACCTAAACTGGACTTCGAGGCAAACTGACCCTAGACCTTTCAAAGCAGGATGCAGGCACTGTACCATGATGAAAGGAATGTCCCTCAGCAGTAACAAAGAAGGCCAGAATTTAAACTCCAGAACTGCTGAAGCTGCAGGCAAATGTTTGTCAACACTTGTCAGGCTTCATCTCTTCCCTGTTTGAAGAACAGATTATTTCTCAAGACCAGGGAACACTGTAACATTTACTCCCAATGTCCTTCTCGACAACCTGAGCTGTTGGCCAGTAGCCACAAAGGTCCTTTGGACAGTGGCCACTCATGCAGGCTGAGCTGTGGCTCTTCTCCAGAGGGAGCATTCATAAAGGCTGTTTTCTCAAGGTGTTAGACAATCACTTCATACAGAAGAGGTGCTTTTCAGTGGTGGGCAAGACCACCATTGGTCAAAGCAAAATTCTTGGCTAAAATGGCAACCAATTCATCCATTTTTCCATACGGAGTTGAAGTTCCTTCTAAGCCTCTCTTCTTTTGTGCTTCAGTAGGCAATCTGTCTATTCTGCATCCACTGAGGCAAAATGCCATAAGGGCATTTGAAACCAAGGGCATGTCATTACAGAAAAAAAAAGAGGGATGGACAACTGACAGGTAAGATTACTGCCTGATTTAATGTGATACTGAATGCAAAGTATCCAGACCTAATCAGTTGTCATTCATTCCAGATTAATGTTACCTCTGCTTAATAAGCATGGAGGGAATGTTCAGCAGTAACATCTTCATGGAAATAATTTTGCTCCTGGAACAGCTGCAAACTGCACAATTCTTGAGTTATTTTTTTTAATGCCGGTGCAGTTCATCACATACTTTAGTCTACAGAAGAAAGATGCCAGAAGATACTTCCATAGACTAAATAAGAAACCTGCCAGTTCCTGGTCCAGCTCCTGCATTCAAGCTACACCAAAACTACAGAAAGTAGGGGAAGTCTCCTGTTGCATTAGCAGAACAGAGCCAGTATAACTTAAGCTTGATGGTTTCCCAAAAGCATCAGTAATGGCAGCATTCCTTACAGGGCTAAATGCCACAGGGAAGTGCACTCCAAAGCAGAATCACCCAGGCTCCTGCACAAGAATTATTTCCACTCTAGAATCCTTCAGGATTCTAAGAACCATGCTAAGAACCATCTTTCCTCTCACTTCCCAACTGGCTGCACGTCTTAAAATTTAGAACAGAGTTTATCATCCTAAGTAAGAAAAGAGGATGTTTAGTTATTCTAGCAGGTGGCACAAACATGAAACCCAAGAAGTGCTTGTACCCATCTCTAGGCAGGACAAGCCTGATGTGAGAGGCTGCAGCATTTTGTGACTCTAATTCATGCTCCAGGACTCCCATGCCACTTCCTGCATGCACACATGATTTGGAAAGGTAAATCAGCGCTGAACTACTGTTCTTGAGTTTCTTTGAGATACCTAGTACTGATGAAAGGCTCTGTAGAGAACTATTACCTTTTCACTTCTTCCCAAAACGAGAGTTGTATGAGCAGTGGCTATCCAAGTTCCCAGTAGGGAAGACGATCCACAAGAACAGCATTTAGGGATGAGAAGAGATAGTAGCCTTCGGAGACTTGCTCTGGTTCCTCACATGAGCTTATGTTTCCCAATGTGTCTGAGGTGTAGGTGCTACGGAATAGACTGAAATCTTGTCCCTTGGTTGGAGGCCATGTTTGCTTCCGTTTCCCAAGCTAAATAAATATCAGGTAGATGCTTAATGACCCACAGTGAAGACAGGGACAGGAAGAGCATCCTGTGCTGCACTGGAACAAGATGCAAGTGCTTCTGTTTTACATTCTAAATATATCCCCATTTTGTGCTGCCTGTAGAGGTCACAGACACACATCTGTGGGTAAGACGCAGGTAAATAAAAGTCCTCCTGTTAATAGCCCTACCTTTGAGAGCAGACCAAAGAAGAGCTGAGAGCAACTACAGCCTCTGAATCCTGACTATGTAACTTGTACTCTGCCCAGCTCTTTTTACCTTAGCAAGGACAACGACAGGAGTGAAATGAGAAGAGGAGTCTGAACAGCTTCTGCGTGCATAGTAGTAAATTTAGGAAACCCAGAACACTTTCTTCTTGGAAACGTTATAATTTTCTACTCATTTGCATTTCTGGAGTGGAAATGTAGTACACAACACAAAAAACTGCACCAGTGCAAATCTCACTTTGGCTTCAATAAAATTAAAATGTAAAGTATTTACCATAGAAAAAAAGAAATATTGGGAAACAAGATCATGTGGAACATGTGAACTATCTTTTGTACTAATAGATCATATGAATTGGCCTGCAGGTTTAAAACAAGGAAAATCCAATTTCCAAAAAGGATGATCTCTCAACTCCTGATCAGAATTTTTAAAGAAAACCAAACCAAACCAACCAAACCAAAAAGTGAAAAACAACTTTGCAATCTCTTCTACAGATAATAGCTGTGGAGTGTCCAGCCTGGGAGACCTGAGCTCAACAGAGGTCCTATAAGAAGGGTTAAGCCAAGGTGGCTTGCAGGTACCACATTTTTGTTTAGACCCCCTTACTACATGCTCGTGAGGAAATTCCTTCATCACAGGAAGGGTCATTCTGGAACCAGCTCCCAGAGAGGGGAGGGCAGGAGGAAACAGGACTGTCCCTGGGCTATTTAGCCCTGGAGGAGAAGTGACAGGTATGGCCCAGCTCCACATCCAATCCCAGATGGGAGGAGCCTGGAGTCCGAGGGGGTACAGAGCCTGCAGTTATTCTGATGCCTTAGCTTTTAACTTTTATATTTCTGAAATCCTGTACTGCTCTAGTGTGTAACTCTGAAGCTTCATACAGCCTGTTAGCTGCTGTTCTCTCATGCTGGTTAGACATGACAAACCCTCTCTGGGCCTCAACTCAAGGACACCGTGTTGTCCCCAGCCCCAAAATGCGTAAACTAAAGCCAAGGGTGGGGGGGGGAGGGCAAACTTGGGGTAATTACATCATTAACTGAAATTATAATTGGAGAATTAACCCTGGTATGCAAATGAACCAAACTTAAAAAACTGTGAAGAACCCGTGACCCAGGGTCCATCTTGGGTGTGGTCTTTTGACTGCCCAGGCTGTACCTTTGAAGGCCCTTCAAATAAATACCTCCTTTTATTCTCTTAATCTTTAGCCTCTCTTTTCAGGCAGCCACTTCCAGGCATCAATTCTGTCAG
>NW_008240122.1:5434256-5450825 GCF_000691975.1 Corvus brachyrhynchos
AGTTCCTCAGAAGCTAGCTTAAAGATGTTTCCATGGCATTGTGCTTGCCCATGTAGAATCACCTTAGCACCTTCAAAGCGATGGTCTTGCTGGAATCTAACATGTGAAATTGCAGCTGCTCTTTAGCTCACTTACACCTTACTATTGTGGAATACCAGGTTGCAATCATGGACTTGTCTCTAACATTTTAAATACAGGTTTATAAGAGAAAAGGACAGGTGCACAATTAAGAAGCCAAGATGTGTGAACAGGTGTTCTTGCTTTGTGCAATCGACATCCTGAGCAATATTCATGAAACAGGGAACTGGACCCCAGAATGAAAAAGCTTTTAACCCTTTGTCCTGGTTTCAGCTGGGATAGAGTTAGAATTTTTCATAATAGCTGTTTCCGTGCTGTGTTTAGGATTTAGTACAAGAATAATGTTGATAACAAATCAATATTTTAGTTGTTGCTAAGTAGTGCTTGCTCTAAACCAAGGACTTTCCAGTTTCCTGCGCTCTGACAGCACAAGAAGCTGGGAGAGAACATGGCCAGGATAGCTGACCTGAGCGGGCCAAAGGGATATTCCATGCCATAAAGTATCATGCTTACTATATAGACGGGGGGAGAAGACATCCAGGAGGGGCTGATTACTCACCAAGGATAGGCTGGGCATCAGTCAGCAGGTGATGAGCAATTTTATTGTGCAGTACTTGTTTTTCTTGAGTTTTATTCCTCTCTCTTTTTTGTTACTTCCCATTTCATTACAATTATTACATTTTACTTTATTTCAGTTATTAAAACTGTTCCTATCTCAACCCATGGGATTTACCTTTTTCCAGTTCTCCTCCTCATCCCACTGAAGGGTACTGAGGGGGATTGAGTGAGCAGGTGTGTGGTACTCAGTTGCCAGCTGATGTGAAACCACAGCAGACTTTGAACTTCATCCTCCACCCGACTGGTGTGCAGAAGATAACTCTACAGTACATTACTGATCAATGTTATTTGGCCCAAAAATCCCTGGGCAACCAAGAAGCTTCATTCATATCCAACAGGTTTTTCATTCTGCTGCTCTCTGTGTCAAGCCAGAGAGCACCCTTGTCAGAGAAAGATGTTTGCTCCACTTGTGTTACAGAGGGGTTGTTTTAAGGTTGTTTTCTGTGTCAGCCTTATGTTGGCGCTTCTTGGTTCTTCTTCGTGACACAACCCAGCCAAGTAAAGAACCCACCAGGACCCCAGCTACTGCAGTCACAATGACAGCCCAGTAGGGGACTGAAGATTCTGTTTTCTCCAAGTTGAGATCTGAATTTCCAAATCCACTATTTCTTCGCGTGGAGAGAAAAGGTTTCTCCTACAAAGGGAGAGCAAAGGCTTTATTGACCACGGACCACTCAATGTGGGCAGTATTACAACAATAGGCCACTGCCCATTCTTTAGACAATCTGCTCTTTTTGCCTTCTCTCTGTCTTAGCCCAAACATTCTCCTGCTCTATTTCCTGAAAATTCTGAGAACACATAATAGAAGCCACCTCATAATCAGGAGTGGTGGCATCTCTTCCCAATTTCCTTGCTGCAAATAACCAAATGGAAATACATAGACTCATTAGAACTGGCTTTCATGAGAGGCTTTACACTCCAGTGAGGATAAAGTTTTTTGTCTTAAATCTTAAGTAGATTTCCCTGTCTGTAACAAAACAAGAGTATATTTTAGCTGTTTGTAGCCCTCACAAAGATACTCTTTTAAAGAGCTTTACAAGTGTGAAAAAAGGAGAAGAATAGAGATAATCAATGGAGGGAGCACCTTGACCTTTACTTACAGGGTTTGGACACCTGAGTTTTGATCTGTCATGGGTAAAGTTGTTGTAAGTCTGCTTTTCACCAACTGGCTCCAGCTGAAGAAGAAAAAGCAATGTTAAACATAATGATGAATTTTTTATTCTCAGACTCTCTTGACTCAGACAGTTACACCTTCTTATCCAATCTTTTGGTGCTTGCAGTAACGAAGAAGTGTGGTAGAAGGAGCACAGGAAAGTTTGCAAACATTTTAACAGTCATGAACTGAAGACATTGACAATCTAATGTACTGGCTGCAGACTAACTCCCTCAGAAGCAAGGAATAGGATAAGTCTTTATTCCTTTTGCGTTGCTCTGAATACTACATATTTTAAATGTTCCGCTAAAGCGAAGTAGTTCACTATTACACCCAGTTCTGCCATTACTCATCTCAACTGGCAGTATAAACCACAAAGGATAAAACCCACATGACAGATGTTAGACATATGACTTAGCACATTACTTAAAGAAAGATGCCTAGGTGTCACGGTGATGGGAGTTGCTTCAGAAATGACAGAGATACCGAGAGAGGATGGGACAGCGCCAACCTTTGCAGTCTTCACTCAGACAAGAAATTCCCTGGGAGTTTTAGCTGAGGCTGGGTTCACAATCTTGCAAGAAGCGAGTTAAACAGAGCCTTTTATACTATCAGTTGTCAGCTAAGTTGCAATAGCTGACCACAGGCTCACCCCGAGCCCATTTCCAACTCAACATAAAATATGCCCAGGCTAATAGCAGGCAGTTGTGCTTGGCTAGGAGTGCACATACCACCGGTTGCCATAGTTAAGCTAACGAGTAGAGGCTTGCTCAGTCATGTTAATCGAAGTGTTTACAGCAGTTGTATGGACATGCCTGAAGTAATGACTTCAAGATTGGTCCACAGAGAACTGCAAAGTTGTCATCCAGCACCTCTGGGAATACAGCACAGAGGACAGCTGTTGCTTCTGCTGTTGTCCATAAAAGCATTTACTGTCCTCAAGAGATTAAAGTGTCAGCTGTATGCTGAAAAGAAACAATACAGCAACAAGCCCAACACAACAGGGAAAAAACTAATTCCATCCGTAAGATTCTCATATGGAAACACAGGGAATATTTTCTCTCTTTAGTTCATTTTTAATAAAAAATTTTTAAAAATAGAAAGAAGCTAGCAGAGACTGTAAAATAAAAAGATATGAACCACAGAAAAATATAACTAGGGAAGAGAAGAAAGCTAGCAAGTGAAGAGAAGATGAGAAGCAAAACAGGATGCCAAGTTTTGCTGATTGTTGTAGGGTCCTGATGGACTCTTTTATGACTCCTAATCACTTGGCCCACCCACCAGCTAATGCAGTGAAGACTGAATTTGGTCGTTTTTTTGTACCTTAAAGGGAACAACAGTTATTTGTATGATGCGTGGCTCATATCTTGCAGCATTCTGCCTGCAGGGCAACTGGTTATTTGTAGAAAATTGTAATTCTTCCCATGCCAGGGCACTTGGTAAGGATTCTGGCACAGAGCCCAGACAAAAGATGATAAAATATAAAATTCTATAACCATACTTGCTTACTTCATCTCTATGCAATCTGTTCTTCAGGAGCATTAGCTTCTGAGCTTTGAAGATGACAGTATCCTCAAGTCCATGAGCATAGAGGACAAGTTCTAGCAGAAACCCACAGCTCCTCTAGAGCATGTGGCAAGCATGGAGGCAGAACACAAGCCAAAAACTCTGTCCATGTGTCTCTTCATCTTGGCCAAAGACCTGACAAGGTGGGTTTGGGACCAGTGGAACCCCTTAAGACGCCAGAATCTTCTGACTTGAGAGAGCAGGAGCACACTTTGTTTTGCACGAAGCAAAAAGGGCAAAGAACATTACGGCAAAGGAGAGACTCCGTAAGCCATCCCAAACCCTGCATACCCACACAGTGGCCAGGCACAGTCTGGCCCTTGATGTGCACTGACAAGAATCCGTGTCATTTGGCCACAAGCCTGCAGCCTGCCGAGCTTTTCAGGGAACAGGGAAACAATACCGCCTTACAGTAAGCTTGCACAGCCTTGCCGTACAAGGACTGCGAGGGAAAAGCAGGGATGTGCCACAAGAATGAGATTTAAATAGTAAACAGTAACATCTTCAGTTGGCGTAGACCGACAGATCTCTATGGGAGGGAATAGCTGTGCTTTGCATCAGTAAGAACCCCATCCCTGCCACCTCAGTAGAAAGCTTTGTGTCAATATCCTTATACGCGTAGGAAATGAATGACAGTCTGGACAGAAAAAAACACTGGTGGCATAGGAAAAAAGACTGATGGTGATTCAGGAATGAGTAATGGCCAGTAGGAATACCACATGGCAACAGAAACCCAATTTAAGACCGCCATATGCCCAGGTACTGTCTCTTTTTTTTTTTTTCTTGAAACCCTCAGCCATGCTCAATTTGAATTTTTCTACATTTTCCTGGAGTTTCTGGCCCACCATTAGCCCTGTTTAAACTAAGAAGCAGAGCGAAGTGTACCAGCCTGCTGTCACCTGGAGTCCCAGACAGGGAAGCCTGCTGGAACACAGGCAGATTTGCTGTGCATGCACAAATCAATTACTCTGAGCATGTGTGTACATTGTACATTCTATAACCCTGGACCTGCAGCTCATATGCCATACTGGGCAGCTGCACAGATTCCTGCCCTGAGTTTTCCAGTCCTTCTGCTCAAGCTCATTCTGGGGTATCCTGTAAGTTTCTTGTCTTGCTCAAACTTTTACTCGGATGGAAAAGAAATTCCCCTCCATTTATGCTTGTTTCTTGTACAAACAGGAACGCAGGAGTTCTGCTAGCACAATGTGTTTGGGTACTGGTGTTTACAAGACAAGGGGAGGAAATGTTGCTGTGGTATGAAAATGCCATAGTCTTCCTTCCAACATGGGGAAACATTTCTGAAAGCAACTGTGACCTTGGAGTTATCAAGTCTAGCATGTGCCTCTTACACCTTCTTCCAACACTATTTGAAAGCTATCATCTCCCCCAAAATGACAGATGGAATGTGATTACAAGCATCATACGTTTAATTTCAGCCCCCCATTACTTTTAGTGACTCTACTAAAACTGCCTCAGATACAAGAGTGGGTGGTACAACATGTCCACACTATTAATGGCAGCAAAAATTCAGTCACATATACATTTTCCTAATAAAATACCTAATAGAATACACAGAAGAAGGGGAAGCTTATTGAGTAGACATTTTCAGCAAACCTACAGAACTGAATGTTTAACTGTTCAGACTGACTTTTTGTTTTAATGCAAGTTATTTACCAAATCAGAAAGGAATTTTTCATTATATTAAGACTCTCAGGACTTCCCATTTTGAAAGAGCAAAGGCTTACACTGTTTCATGCAACATAATCACTTTGGATTACGTTCCTAAGCAATGCAGAGTGAGAAGAATCTCAGAGTTGAGCTACCCCCTCTTGTTAGGATATCAGTTTTATGTCTTGCTTACTCTTTTGTTTCAGACACCTTTCTCATGATCTTTTGTAGATACTGCTACCACAAACACATAGGGATCTAAGTTGTAACCCCTTACCATATTATTCCAGAGAGCCATGGCCATCTCAGCATAACCTCTTACACTGAAATGAAAGCAGTCTGCAGCAAAGAAACTCATATCTGGCTTGCTGGTCTGCAATAAAAGCAAAAATGTATTTCTCATCAGATTTCAATCTCTGAGATCGGACATACTATATCTAATAGTGTACTGTACTTGGTATACCCACTTCACAATTTTGGTATCTTCCTAAAGGCAATATGCTCATGTTTTCACACTTAGGTAAAAAATAAACTCAGGTACTCCTAACTATGGGCTGATTACTGCACCTTGAGACCTTCTGTGTAATGTAGCCTGCTCAACTTCACATAGAAATTTTCATAACAAAACTAAACCTGTCATTAAGCCAACAGTCACAGCTGTTATATGGACACTGCCATTGACCCACATTCCATGTTGTACAGAAGTGATAGAAAACTGCTTATTATTGCTTTTTAAACTTCTGTGACTCAGACTTACAATCTTTCAGGTGTTGAAATGTCTGCTGAATTTCAGATAACAATAAAAATGGTGGGCTTATCCAGCTGTGGCAAATGTCTCTCTTAGGGGGAATTTGCCTCATCACTACCTGTATGGTGACCGTTGTTTGATCTTCTGGCTGCCAGAAAAAAAAAATGCAGATGGTACATAAAAAGGATCAGTACTATGCAAAACTGGGTTGTTTTGACCAGGATTCATGCTGGATATTTGTATCCCAAACTACACAGCATACATAATGCTAAGGCTTGAGAAAAGAAGGAGAATCAGCGTTTGGTTTCAAAGGCAGCTTCCTGTTTCTAGGCTTGGATGAGTCACAGATTCAAGTGCTGCTCTCCATTTGAAGAAACCCTGAACAAATTCCGTAACCTAAATCGGGAAACTGTGGTGAATGCTAACCAACCGCCTCAACAGGGGAAGCAACATGCAGTTTAGAGGAAGTTAGAGGGTGCCTCGTTTATGGGTGCACACTATGAATGTTTCCTAAAGCCATTTTGATTCACAGGCAGCACTGTGAATCCTCTTGCCTTCTTGTGAGACTTCCTGTCTTCTCCTCTCTCACTCTTACCCACAGATTCCACGCTGCGCCACTAGACCGTGCAGAGAGAAGAAAACACAATCCTTTGTGGCATGGATCTTACTGGCTTAAGAGAAATCAAGATACTGGCCCTTGCATAATGGGAAAGCAAAAGAGGACTCACGCTATCCAGGGGCAACAAGGTGTTCCGGAAAAATGCCTGCATGACCACTGCAAAGTCCTCCCGCTGTTCGTACCGACCGCTGTTGATCAGCTGCAGTGCTTCAGCCTGGATGCGGTGGAAGTAGTGAGAACAGAAGACTTACTCACAAGGCTCATCTAACATTTGTCAGCTATCAGAAACATGCAGTTTACACATCTTTCAGTGTAGGAAGCCGTAAATAGTTAGTGTAAATCCAGCTAAATGTTATAAAGCAGTCAAGAAAACAGCTGAGAAAATAATTTGGTTCGTGAAGAGATTCTCATGAGGAAAATGCCCAGAAGCTGGGTTAATTCAAAGAAAAAAAAAAAGACATAAAAGATATAGATTGCTTAATTAAAAAAAAAAAGGAAAAAACATAGAAAAAAAAGTAGTTCAAACCTTACTGATAGAAACCAAAGCTGAACAATTGCAATGAGATTAAAATTTACAGAAAATTTAAAAAGAGGAATAAGGCTAACATTTTTAGAAGTGACAAATGAGTCCAGAATGCCAACTTGAGGCTGAAGTGCACTTGATTTTTCAGAAAGGTGTGCTTGAATTAAAATAAAACTTAAACATTGAAAAATTACCTGCCACTTTCAAAAATTATGGTCACAGACATTCATACAAATAAAAAACCCCATCTCATTGTAACTTGCCATCTTATGGCTACAAATGCTAATGCTCCCAGTGGTATCTCAAAACATTCCTAATCCATCTTCCTTAGTTAAGAAAAATGACCCCTCTAGTAGGCTTATACAAGCATTTTCCAGGGTGAATTTCTTGAGCTTTGTCAGAGTCGTTGGACAACAGCCACTGCCAGAGCCAGAATGGAGAACATAATGTGATCTGATACAGTGATTCCTGTATTCATAAGAACATCGATGGAAAAAGCTTCTGCTCCAGTGGCTATTTATAGCTTCTGTTAATTTTGAGTGAATCTTACGCCTGAGGCTATGAAAAGTTACTCTCAGATATTAAGCTGGCCCATGGTTGGTTTACTTAATTTTTTCTGCTAAGCTGTTTCACGAAACAGCTGATGCAAGGTCATTTGTCACTCTTGCAGTGACATGTTAATTCATGTGAGCTACTCACTGGGCTCATAACAGACAAACACATATCAACAAAGCAGTCATCATTACTAACTCCTTTTCGGCTGTTGAAACAGCAGTTGGAAACAGAGCTGGTCTCCATCTGCATCCAGCTCAGAACCGAGATCAAATCGTAAGGCAACATGGAAAGACTTGCACTGCTACTAACTGGTTAGCTGGGTAGGGTTTCGATTAGGCTGTAGCCAAGTTTTTTTCCAGTTATCCCTCTCTGTAGTGCTGAAGATATGCATGAGAGGAAGGCCAGTGAGGGAAGCAATACAAAGAGACACACGTGAAGATGACCAGTTACAGAATCAAAGCATTACCTGAAAATCTCTGTTAACTCTCTTAATTTCTTGTAATTCAGACGAATTTTCCTCTGGGTTTAAGAAACATGGGCAAACTTTCCTTCAATGAAAGAAATACTAGAATTAAAAGCTAGTCTAGAATAGCCTATTCACAGTTCTTTGGCAGTGTGTGTTTGTTCAAGCAGCTCAGGATAGGTGCTCAAAGCTCACATGCAGAAGGGAGAGCCACCTCAGTGGCTTACAAGTGGACAGATACTTCAGAAAAGAAAAATCTCTACTGACTTACTTTTCAAAATAAACACCTGTTGCAGCCAGGAAGAGCTGCAGGACCCACAACTCTTGAGTCAAACAAAAAAGGGTTTAGTATGCCACACATTAGCAGGAAATCACGTGTATTAGGATAAGAAGAAAACCCACCCTATGAATGGGCTTACAGCAGATTTTTAGACATCTGGGAGTTTGAACTTAGAAAAGACAAATTTTTCATGTAGTCTGAGTCCTCGCACCACTCTGTTTTATTATGTTACCCTCATAACAAGAGGTAATAACTTGTGCTTCACTGAAATTTATATTCTAAGAATGTCCTTGGAATGAATATGAAGACATCAAGCAAGATAGTCAATTCATTATTTTCTCTTCCCGTGTGTTCCTGTAGTTAATCACTTGTATTATTAAAAATCTGTGCCTAACCTAATTTGAATTCATTTGGCATCACCTCCCAACTACTGGTCTTTGTTACACCTTTCTCTGCAAGACTAAAGAGGCTTTTCATGTCCATTCTGATGCCTTTAAAGACACTGCTGCTTTCTAAATAAAGTCCCTCGACCTTCTTTGAGTTAAGATTTTGGTCTCCTTCATTAGATGTGAGGAGCAGTTCCTGGTTGTGCTCTGCTGTATGCAGCCCAGCCTGCACCAGAGGTAATGCAGCACAGGATACAAAGAGAGGCATCAGGGATGTCAGCCTGTGCTGCTGACCAGGGGATGGCTGGGCAAAATAG
This sequence comes from Corvus brachyrhynchos, assembly GCF_000691975.1. Taxonomy (NCBI): domain Eukaryota; kingdom Metazoa; phylum Chordata; class Aves; order Passeriformes; family Corvidae; genus Corvus; species Corvus brachyrhynchos. Next base: position 5,443,231 of record NW_008240122.1, read on the forward strand.
CCTTCAAAGTTCAGCAGCACAACAATCATATGTTGACTGTTGACTTGTGCTGCGTTATGCTGCCTTAGAGCTGAGAAGTGATAACTCTGCTATCCACTCTGCCTTTTAGTTGAAATATTGGAAGAAGTAATAGAAAGTTGATGAGAATTAGTGCATCCGGTAAAGGCAGCAATGCAAGAAGCTTGGAAAGCTCAGTGTGGATGTCCTCCTGTAGAAATTGAGACTGAGCCAAAAAAGTATCACTTTCTAGGCAAAGAGCTGTTTTGCTCACTTACTTTGCTCTCAAAGCACACTCTGAAGAGCTTGCTGTGATTTGACGCAGTCCAGAGAACTCTAGCATCTCCACCATGTTGATAAAGACTCTTGGGAGCTGCAAGGATTATAATAACCAGACATACAGACATGTTACAAATAACAGAACATGATACCACTACAAAGAGGGAGAAGTGCCATCCGTAGGTCAGGGAGTCAGGGCAAACTGCACTGGCTGCAGCCAGTGGCATGTGCAAGGATGATGTATAAAAGGAGGGGGAGGGAGACATACAGTGGATGTCAGCCAAAAAAATTCCAGCAGCTAGTACAAACCAGCCGAAATGCTGCTTCACTCCCTGGGACATTTCCATTTGCTCTAGGGTAAATGAAACTGTTTATGGTTGGTTTAGCCATGAAAACTGGCTGTAGGGTCATGGTATGTCTGGTCCACAGCATAAATATGGTGAAACACAGTTTTTCTGAAACTGCAGCCCTCTCTCAGGGCATGAGCTAATACAGTTGTTGAAATGCAGCACGGAGGAACAGTCTGACTCCAGCTATTTGAAAGATGATCTTGCATGAAACATAATCACTGACAGTCTGTCAGAGGTGAGAAAAACATCAGTGTACTTGCCAGGAACATAACTTGCTAGGGTATCTGAAAAGCTTACCTCCTTATAGAAAATATCCAGAGTGTCCTGAAGGTGCTTTATATACTTTTGCACTGAATAGGTTTCCTGTTTAAAAAAAAAAATGAATCAGTCTTTTTAATGAACCAAGAAGGTGGTCTGTGAGAAGATACACCGACTTAACGCTCCTTTTTTCTTTTGCTGGCAGATATATTTCCAGATCAAGAAGTTTATTGGCCCATGTACAGAGGTTATATAGTGCTTGTGTTTTTATGTCATTAATATATTCCCCTAATCTCTGTAGGAAATCCTGAGGTATCTTGCCAGAGCCTTTCCCTGATAATGACTATATTGATCACATTTTTGGATTTTGCGTTGTCTTATGAACAGAACAACATCTTTTTTTTCAAACTGCCAGTCTGGAGAGACTGATATGAAGGCAGTCAGACCCCACAAAGCCCATAAGCAAAACAACTTTGTGACTGTAGCTCTAGAAATGTAGCTGTGGGGACAAAGGCTCCAGGTAGCAGCCTATAAAGTAAAGAGCAAAACAGAGAAAAGCACCTGGTCATTTCAACAAGCTTGGGTCCAGACCCCCAACCTGTGCTACATGAACTGTTTCAGAGGGGGTGACCACTGACAGCTAAAGAAAAGACATGTTTTTCACTATAAACTGATATTATTTTGAGTGTCATTCTGAAGCAAGAATTGGGCATCCTCAGTAATTATTGTGTGGAGATGCTTTCCAGAAGACTTCACTTGTGTCCCATAACATGCCTAAGATACCACACTGATTGCTTTGTCCAGTTAAGCAGGGAGAGCTCTTCATCTTAATCTTGGTGTTTTGTTCAGTATGGGCAGGTTCCCAGTATTTAAAAAACGCATTTCTCCAGAGCTGCAGTGCCCCGGTGTTAAAAGCTGTGTACTTGTTTCTGATACAATACAGATGAAAGGGGCAGGACTTCTAAGCACTTCTTAAACAAAGAGGAACTTTGGCTCCCTGAGAGAGAGAAAGGCTATATTTCCAGGGCTGGTCACCTGCCAAATGCCTCGATTCAGAGATACAAACCTTGTCCAGGCAGTACTGGCATAGGTCGCTGCCTCCAACAAGGACGGTAATCAGCTTCCAGTCTTCCTTGAAGTTAATTTTCTAGTGGCACATAAAATAAACAGATTGCAGCACCCATTGCTTAGGCATGCAGAGGTAACATTCACAAATGGGGCTAAACGGGGCACAGACAGTAGGGCAGAACAAAGGAGGTATGCTGAGTTAAGCTGGCAGAAGAAAAGCATCTCTCCAGGGGGAAAATCTGAACTGTTTGCTAGTCTACCGCAATTCACCTTGGCTTCTGTGAGGAAATTCCCTTCAGCAGACAAGCTCTGTCAGGGTAACCAAGCATGGAAATGTGTCTGTGGCAGCAAGCATCCCTACATGAATGTCAGGACAGGGATGGACAGGAGAGATTTGCCAGCCATGGCTGCACACTGCAGGCAGCGTGGGGATAAAGCCGTGTGGGAGTGGAGGCTGGAGTGACTCATGAAGCTGTGGAACTGGAGCTGCTGGGGATCCCTGCCAGCTGGGCAAGAATTATCCCGTGGCCAGGAGGGGCAAGGGGTGCCCCAGGGAACAGACAGCTGGATTAAAATAGAAGAGTCCAGGAGGCTGGTGACTTCACTGAGCTCATATAAGGGCAGCTGCAGCATCCACGTCACCACAAGCTAACAATAGGCGCTGCTGAGAGCTGGATCTCATCAAAACATTTTGTAACATTCAGTACAAAGAAAGGAATCAAAGGCAACTATTTTTAGTGTGGTGCATTTACATAACAAACATCTGCGAAAGGATCCCACAAATAGAGGGAGGGCCTGGGAATCACCCACAGGTCTGAATTCTCCTCTTTAACCGGCAATTTGCTCAGAAGGACTTTCATGAAGAGGCAATGCAATGTTATGGCAGGGACACAGCCCTCTCGCTTTTTAAAAAAATGCATTAAAAGCTGTGAATAAAACAAAGTACAAGAGCCTCTGCTCTTCTATTCTATTGAAAAGCCACGCCAGCTCCCTTCACTCTGCCAAACAATTGGCAATGCAGAGCAACTGACAGTGGGGTGAGCATGCAGCATCCATCAAGAGTTCTGGCATGGAGAGACACATGCTTTGACAAATCCTGCTTATTCAGTGCCTCCCTTTCCCATTCAGCCTGAGCCAAGGAGCACCAGGCACTCCCATTCCCTTAGAGGGAATGCTCTCCCTGAACCAGCAGCTCATACCCAGTCATCCACTCAAATTCAGCCAAAGCTTGGAGCAGGGCAGCTTTGAGTTTCTCATAGATTTCTTCCCCTCCTCACTTTTGATGCCCTTTGTAGCCCTCAGTGGAGTTGGCATAGCAGACTGGTCCACAATGCTAGATCCCCTCTAATTCTCTAAAAGATTATGGTGTGACAGAGATTCACCCAGTCCTGAGGTTTCTGGTCACTGATTAATTATTTGCCTGCTCAAAACCAGACTTTTCAAAAAACCAGAGGGCTTTTTCTCCTGCAGACTTCAGTAGTCCCTCTTCCCAGTATTGTGAATATCGTGACTCATGTTGGTCTGCAGGTACCTGCTCCAGCAATTTTACACTCAACCTTTACGACCTTCGACCTTCGCTGCTGCTCAACAAAGCAATCCTGTGACCTCACCAGAGCCTTCAGATTTCTCCCCTTCCTCACTACCATCCTTACATCTCCTGGCTGCACTGCACCCTACATTAGGGGTAATTCATCTGGTACATTCATTGGAAAGCACAGCAGAAACAAGGACTTTTCTTTCATCAGTAAAGCACTCTTCATGACTCAAGCTTCCCATTAATTACAGTCATCTCCCAGAGACCACGGGAGCACTGAGGCGTGGCCCAAATCCCACTTACCGAGCTGCTTCTCATCAGCTCCACCAGTGCACGTGCTTGGGCTGGCATATCACTAGGAGAGAGAATGGAAGATTTTAGATGTGTGCCCTAAAAGCATGTCACCTTCTTGATCTCTCACTCCTCCTTTCAGGGGATCTCAGGATCAGCAGAAATCAGTATAAGGAAAGTGATGCCTCAAAAGGCTGAGCAAACACTGAAGGACCAAGTTGCACAAGTGAATAATCTGATCTGAAAAGCCTTCAGCTTTTCAGCTGGGATGGCTGCCAAGTGGCACGCAACTGGTATGAGTTCTTCCCATCTCAGAGTTGGCTTAAGTGCATTTTGTTTGGAAAAAACACTAATGCCCAGATGCACAGAGACATTGAGTTGCATAACTCCCTTCAAAGATCTGCTGGGGGAGTTTGGTGCTGACACAGAAGCTGGGCACCTAACCAGCCTTCCTGATTCAGCCTTAAATTCCTATTGCTTGTCTTATGGCTGGAAGATATTGCTTACACTGTGGGACTGCCAGGCTGGAGAGTCCCAGTCCAGCTCTGGACAGGATGCAACATCAACAGGCCAAAGCAAAAAACCATGCTGAGACACCAGATGGAAATGAGCTCCTGATATACCAGAATAAAACTGTGCTTGAGCTAATAAGCCCTGCCTCTCTCCAGCAACTACACAAATGCAGTTACATTATTTGGATTCCCAGAACCGTATTGATCACGCTGAGTCAGCTTTGCTCAGGGTACCTATGAAATATTTAGTAGCTATACAGGCTTTGATAGCTATCCTAAATCTCTCCTGCAGCAGATTTAACGGTTGTTAAAGGTGTCACAAAAAGCTTCGGAAACAAATTCTGTGAGTATTCATGGAACAGGCACAGGGTAAGCCATACAAATTCTTTCACCTTTTGGTTCTTAACAGACTAGCAGATTTTTTTCTTCAGGAGGAGAAAGGAATTATTTCCCAGCTGCTCTTTTTTTTTCCCCTTTGCACTGCAAACAGGTATAGTTTTTAATGCCATTAGGGTAGCAGTGGGCTTCTATTAGTTAGTTTCAGGCACATTTTCAAGAAATCAAGGAATAAAAGAGATGCTCATGAATTTTTTCTCATTACAGATATTGCCTGACAGTGAATTAGGGACCTGCACACTGAAGACAGGACAGAAATAGGTACTGGTTGAATTAGAAGCATAACTAAAGCATTGGCTCAAAAACTATGGGCAGAAATCAAATAAAGAAAGGAAGCTTGTGTCTAATTTTTAAAAAGATAACAAATAAATCCCCCAAATACTGAATTGAATTTAAAAAGTAAAAACCCGAAACTCACAACTAAAAACATCAGATCACAGAAGCATGCCGAGTACCAGCAGGTCACCAGCATTACCTCAGCCCTGACATGCATCACAAAGGTCACCTGCCAGTCCATCACATCTCACTCCTTTGCAATTGTCCTTACCGTGCTGTGGCATTTCTCTCTGCTACATTGAATCCAGCTGTTTCCTTGGAACTGCCACTGGAGAAGCCAAAGAGGTTCGGATTGAATTTCTTCAGGATGTCTTAAAAAGAAAAGCCACAGTGTTTAACCACTCACAGTACAACCAGCAGCGCTGCCTCCCACGCGCAGAAGCAGGAGCCAGTTGAGTGGTGAGAATACGGACCTGTGTTTTCCCCTCATTCGTGTGACTTCACAGGAGCTAGAGACATGGCTGCTTTGAAGACTCTAGTTACTGTCCAAATTTCATCACTGCAACTATTTCTCCCCATGGGCCTGAGAAGTCAGGGCCTGGTGGCCCAGGAGATGCACAGGTGGATCTCAGGCACATCACCACTTTTGAATTTAAGTGTCAGAGTACTTGTGGCTACTTTCTTTCATGTACCAGAAGCAGATGCCCTGAATATGGCCCTCTACCTCTCACTCCTCCAGCTAGATAATACTACTTGTGGCAGTGAATTTTTTTCATTTTTCTAGATTTCACTGAAACTTTCAGAGGGGAAGCACGATGTCTGAAAACTGTTACTGTTACTGTGTCTGTGGTGCTGTCTGAACACTCTTTATAGAATCTCATTGATAATGCATAAATGAATTGCGCCTTCTATTTCTCTTCAAGCACAGTGATATGCCTGGTACAAGGCAAAGCACATCAGATTTTATTATTAACAATGTCAGGTATTGTCAAACTGCTCCACAGCATAGATCACATACAAATAGATCAACCATTGTAAGCCAAGTCCCTTCCAATTTATTGTCACACTGACCACTTAATGGTTTCTCTGGCAACTACTAGGGCAAAAAAAATTATAGTATTTTTAGATTTTTTTTTTCACTGCTATGTAGCAACTTGAAATCATCAGGAAGAACCACAGCTTTGTCAACAACCCTGGCTAGATGGACTGCTAATTGTTTCATAACCCTTCATTTGTCCACAGACATTACAGTCAGTCACTAGAAAGCACAAAACAAAATAAGGGAGGAGCAGGTCTGCCATGAACTTCTGTCAACTTCAGCACATTTACTCCTAATTCTTTTGGTCAAAAGGACGATACAATCACATGCAGGTCCTGTGATGCGGAGGGGGTGAATCAACTTTACAGCTGATCAGGTCAGTCTGGATTTCGTCTGTGACTCACATGAACTGCTCATACCCACAACAGACGGATATCCCCACTGTTTGCAAGGAGAGAATGACCATTTCCAGATGTTTCCTAGCATCCACTTAAAGGACTTTTAGCGTACTACCCAACTTTTGCTTTTCTAGGATACTCACTGGGTAAAGTAGCCTGGATCTCCAGGGTCTCATCACCTCCAATACTACAAAGGGAAAGAACAAAATCACCCAGTAGGGTTAATCCTGCAGCCATCTGTCTTATTGTCACCATATGTTGTTGTAGCGGCCCAAGAAGGAAAAAACAACCTCCCCGCCCAAAATACTTACTTCAAACAGTACTAAGGAGATAAACCACAGGAATTCAGGGAAAGTAGTGAAAGGATAACTCACATTAAATAAAGCAGGGCAGCAGCTAAGATAGAAGCTATGCCTTCAGGCTGGGAACAGACCATATTGGAAGAACTGATTTTTTCATATGGACATGCAGGGATACCTATCATTGAAAGGCATATGTCCTCACTAAAGCTGCTCCATGTTACCTTGCTGAAACTACATTTGCACGCAGTTATACATAGGAGAGACTCCATTAAATATTAATTAACTACCTATTTGCAATTCTGCAATGCCAGTGACAAAGAGCCTCTGCCTCTGCCTCTGCCATTCAGAACTTGCCCGTGTGCAGAGCCAATACACTCCTGCACCACTTCTGGCAGCCCCTCCTGAAAATATCCATGCCTGCAGACACATGCAAAGGGACGCAGAAAGAGCAAAGAGGACAATGTATACATGCACACACTTATCAACCATCCATCTGCCCATAGGGAGCAGGCAGTTTCCTTCCACTCTAGCATGGATATTGAGCTTCACAGCCTCTGATGTGCCTTGTTTGCCCACTTTGCAATAGCAAAGGTGTTTGGAGCGTCTTCACTGAGTATGTATGTATGTATGTATGCAGTGCTCTCACCATGTTCATGCCAATCCACACTCACTCAGACCTTCTAGCATTAGACACTGCAGTAGATAATCACAGCAACAACAACATTTTGAATAAGATCCAGAGAGACTAGCAAAAGGCTAAAAGGTACTGTGACAGAGGACCACGCTTGTAGCAATCAGGTCTGGTTAACGCACACACAAAAAAAACCCCAAAAGAAAAAAAGAAAAAAAAAGCAGCAAGAAAAAGCCCACAAAAACAAACACAACCCACCCCCCC
>NW_008240122.1:5451148-5470454 GCF_000691975.1 Corvus brachyrhynchos
ATAAGAATCACTCCTTTTCTCTTCCAGTCCTGCCTCCTCCAGTCCTTACCAAACAATACTTGCTGTGTCAGCATCCTTGCCCTGAAGTTACATACATAAAGATGCAACTACACAACCAGGTGACCCACACTTTTAACTATGTGCACAAAAATAGAGAAAGAAAAAAACGAGCATTCTCACTCACCTCCAGGAAAGTCCCCTCCAGTCTGTTTGTAGGTCAGGTACTTTGGCTCCTACTGCAGTCTGGAAAAGATGGAAATAACAATTGATAAAATACTAAGAGAAAAAAAAGCCCTATGAATTTAGGTAGGATAGACATCATGTTTTGAAAGTGCTGAAGCAATCTGGTAACATTACTCTGCATCCAGCCAAGCTTTTGCAATATCCCAGTTCTAGCATAAGTGGTCCGTGTCCTTACTGACCACCACACACTGGCCTGTGGGCAGCCCTGCATCTCCCATACTTCAGTTTTCTGGGCTTCTCCTCATATGTAAAAGGAATTCACCTAGATAGTAAACCATGGAGCATCAGAGGAGATATAGTCCAGGCAGAGGACATCAGACTGTAAGGTCAAGGACATAAGACGCTAAAGCTACTATTCATACTGTTTTAGCAACCCAGTGGGACCCAGATTAACATCAACAGCTTTGTATTTGTTTGGATTTTTTTCTGATGGAAAATGCTTCATCCTGGCATTTCCTGAAGAAAGATGATTTTGAGAGACTTAATAATCCAGAAAAAAAGCCCCAAACACTGATGAAAAATTCCCTTCCAGTTTTAGCTGTACATAAATCAGAGGAGCTGCTTTTTAATCTGCCAAGAAAACAAATCTTTGGTGTACAATCCATTTTTCCTCTCCTGGATCCAGTCTGCTAGTCTAACACACAAGCTTGATGAGGTGTAGACAGGATTTTTTTGGCCAGTATAGATAAGCATGTTGGTGTGTCTATTGCTTTCACTGTGCACTGGGGCTGAGAAGTCAGACAGATGAATTCTAACCAGTGACATGACTAAACTGCTCAATGTTTCATTAATCTCCAACTGTATCTAGACTGAGACAGCCTTCCTTCCTGCACTGTGAACTTTCATATCCTTCAAAATTAAATAAATACATAAAGCCATCAGAACAAACACCTCTGTGCTGAATTTGAGTAGCTCACAGGATGGGGACAAACCTCTAGCAGGGTCAGCACCCTGACTCTCATTCAGGGCAGCAGCTGTGAGAAGGGGTTCTTCTGCAGCTTTACAATTTTTTAGTGGTCTCACCTAATTTTGTATTCTTCAAAAAGCCATGGTACCAATTCAGCCATAAACACTGACTGCGTTCAGGGATCGTGTGGGAAGTACCAGGAGGACAATCAGTGTCTTGGTGGACTTGGCTGCTGCAGTCCCCCTGTGTCAAGGATGCCATATGAAGTGCACGTGGCTGCTGTGAGAGGTATGAGTATGTGTACACATGTGGGAAACACTCTGCCAGTATTTCTGGCCCCCACAAATAGTTCACTTTATAAAACCCCAAAACACATCTTACTGTGGCAGTGTAACTGGTAGGAACTGCATGAACAATGGCAATATGAGAACCTACTTTGCTCAGCTCTTGAGACCAGAGACCTCAAGCATCATAATCCAGCCCCTACGACTATGGCTTTCTGAGACATTTCACATACTAAAAGAACTTATATTTTAAAAATAAGAGGTATGGGATAGTGTCATGCCTAGCATTCAATATGGGGGAGGAAATAAAGCAATTAATTTTAAGAGTCATGGCAATGGATAGGAGGGAGACTCGTAGGGTTTTCACTTATTTCTTCTAAGAAAAGCTCAAAGCTTTGCAGCAGGGGGAAAGCCAGGATTACAGCAGGTCAAGCAAAATCAGTCTCAGAGCTAATGAGAAGGTGCATGATGCATAATGAAGACATGCACACCTGCCTGTAAAATAAGCCTGATCATTTAAGGGCTTCAGACCCTTCAAGTCCCTCTGAACCCAACAGGAACAGAAGCTGCTAGAATGAGCACTGGTTTAGTTCAGGAGTTAAAATTCATAGGAACTGTTGACGCAAATGTTTGCTTTCATCCCATGCTAGAACAATTCTGTAGGGCTGTGGGATTCTAGAACTTTTTCTCAGAAAACTTCAGTGCAGATCTGCAGTATTCCCTGCTATTCTTCTCTGGGGCTTTTTTTTTTTTTTTTTTTTTTTTACTTGAAATACATCAGAGCTTTAACTGGAAGACATCTAACTCAGGAAGCAACAACTGAAAGCAAAATTCTGAAATACAGAAGTATCAGACTTATCTCAAGTGGGAAGCACTTCATTCTGCAATAAATTATTTCCATGGGAGTTTCCAGCAAATGTCTTATTGCATCAAAAATATCAACTGCTTTCACTTTTTTTTTCCCCTCATGTCAGAAGAGACTGTTCCTATAAAACAGCCACTTCCCTTTTCAAAAACACTTGAATAAACTGTATGCAACAGAGAATGGGATCCCATTTCTGTCCTGGCCTGAATTATTCATTGCTGGATTACACAATTGCTAGTGTCACTCATACCCCTAGAGGCTATTTCTTTGCAAAGGGAACCAGGAAGATGAGTTTTGCTTTGCCAAGCCAAAGCAATTTGCTTTCTATCTGATGATGTCTGACTTGACAACATCTAGGTGGAAAACGACAACTGCTCTTCTCATTCTAAATGTGGGAATACAGCAGTACTCACAGTCAGGGAATCTCCCAGTGCTCCAATGGCTTTGATGTCAGCAGGCCGGAGTTCATGTACTGTAAAACAGGAGAAGAATAAAACCAGGATTACTGACAACTGACAAAATACTGGTTAGGAGAAGAAATATGCAAGTCTTAGATTCCAATCTGATGGCATTTTTGCAGACTTTTAAGGCAGAAAAAGCCTCAGGTTCTGTGTGTCAGCTAGGCAAAATGCGTAACTTCTTGCCTTTGCTTGCAACAGTATATTACACTAACATGGAAAGAAATGGACCTTAAAACAGCTTAGGTAAAAAATGGAAACAGACTAGATATGTTTACAGATGCATACATTCAATCACTTTTAATTGGCTTACAGGTTTGGGTCATAGATCAATATTTCCTATTAAAATCTCCCTGTAAAGTCTTAAACTACACACAGCACTTGCACTGCACTGCTTATCAGAGTAAATTCCAACTTGCTAAGTCACTAACACCCCTAAAACACTAAAAGGTCAATTTTAATCTGCCATGTTGCTGTATGATAAATGATGTATATTATATATGCATATGATAAATGTGATCATATTTATCCACAGAGACATACCTGCTGTCATGTAGAACTTACTGTGAATGGCAAGACAGATTTTTTCCCTTTGTTGCTAAATATATCAGCTTTTATTGTTTACTTTCCATCTAGGATGTGCAATTTCAACATCTTACTGTCTTTAAAAACAAAAGATGAAATTTTTCCTATGTGTGATTTTAGGTTAGGAGTTCTTTCCCACCTGATGTTGGGACACGACTAGATGGAGTATGTCCAGGACACGACAGTTCACTGCCCCAATTCTGAAATGACAAGTTACAAAATTGTTTCATCTTGTAGCTAAAAGATAATGTGGAATTCATATATGGTTTAGTTGTACAGTGAAGGGCAAAACCAAGTTAAAACATACATCCTAGTTTGGCGCCTATGTAGCTCAACAGTCTTTTGCACCTCTTTGTGGAATACAGTCCAAACAATAATTACTTTTGGTGACATTTTCTAGCCAAAGCATAAAACTTTTCCAAAGGCAAAACATTTCATCTTGAAATACTGCTTATGACAAAGTTCCAGAAGGAGAATTATTTTTTCCCTCTCTGCAGCCTAGAAATTTTGGCCAAGACCTAGAAGTTGGGGTCTCCAGGTCTGAAGTCTTGCTCTATCTCAAAAGATAAGAGATGTAAAAGCAAATAAAAATCAATAATAAAATTCCCTGCAAAGTTATAATGTTATATTAATGCATTATATTATTAATAAATTATTATATTAGCTGGTGAAGGGTCTGAACATCAGTCCTACGAGAAGCAGCTGAGGAAATTGGGGTTGTTTAGTCGGGAGAAAAGGAGGCTCAGGGGTGACCTTATCACTCTGTACCACTGTGTGAAAGGAGGTGTGGTGAGGTGGGAGTCAGCCTCCTCCCAGGCAACTAGTGAAGGAACAAGGGGAAATGGACTCAAGTAGCAACAGGGAAAGTTCAGGTTGGCTATTAGAAGAAATTTATTCACTGAAAGAGTGGTCAAACATTGGAACAACCTTATATATTCTATTACTATATTATCATTCCCCACATACCTTGCCAGGACCCTATTATTTTCCTAGAAACTTTCAAAAAGGGCTTGCTTTTACTGAATATAAAATTTGAAAAATCTTCAAGGCTTTAAAAGTTCCAGTAAAGAAAACTGTCAGGCTCTAAATAATTGTACTTTACCATACATTTGTTGGTGGCATAATAGTTATTATGTATATTCCACCAACTGAAGAAATGGAATCAAACACACATTGCAGAACACCTTAGCTCACCAGCAGAGAGAGCTGATGAATGTCCCCTTCTGCTTTTTGGTAACAAGCAACCATATTAGCCAAGAAGGCAGCAAGGGAAAAACTACAATTGTTACAGTGGCCAGCCCTTGCAAGAGCAATGAGAGCTGTGTACACTGATCGAAGGGCCAGCCCTGCTACAAGCAGGAGGTCAAGCTAGGGATGTCCTGAGTCCAACCTCAGTTATTCTGTGATTGCACAGTTCTACCAGACTAAAACTACATGGACCAGTGGTCTTCAGAAAGCATGGCTGCTGTTAAAAAACATCACAACAAATTCATCTGTTCTTGTAAAAAAATGGTGCAAATAGGCTCCGCTATCAATCATTAAAGTGGTTGCAGAGGCTAGAAAGGACAGATAGGCTTATTTTTAGATCAGAGAGGAAAGTGCTGCTTTACCCTCTCTCTACTTCTTTCCTTTATCACTTCAAAAGCTGTTGCTGTTCAGATTCACTGGAAGTCCAAGAGTTACCTATTTGTCGCGGGTTCGGTTTGTGCTAACCTATAACACTATTAAAAGCATAACTCTAGCTCTACAGATAAAAATCCCATTTCAATCCTGAAAACCATGGCTTTCTAAGAAAATAACTGCTGTTCTTTGTGACCCTCAAGACATACAAAGATTTTGATACTTGGGTTAGTCATGAGCACCCCCAGTATGTCAAACTAGCCCAGCCCCATTTTGACTGCCAAGCAAATAACTGCTCCATTTCTTCAAGTCCTACACACAACGTTTGTTTTTGCAGTTTGTTTAACATACCTCATGATAGTTGCTCAATCATGGTGGAAATTAAGTCCCTTTGAAAATGGGATTCCTATCACCTTTGCACAGAGTCACACATCCAATATGTAAAGGTGACCGCCCTCTACAGGTTAAGCTTACTTGAGTGCAAGGAAGAACGGTGCCTCCAGAACAGAATATCTAAGTCTTCCTCAGATTATTTGGGGGTCAGGATTCTAAGATAACTTCTCCATACCGAGAGGAACTTGCTCTCTGAATTAATTATGCATTCTAGGTTACTTACTTCTGGTTGCAGTTTTGATACAAATGCACCAGTAATGTAATTAATTTTGTTTGGCTTTTAGGAAAACATTTGTTTACACTGGAAAAAGTGCAATGTAAGGCAGAATTCTCTTTCCAAAAACTGGTAATAGTTTATGTAATCTATAAATTCAGGATGATGTGTTAAGAGACAAGATGCAGCTTTGCATAGTTTGCCTAAAATGCAGCAAATGGTGTAACAATTACCTCTATTGGCTCTCTAGTGGGCTCCACAGGTGTGTAGTTGCTATTCTTGTATGTTCCCAGGAATGGACTGTTCTGGAGAAAGAGGAAACAAAATCAGAGAAATAAGAGAAACTAGGCAATAAGGACATGGCACAAACCACAGCAAGTGATACCAAGGTATCATATAACCAAGAAAGTAATTGCCTAAGCTGTAAAATTGGATTCTGGACTTCGGAACCATGCTCCTTCCTTAAAATTCCTAACATTTGTTTTTAGAACCTTATCATAAAAATTACATATGCCAGATGCCAATTGCAGCTTAACATTTTCCTCTCCTAATGTTCCAAATTAGACTTTATTAAATGTTTAGTCCCTTCAAAAAGCACTGAATTAAAATCTAGACAAAACTGGGCAGATCTTCTGTGTCAGCAGCAGGGAGGTGAAAGATTGCTTACTGAAAACATCATTCTTCCCTCCAAGGGAGGCTGTAGAAATTTCATCGTTATTTTTGTTCCCTACTGATGCAGCATGCATTCAGGAAGACACGCACACCATATAGGCTAAAAAATTTCACCTGGAGGCCCACTTACCTCAATTGAGAGGAACTCCAGTATCTGCATAAGGAAGTCTTAAAAAATACTAAAATTAGAAGGCAGGCTTTTATTGTACTGAAGTTTGCCTCAAAACAAATAATTTTCTGTGGCTATTGGCACTTCCATCAATGAACTTTTCATAGCACTTAGGCTTACTAAAGGCTTACCATTTCTGCAAAAAGATCTATATACATCTTTTCAAGGCATATAAAACTTTTCTTTGCCTACTTCTGAAAAACGACATCTTTGAGTAAGAGTGAAGAAAGGGAAAGAAGTATAAAATCCACATTATTTGGCAGTGAAGAAGTTGCTGAGTTAATTTAAACTTCTTGGAAAAGTGCTGGGTAAATGAAGTAGGATCAATTTGAGTGAATCTGAGGACTTCTGAAATATGCTGGTTAATAACTCAGCAGATTTTCCTCATCCGACAGGATGGACACAGTATGGACAAAAGCCTCGTGTATAAGTTGAATGCCTGTCTCCAGAATTCAGAGAACTCAGAACTCTGCTCCCTGATCTGTTCAGTTCTTTGGCCTTCTTGTTGAAACTGCTGAAGAAAGGGAGCCAATTACTGCTGCCTGCAGTGGTCATTTCCACGTGCTGGTACCTAGCAACTGTACTGCAAGTTCAGCAGCTTGTTTTGTAATTGCAGAAGCAGCTTCCAAGGAGTCTGAAGTATCCCTCTTAGGGATCAGGCCAGGAAAACCAGCCTGCCACTAATTCAAGATAGATTCTCTGTTTTCAAAGCTGCTGCGGTGCCCAAACCCCACTGATTCTGACGGGAAAGTTAATGCAGCATATTCTGTTGTTTGCTGCTTGAGCTGCCTCTGTACTTCACAAACAACAAAAAACAACCTCTGCTACAACTGCAAACACACAAATCAGCATGTTGTCAATCAGTATTCACGGCCCAGCAAAATGGCCACGGGACACCAGCACAGGTATATAAGAACACCTGCTCACTCAGAGGTAAACAGAGAGCAAAGCTTTAAGTAAACTGCTTCCACATATACCAAACGCCTGCTCTCTGCAGCAAGCACAAGCAGTACAGCCTCCTGATAGCCACCTTCCAAAGTGTGGGTATATTTACCTGAGCTGGACAGCCAAGGACGATGTCAGCCGAGAAATCAAATGAGTTAGCTTTCTGGCCTACAGGCTGTAACTACAAAACAAAGACAAAAGAACCTGTTTTTTTAACCATGTCAGCTCAAATTTGC
Source organism: Corvus brachyrhynchos (assembly GCF_000691975.1). Taxonomy (NCBI): domain Eukaryota; kingdom Metazoa; phylum Chordata; class Aves; order Passeriformes; family Corvidae; genus Corvus; species Corvus brachyrhynchos. Next base: position 5,458,740 of record NW_008240122.1, read on the forward strand.
ATAACAATTCTAATTTTAAAAACTCCGACATACATATACCTTTCAAATCTATATAAAGATGCCTGCATTTACAGACCTAGACTTACAGCCAAGGCTGAAAGGCATCTACTTCTCAGAAAGAACATGGCAACTGCAAAACAAAAGAGCAGCTCTAGAAAGAAGCTTAAAATGGGAAGTGGAAAGCTACAGTGGATCAGTTTAAACTCCTGGAGGATTTTGGCAGGCACATGAAGTACCTTGGAACTTCGCCAGAAAGCAAGGTCATAAACTTTCTTCTCTTGCATAAAAGACGTTAAGAGTCCCTCAATTTTTTATAGCTAAGATGCATGATGGCATCTCCAACAAAAGGCTGTTTATGTGTAGAAGATAATACCAAATCTAATTAGAGGTACTGCTTGATGATTGCTTGCAATCATGTCAGCTGTTAAAATATTACCCCAAAGTATATGGAAGTTACTGTTCAGGATCCAAGATACTGCCTCTGACTGCTGGGTACTCCTGCACTGCAATGCTAAGTAAAATGGGTTTGCTTAAGCAGTCTTTAGTGACTCATTTTCATTGAGCTTAACTCATTTCCAAAAGTAGTAAAACTGAACTGAATTAAAGCCACTTTAAGTCCTAATGAGACATTAAGAACACATGGATTTAAAACAAACTTCTAAGCAATCCATTTTAAATTGACGGATGCAGTTACAATTCTTTATTTGGTGGTTTCCCATAGCAGCCCATAGAAACATCATCCTTATAAAATGCTATCCCGCCTTGCATGAAAACAGATGAAGACGACTCAGACGACAGATGAAGCTGCCCAGATGAAGCCACAAAATGACTGTGATCGTGCACTTGCAGCACCCCACATGCTTTAAGAACCAAGAGATTCTAGGCAGAGAGAAGTGCCAAGCCAAGAGGGTGTTTAACTAGGTAAGGAGAGACAAACACAAGGTCCAGCACTACCCAGGCCTTAATTGCAATGATTATTACAGAGATCATTTTAATGGTAGTCAGGTCTAGGTGAAGATCTCATTATATGCAGAACCTGTCACCTTACCACAGCATTCCAGAGGGCCTTGGCAAGCTGAGAATGGCCTTTCTGGCTCGGATGGAAGCAGTCAGGTGCAAAGTAGGAGACATCTGGATTCCCATCCTACAAATAAAAGCACAAAGGACATCTGGGTGTAGAAGAATCCCCACGGTTCCAACCTGGAGTTGCTGAGGCCAAATCGCAACCAGTAAAGAGAGATTCGTGTCACTTGTTGTCCCTGCTCCATTGCAGGAAGGATCCTGGTTATCTGGTAATACAAACTGTACTTCAGCAGACCCGTGAGCTACCAGAAACACTTAGCTAGAGATGATTATATGCCTCCATGGGCATATCCACCCAGAAGCAGCAAAACCACCATTTTCAATTACAGGTACAGCTCCTCTTCAGGTTCTGCAGTTAGGATGGGTTCCTCTCTTTGGTTCCAGCTGTCAGTAGAACTGGAACCACAGGCAACATTATGCTCTGCAGTACCTTCTGCACAGCTGTGAGTTTTGAAAGGATCAAGAAGCGAGTGTTTGATGGAAGGCAGCTGGGCTGACCAGGCACACCAGAGCAGTCTCCTTTCTGAACAAAGCTGTACTTTAATACAGCACTGGAGGGTCTGAAGGAAATGGAGTTTGAAAATTTAAATATTTAAATATCACACAAATACCAAAATTAGGGTCACACATGACCGAAACAACACTTTTGGTCAGAGAAGTTCTTCCTCAAAACTTGAGTGGGTTCTGTTTCAGTGTGGTTTGGCTTGCTTTTTAGAGGATTATTACTAAAATTTGCACCATATCTTTTGCCATGTTTAGAGACAGAGTTTTCAGTTCAGGAACATCTGAATGTTGTCTGAGATAAGAAAAAGAGCATCCTGAACTTCTTAAAATCTGAACGAATGCTTGTGAGACTACAAAAAATGGTTCAAAAATATTTTGCTGCTTCTGTTTTTATTTCTGTGTTCCCTACTCTCAGTACCAAGATCCCTAGGGATGACTTTTCATAGGCACCAGCTTCATGCACAAACAAACAAGACAAAAGGCCTGTGAAGTTTTCAGTCAGTTTTCCAAATTTGCCTGTAGCAGCATCTTGGTTTTTCAAAATTTCACCAGCTATTGGGAACATTTTCAGAATCAGACCAGTTCAATTATGCCAGAGCAATCCCTGCGCAATATTTTGCCCCATTTGCTCTTAGCTCCAGGTACATATGAAAATAGTTTCAGCTTTAGGGAAAGTTTGAGTCTTTTCCTAGATTTACAGCTTACTGGAACTTGCCATTCAAGGAACTGAAATATACATCAACATGTACATATTAACTACATAAAACTACTTCCACGAGATCATAGGTAAACTTCCCTTTCTGTCAGACACAGAAAAATGAGTTATGTGGCATAAAGGGGAGCTAACACCATAGTCTCCACTGAGCAATGCAGCTATGCTGCTTTAAGAAGTGTAACTTAATAACTCTTTTATTAATCAGGTTGTATTTTCAGGAATAAAAATATTTATGTACCTTAAAGAACATACACAAACAAACCTCTTAAATCAGGTTTTGACTCATTTTCCAAAAGAGTAATTGGAATTGACAGAACATGTAAAACTAAGAAGTTCTGACTATCTGAAGAAATCTGTTGTACTATACCAAAAAGCAGCAACTTCTCATAAGAAAAGCACAGAACAAAGTGAAACTATTTTGCATATGGTCTCTACAGGTAAGAGACCCATCCTTAGTCCTTTAAATGCAGAAGTCACCTTTAGATCATACCTGATCAAGAGAAGTCTCGAGATTTTGGAGGAAAGGTTGGATGACCACTGTGAAATTTTCATGAGTGTCATATCTGCCAGACTCTATCAGTCTCTGAACGCCAAGCTGCAAGAAACAAAAAACCATCAGCCATACCTCAACATCTCACATCACAACTACTTTCTTTGTTTGGGTTTTCTGAAAGCCCTGGAATCAAAAGGAAGTTTTACTTGTGAACTTAAATAGCCTCAGACATTGCCAAAGGAGGGCTGAGATGTTGCAAAGGGGCTGAGAAGGCTGGAACACTGAAACTGTTTGTCAGGGACAGGATTTTGGTGACTAAACTCCCACCGATTAACCTCTACCAGGAAACATAGTTTTTCTGAAGACCTCTGCTGCTCGTTTTGGTCACATGATAGGTTTGGATAGCAGCAAATGACCTCCTGCCAAGTTCATAATTTGGATGAAATACTAATATGATATATGCTTGGTAATCAAGAGCTCACCTCCACTGGAAATAAAGTAACTGTACCACTCTTGATAGCCATACCTGGTAAGCTTTGGTGGCATCCCTCACCATCGTTAAATTTTCTGAGTTTTCTTCTCCTGTGAGAACACAGCTACACAGATTACTGTGGGGGAGGTTAGAGGAGAGAACAGGAATAGAGAGAGTTAAACATCTGATAATGCAGAAGCCACCCTTTGCCACCCAATGCCCTCATGACATTACTTCTTGATCCTTTCAGAACTCACAGCTGTGCAGAAGGTACTGCAGAGCATAATGTTGCCTGTGGTTCCAGTCATGTTTCTGTGAAAACGTTTTATTGTCCTTGCTACTTAGTCTTATTTTCTGCCTCACATGAATGATAATACTCTAAGGAATTTTGGTTTCACACCCAGATATATCAAAATAGTGCACACTGCACAGAGGGCAGTTTGTTTTATTAATTACACCCTGGCATCCAAAGGCCCTGCAGACTGACAGAGGTCTGACACCAGACCCCCTGGGAACTAGAAAACAGGTCTTTGAAATGTACTGCCTGCTTTACCTCTGAGCTGATACTGTTCCAATCAACAATTCCTTTTGCATTCCCAAGACAGAGAATTTCTCTCTGTCTGAAAGGTCAGCAAAGAATGCAAATTACCAACTGCACTAAAGCCTCTGAAACAGGAGAAGCCTGTTTACTCTGGAAATACACCATGTTCCCACAAAAAGGCCTGCAAATTCAAATGTTTGTGCACTTCAACCCCATCTTGAAGAACCCTGTATCAGTAACTTTAACCATAGCCTTTGAGGTGTACATCATGTACAGTTCTAGATATGGAACACACTTAGGTCAAAGCCAAGAGAAGGAAATGCCATCAGGCAGGGTGATGTCAGCACTGCATGGGAAGTCCACAGGACTGTGCTGCTACCTTTAAACATCAGCTCAAATTATGAGAGAAGCATGGAATAAAAACACAAATGGGACAAAAGGAAGACAAGCCTTACTCTGCCAAGTAAGTGGGGCACTGAACTGGAGTGTCCACAAATAACTGTCTTAGAGGGAGGATGTCCATCACATCGACCAGACTCACTAGAGCTTTTGGAACCTGAAAGGCAAGTCAGACTTTAGCTTAGAAGGAACAGGTTACACAGCCCACAGTGCATTTATTTTACCCCAAGGTCCAGCCATTTGACACACCCCTTCCCTTTCTCCACCACTGGAAGGATAAAAAAATTTAAAAGAATGAAAAAGCAACAAACTCCCCCAACTCAGCTTTCTATTCTTTTCCCACACCATAGCTCAGTGTTACTATCTGTCATTTCAGACTGCATCTCACTACTGCAGATAGACAAGACAAAAGAAAATGGTTTTTGTAGAAGTCAACAGCATACGTTTGGTACCAGAATGGAAAAAAAACCCCACAAAATCAAACAAACAGAAGAGCTAGCATCAGTCAGTCATGTCTCAGTGTGAGCTAGAATGCTGGGATAATTTCACGCTACTTGCCTCCTTGTGCAGAATATCAAGAGTTTCTTGAATCCTTTTGATGTAATTCCCAGCTGAGTAGTGAACCTGATAGAAACAGAAGAGATTACTGTCAAATGGAGACACGAAGAATTTAGGTTGGGAGGCTGGAGAATCACATTAATTCACTTCCTCTTCTGCCCTACAATGCTGTGGTCAGTAGAATGTTCTTGCTTCTTTCTAGAGACTAGGGATTTTAAACATTGCAATTAATCTAAAACATAGGGAGGCTCGGTGAAAGTTTGGATTTAAAATAAGCCTTGTTGAGTAGCAGCATATTTAACCCAAATCCACTGGGCCCTTCACATAAAAATGCAGGAAGGAGCCCAATCTGAATGCATGCTGAACAGCACAAACCAAACAGCCATAAGCATGCTCACAGCCACTGATAAGCTCTCATAAAATTATGGGAAATCATTGCTTGTCAAGGTCATAGCTATAAATAAGGCTATAAAACTTGGCAGCAGCAGCAAAGATGCCTAGCAAGGCTCCTGCAGAAGCAGCACATTTCTCAAGCACAAGGGGTTGCAGGAGAATTGAAAATGCTCACAAGAAGTTAGCATATTAAAGGCAAGAGAGTGAGAGCTGGCAGTGAAAGGTGGCCTCTCCCTGCCGCCTGCCCACTCAACTCCCATGATCTCCTTATGGCAGCCCTAAAGGCTTTTCCACAATCCAGAGAAGCATAACATTCAAATATGACTGAGCACTGCAGCAACTCCCCTTGTACATACACCTCACCTGCTCCTAGCACCTCCCTACACTGTGAATTATGGGGTGATGACAATTGTAGGGTTGCACTGCTTTGAACTACCACTACCATTCTTGGATGTCTAAAGAGGCCAAGCTAGCAGCAGAGCAGTTACCACATCAGAGGAGTGAGGCATTTCTTCCCTTCCATTTTTTGCTTATGATCAAAAGACAGTAGCCAAAGCAGTGGTTCTTAGCCTGGAGTAAGCCAGAGAAAACAAAACCATCCTACTCTGTTGCTGGTAATTTTTATATCAGGGTACTGCCAGCAACAACCCCTGTCAAAACATAGAGCAGCCCATCTATAACTCATGTTATCTCTGTGAAGCCTTTATGGATCCATAGGTTTCCCTCGAGGTGTTTCTACACCGACACCCCCGTTTCAGATAACCACTTCCACTACTCACAGGGTCTTTGCAATAGTTGCACAGATCGTTGCCTCCAATATGCACTGTTATGAGCTTCCAGTCAGCACTGAAGTCAATTCTCTGTGCAATAAAGAAGAAAACGACGACTCTGAATTTCTTTAACTCTGTGATATGCATGTGGGGTCATTGCAGGTGCATCTGTTGTGTCAAGCAACACCTATTTCTATTCACGCTTGTATGTTTAAAGGGGTCTCAGACAACTTACCTGATCAGTTTTCATAAGTCTCACGAGATTTCTTGCTTGGGCTGGCAAGTGCCTGGAAAGAAGGAGAACTAGTGAGAGAAAGAAACTCCGGTATTGAGAAATCAACATTACCACACTTCAGACATCTTAAGTCAAGTTATCAGATCCCGGAAGGGTTGAGTGAGGACACATTACAATACTCATGTTGCTGTGATCAAATTACAGGTTCACATCTTGGTGATAAAATCAACATCAAATCAAACTTGAATACAGATTTTACTCAAGTTCAGTAATTTATCTGGAACCATAAGTTCAGCTCCTATTACAGTGCTTAGCACCTCAAACAGCTGAAAAGCCAGACACGGCAACAGTTGTTACAGAGAGCCTCTGCAGAGCTAGGCTGTTACCAGCCTATTCTTTGTAGACTAAAAGAAGGGAATCCCCAGTCCCAATATTTAGCTGACCTCCTGAGCAACATGCCCCTGAAAAACTTACGTTTCAGAGTTCACTGTGCACACTGTCCTCATTTTTGTAGTCTGAACCCAGAATCAGTACATAACTATGTGAAACAGCTCTGTGCACACAACTTTTCCAGGGTAATTAAAAATTAAAAAACCCTTCAAGATTACTCAGACAAGTTAAGATGACAGCCTTGCTGCTTTCCAATAGCCAGGTGAGCACTCTTTCTCTTTTTTCTGTACACACACATATATATCGATAGATTAGATAGATAGATAGAGAGATAGATAACTAAAGCGCAATGAGTTTTGAGTTACCTAGGCTGAATGCTTCAGCTTTGTTTCACTGCCCTGACACATTGGTCTTCAAATATGCATAGAGAAGAGAAGAGAATGGGGTCAGAAATCATTGACCTTCCAGGCAGGTCTGTGGTTTGGAATGAGCTGCATCTCCCTCCAGGCTCTTGTTAAAGACACCAGCTGTCTATCATTTCTGGGAGCATATCAGCTGACACTTGTTTTGTATGGCAACCAGAGTTTAGCTCTCCTTTGCAATGCTTTGTTTACTGTAGGAAAAAGAGAGGCCTCTCACCACCCTTTTCCAGTTGAATACTGATCTAACACTGGCATGGGAGCATCTACTAAGGAATGAACCCTGTCATACATCTACTTGTGACACAGACACTGCGGGCATGTAGTAGTTCTTATCACCATTACCCTTGTCCAATGCCATAACCTACTTATTTATATCCCAAAGCTATCACAAGCCACCACAATTTCCTTCTGTTCTTACTGTGGAAACCCCTAAGCTAGGGCATTGACTTCAATATTGACACAGAAGAAAACATCACTTCTTGATCTGACAGTCCACAACATATTTGATTTCTCATGCAGTCAGTGAGGTGCTGGTGCATCCTGAGCCAATGCAGTCAGCAAGATCCAATAACATCTTGAATGAAGTAGTGCCAGCAATCATCCATCCTTGAACTGCAGTTTCAACCAAATTTAGATCCTGACCAATGGAAAAAGTTTGCTAAAGGGTTATACAGATATTCACAGTTCCTGTCACCTGTTTTCTCCTCTCTCTTAAATTCTTAACCTCCTTTTTTTTTTTTTTCTCACATGAAATCAGATCCCTCAGCCAGGTTCTGCTTCAGCAACATTATTCAGATCTTTCCTTAACTCTGTCATGTACTTAAGTACTTAAGATACTTAACTCTATCATGTAATTAATGAATGCAGATAGGCTTTTTTGCTGAATGAGACCTGCATTACTACATTTTCACTTAGTTCAATAAAGAGCTCTTCAAAGCAGCCATGCCATTTCTTATGCCTGGTTTCCATAAACTGGTAAGGCTGCAAAATTATCTGATTTCAGAAATGTCCCAGCACCTCTGGAAAGCACTTTCCAGATTAGCACCATAAAGCAAGACAGGCCAGGTAACAATTCTTAAATACCAGCATTAGCTGGTGGACTTCTTGTGCCCTGTGAATCACTGGAAAATGGATGGTTTTGGCTGACGGAGAATAAATGCTGGATTGTATCATCATTCCCGGGTCAAATACCTAAAGCAGGAAAAAAGTTTCCTTATGTTGCAATACATTCCAGTAGATGAATTAATCTTCTCAGGTACATCAAGAGCCAAAACATTATAGAACAGAGCCCCAAAAGGAGTATCTCAGAGCTCAGGGCTAGTAGTTTACAGGACTTTACTTTTGCACAACTTTCTGCAGACAATTATGAGACAGAGAAACATCAGAAGACAAGCAGAAATCTGGCATGATTGTTGTCTGTGTCTCCTTGCTGAATGTTTACAAAACATGGTTACAAAACAAAGATAGCTCGATTTCATGATGTTTATCCAGACCAGTCACTTGCAGGGGAAGAGAGAAAACTAATTGGTGTAGATGAAGTAAGCAATTTTCATTAGACTGGCATGGATCAACTCATTTCAAACAGCTAACAAATAGCTATTTAATAGCAATGCCTGGGTTGCTGCTGATACAAGTTGTCTTAAGTTATAATGGTGACTTAAGAGGTTGTGTATCCTGCTTCAAGTCCTCCCACCAAACCAAAAAGACTTTTTAGGGATTTAGCCAATAAAGAATGCAAGACAGGCACCTATCTCGTTCTTTCATGCAACAAGCAAAAACTGGAGGTAATCTGGATGTATGCTGAATACAGTATGTTAATACAGTCTCATTAATGGCTGATGCACATTTCACTGACATACACGGATACATTTGGTCATCACCAGGTAAAAAAAGGCCTTCTCTCAGTTCTGGGGGGGGCTGTAGGATACAGCAGGGGACCTAGTGCCCTATTTCTGTCATGAAATCCATGTATTTACTGAGATTACCAGAATGACTCAGAAGTTACTCAAGGCCTACAGGAGAGCAATAAAAAAACCTGATAAATCCTAATAATCTTTGTTTAGCTACAGCAAATGCAAACACCTCTCTTGGCTTCAGAACTTCACTTCCAAGACTCCTTCAGAAAGCAAGACGAATTTTTCTTTAAACAAACAAATTAAGGTCTGGGTAATATCAATTCACAATGTCAAATCCAGGCATGGTCTGCCAGATTCTGTGCCCAAACTATGACTGAATTCAAGCAGCCATCTGTTTTGTTAATTAAACATCACTGACTTTGAATAAGTATCCAGGGATTTCTATGATAAGCAATGTAGCAAAGCTCAACTCATGGAGCTTCCCAGGTGTGACTAAAAGCAAAGAGCCAAATTCAGATGACTGCAAGACATTACAATCCCTATTATATTGGCAGAACAGGCTGCAACTGCACCAGGTCTGCAATGCACCAAAACCCATGTATGACCATTAGTAATTCTCTTTTCTTAAGCTTCCAGACTGTTTTTTTCCCTGCCTCTTTCTTGTCCTCTCCTGCTTGCTTATCCAAAAACCTGAGGCCATAATTATGTAAGATTTCATCCTGTTTCACTCCTACTTTCTCTTTATCAATTCATTGCATGTTCAATTTCTACAAACATTCATGTTCTCAGAGATTTATTGACCAATAAATAGATAAATGAATAGATATTGAACAGGAAGGGTAGAAACCTCCAAAGAGAGCTTACCGGTTTCTTGTTTGTGGATTTCATAACCAGGATTGTTAGTTTCATTTGAAAGTTCAGCTATGAAATAAACCCATACATTTAACATGTTTTGAGCCAATTTTCAACTCTAACTCAACTGGTTTTGCTTGCTCTTCAGAGCAAGCTGTGACAGCACATGAGACAGTTGAAAGGCAATTAGATGAAGCATCCATCACCTAAAAATGTAAAACAAGAAGCTACATACTCAGCCTGTGCTCCAGGAACTGCTTGGTTAAGGAATGCATTGGAATCATTCTCACTCCCGGTACCAGTAGAGTAGCCCATGATCTTAACATTGAACTTTCGAAAGATGTCTGAAAAACAAAGGTGGCAATGAAGGCAAAGAGACTCCAGCTGCTCCCTGCCTACAGGGACTAGCACACACCAGCACTGCCACAGTTTTGTCTCTGACAGCACAGCTGCTGCTGCTAGATGGATTCACCAAGCAGTGTGGAGGGGGTCACCAGCTGGCAGTGACTCAGACGGCAGTGTGCTTGCAGTGCCCTGCACTGGCACCAGCAGATAAGAAGAGCAGAATTGAGGACTACCACGTGCAGTTCTCTCTCATGTTGTAGTGGTTAAAGCCTAAAATAAAATTCTCACACATACGATGTTGACTTTGTGAAGTGAGTGCAAAGGGTCCTTCAGCCCAGCAGGAGCTGGTTTTCAGCTAAAGGATCTGGGTCTTCTTCACTGCTGTGCAAAATCTCATGCTACTGACAAATGTGAGGAACAAAGCCTTAGATGCATGGTTCTGATGAAGTCCCACCATGTTCTCCACAGTAGTTTCCAAAAGGAAGTTGACAGTAATTTACAGCTGAGAGTGAACATGGCCACATCGCAAACTATAAAATCTACTCTAATCTCAAAGACTGAGTTTAATCACGTCTTAATGAGGGCTTTAGCAAATGTAATAGGACTCAATGAATCAATTAATTGCTGGTTCTAATTATATTCCTGTTACATTCTGCTTAAAATAGTGGTCAACACACAAAAGAACAGTTTACTGGCCCTCTTCGAATGGAAGTTTATTATTGCAGCTGATCCAAACTGAAACTCGAGAGGCTTTACATTAACAATAGACTGAGATATGAAAAGTTGCAGGTTTCAATGAAGAGGAAGTTAAAATTATGTATATAAAAGACGTGTTATGAGTAGGCAGCTTTATTTACCAAAGAGGCCTACTCTATGCAAATATTTCTTTTGGAAATAATTGTGATGGAATATTTATTAAAAGCAAATATTAAGTACATCATGAGCACGGACATAGCAAGGTTATTTAGAAATTCAAATAATACTCAACAAAGAGTTGAAAAGGAAGAGGGAAAAGGAAGTAAGGGAATTTCTATCAGGTTCTCAGCGTCATTGATGAAGGCAACTTTTTATTTTTTAATCGTAGGATACTGTTTCTTTTAAAGGTAGTTCTTGTTAATTACACTAAACCAGCTTTGAGATACTTAAAAGCTCTCTAGAAATCCATCAGAAATGAGCCCACTGCATCTCCTCGATCTTGCCATATTTTATATCTAGCAAAGCGTTTACTTACTAGGTAGAGTTGTCACATTCTCCAACGACTCATCTCCTCCAATACTAAAATGAGAAAGGAAAATCCCAGTCACTCATCTCTTATCTGGACACACACAATAAACAAAGTGAAAACTTGCCATACATCATGGGGAAGAGCAAAGGGTTATTAATTTAGTAACTATTGATCAGAATCCATGGAGAGGACAGAAGTGGAAGTGCTATTGGGGAGAACAGGTGAGGTTTCAGTGGTGAAGATGCCCGTCAGAAAGATTTAATGCTCTTGCAGATGTACAGGATCAATAGTCAATCATTTATCAAGTGGAAGAAAAATGCCTGACATAGCTTCATACTCAAATGATCAAGCCTTAAGTATTGCAGATTAGAAGGTCAACTTTGAGGCCCACTCCAGCCTCATGAAGCCACTCTAAGGCAACACCAAACACAGACAGCCCTTGAATGACCAGAGAGGTTCAGC
>NW_008240122.1:5470627-5492796 GCF_000691975.1 Corvus brachyrhynchos
TTCAGCAGTGGTTCCTCACTCTCTTCTCCTGCTTTCTGCACAGGGATATATTTCTCCAGCTTTTGTGTTGACAGGACATACTGAGGCCACACTCCAGCATACACAGAGGTATTAGTACAGCACAGAACTGCTTCAGTCAATATCAACAGAGCTTTATCACAACAGCAAAACAGTTTAGTCTTTTATGACTGTGTGTTGCTGTATGTGGCAAAAGTTCTCTGGCCAAACTATCTTCCATGACACTACAAAAAGTTCAGAAATAGAAAACTTTGAGAAGAAGTCCCAAAACCAACCAATTCTGACTTGTTTGTTCCAGTGATTCTTCTCCAGTTTTGTAGATTTCCAACCTGACATCCCAACATAAAAATGCAAACTGTTGCAGGCAGCCAAAAATAAAAGCACGAGAGAGATCAAAAAGCTTGCTTAAAATCCACTGCTGAAAATGCTTTCTGTCAAGCTACTGTTATGACAAATCCTGGATCATGATACACGTTCAAGAAATGCTAGCCTGAGAAGTAACTTTTTTTTTCAACTTTCTGACAGCTGTAAGACCCCAAACACATCTCTTCATCACCTTGGCTGAAGACTTACCTCCAAGACAGTCCCCGGTATTGAGTGGTCACATCCTGGAGGGTGTCTGAGGCAATTCCTGAACCAGCCTGGACATTATTTTTCAATAACCAAATGAAATTAAAGCACAATTACTAATGCAATAGTAACTTGTAACACCAATACATAAACAAATACAACTTACTAATTTAAATAGAATTACATAGTTGTTTTGTTTACTTTTGAATTGAATGGATGTCTTCCAAAGCCTTAAAAGGCATCTGACTTTTCCCAAACCTTTCTCCTGAAGAACACAACAATACCTTTCATAATTATTTACAAGCATCATACTGTATATATGACACACAAAGCGTATGATGGAGCTGTGGAACAAAGACGTGGGTCTAGATGAGATAGATAACTTTTTTATGGTTGCATTACTCAACAGTGATGAAAACATCTCAAACACATCAAACTTTCTGGCTAATAATATGAAGCACATATAGAACTCAGCAGAGAAAATAAACATGTATCAGAAAGAAGCACCATAAAACATCTATACGTACCAGTTTGAAAACCATTGTGCTAGATATGGAAAGACTTATAGCAGAACTGGAGCCAGGAGGAAGCACTCTCTACACTTACCCTGAAGAAAGAGGCAAGCTACTCCTCTACAAGTACAAGCAACTACATCCCTCCTAAAACCTCCAGAATTCAGAAGCAGAGTTCCTGCCAGCTGTGATTGTATAGTTTCATTCTGAATCTAGGTGCAGGTTAGTACTTCAGTACAGCACAAGACCAGGCAGCCTATCTGCTGCTACCTTAGATCAAACCAAAATACTACATTTTCTCCTATGTATAAACTTTATTGAAATAATAGAAGATTGGTGTCCAGAATAACTAGGCGATAAACCACTGCATGTTCTACGAAAGCAGATTTTATTCCTAGCTCCTACAGACTATACTTAGAAGCAGAAGAACCTGCATATTACAATACAGCACCCTAGATATTACAATACAGCAACCACAACCATATACAGAATATCTTTCATTTGTTAATACTGCAGGTTTACATCAAAATGCTTCTATTTGTTTCAGTAGCCTCCTGTGTGTAGAAGTTGTAGCAACGTCTGCCAGAGCATTGTAAAGGTTCATGGTTTGTGTACACAATGTCTTTGTTGTTAAGGCTCAGATTCAGTGAAAGCTATGTTCCAATTACATCTTTCTGTCCAGTGTTTCCTTTGACCTGGCTGTAGAGTTTCAGTCCTTGACCAGTATGAAAATATGAGGCAGAAAGGCATAACTGGAATTGAGGATGTCTGGATTTTGAGATACATTCCTTCTTGGCTACCGAAGATAACCATCAGCAGCAAGAACTATATTGTGATCAAGAAATCAGTTAGTAGTTAAAATAGGCACAATAAAATGACTAAATATCTTCTGAAATGCATTGAGTCACAGGGCTCTCATGCCATATTTCCTTATCTCATTAATGCTAAAATGATTAAAATGCTATTATCCAACACCACTTAGCTGCATTCTGCTCCTGAAAGAACCAAGGTTGAAGAACAGGCTCATCAGTCCATTCCCATTCAGAAAAAAACTTTGGAAAGCACAGTAACCTAAGCCTTGTGCTACGTCCCATTCATTTCAACAGCATCTGATCTCTTCTGGCTCCAATTCAGCAAACTACTTAGGCACCTCTTTAAAGGATTTGCCTGTGTTTTTGCCTGAGTTCAAAAGCACATGAATATGTGTGTCAGGGAAATGGAGTGCTGGAAGACTGACACCTTCTTTCTGGATCTGGCTGCTAGATCTATCTGTTATCATCCATGAATGAACAGATCTTCGCTTCTGGGTACAAGAGCTATTTCCCCTCCACCGGAGTGCGCACATGTTTGTAGCTTTACCAAGAGAACAGTAAAAACACTGTCTTCTTACCGTCAAAGAATCCCCAAGGGCTGCTACAATTTTCACATCAGCTGGCTTTAGGGAATGCACTGCAAAGGAAAGAGATACAGTTGAACCTGGTTAGGAAATAGCTATTTTTTTTCTCTACTGTGTGTGTGAAATACTCCATTGCACATTGTGATGCTCTGTCACGTTGTTTTTGCAATACCCAAGTGATAAATCAGAAGTTCTTTCCAGCTCATCCCCTGTGATTGTAGCACCAACGTACGCATATTATTCAGTATTTCAATGGTTAATGTTGCTACTGAACTGATATAAGAGCAAGGAGCAAATAACAGTAAGTGGCAAACAATATCCAGCACCAAAGTGAAGGTAAAACAATGCAGAATTACACAAAGCAGGAGCAGCACATTGAAGATATAAAAAGACTAAGGAGAAGACAGCATGAAGTTATTTGAAAAATCAAATATTGCAAAATTCCAGATGAACATGAATTAAGCTGTACTTCCAGTTTCTCTCCATGAGATTTAGGTAGAATATCTTATAAGCTATGTCAGCACTCGAATTTGGATTTTATCACAAATTATTTTGAAGTTCTCCACTGGCAGTGAGTTCAGTGAAGCTACTTAGTCAGAATGCTACCTTGTGTGACAATGTGGCATTGTATCTTTTAAGCATCTGCTGAAAAACATGACATCCTTTCTAAGCAGTGTTTTTCACAGTCCAGCAGTCATTTCAGCAAAAATTAACATCACCTTGAAGGACGGCTGAAGGTAATGCAACTTCTTAACATAAAACAGGCAAGACTACCTGAAGCTGCAGGAGGGGAGGATGGAGACCTGTCCTCGCATAGCAGCTGGCTTCCATAATTCTAAAGAGAAAAAGAAAGCTGAATAGCATTTGGCTAGCAAATACAGTCAGTAGTAACTAGGATCTTCCCAGCAGAGGCCAGGTGGATAAACCAGAGCCTCTTTAGCATGTAATTAACTAGACAGGTTGCTCAATTCAATAGTCATATTCAGAACTGCTCAGAACAGCACAGTGTCCTGTACTGACAACAGTGCTGTCTGAGCACGTGTTCTTACAGGTGTTTCCAGAGGCATTTTGTCTAACTCAGGGAGTATGTCCCCACTCTGTGCCACACACTCAGCCTCCCAAGCCCCTTTGGCCAAAGACTGATTTCCCCTGTGCTGCAGAACATAACTCATTTGGTTACCACACAGGAATAGATGCAGCAGAGTAACAGTGGGATGGTGATGTTGACACTTACTGGAGTTTGGTTAGGGTATGTGTAATTACTGTTCTTATACGTCCTCAGGAACGGCTGAGCCTACAAAACAAAGCAATTTGAATCAATGCAAAGCATCAGAGGAACACGCGGAGATTTCCATTCTCCAAACTTCCATTCTCAGACGTCTGTAGATGATTAGCAGCTTGATGCAAATAAAACCCCAGGGATTTAAAAAAAAAAAAATAATAAAAGGCCTTTTTAAAATCTGTATAACAACAATGTAAATCTGGGCTATATTTTTATAACAGAAGTTAGAGAATACCCAGCTGTGTGTGGCTCACAAGAAGCTTGTGGCCCCACTGCAAGGTATTCCCAGCAACTCCTGCAGAGTTGTGCTGAGTGGTGCCATCATTGCTGTTTCCCCCCACTGAAGCTCTGTCAATCAGTGTGGGTACTTGATGATTTGATTAGGTAGGCCAAACACCCTGCCCCTGTGTTTTGGCCAGCTGTGATGTGTGACTGTGAGGAAGTTTACTCCTGCTTGCCCTCCATCATCTCCTGGGTGAGTGTTCATACTGCTCTTGGTGGCAGTGGCGCAAACTGTGTGGGGAAGAGCAGATCTCCCTCACAGAGACAGAGCTCCAGGCACTGGGGAAAGACTCACACAGACTCCCAGTCACCCCCAGCACCTCCACATAAACACAGACACCCTTACCTCAGATGGACATTTGAGAACAATCTCATCTTCTATGGGCTGACTATCTGTCTTCTCCCCTACAGGCTCCAGCTGAGGGAAAAAGGGGAGTGCACAGAGGAAAAGCAGATGAGTACCAGAGAGCAGTGGGTGATGCTGTGCTGCCAGTCACTGGAAACTAGACAACTGCAGGGCACTGCACCAGTGCTGGCAGCTGCCTCCATGCACTGTTTCTTTGTGTGCTGAAGAGGCTAATTCCCATACATCTTGAATGAGGCCTGCTGATCAATGTGCCTGGCAGGCATCATCTTCCTGAGGGACAGAGCCTGAACACACCCAGCCTTAACACACCCCAAGATTTACTGGTGTGACATGACTGGTTTAACAATTCAGGCGACCTTTCTCCATGTGATCACACTTTTCCTTCGTAAACACTGTTCCAAGAGATATGGCTAGCTACCTAGTAGCTCCCTGGGGTTTTTTTGCTGCCAAGGCCAGGATGAAGTGAACAAGGAGGGACCAACACAACCTTTAAAAACCTTACCATGTTGTTCCACAAAGCACGTGCAACCTGGGAATGAGCCTTTTGGCTGAAGTGGAAACAATCTGGGGCAAAATATGAAGAATCTGGTGACCCCTCCTAGAAAACAAGATAGGTGCTGTCACAGAGGCAGCAAACACGCAACAAGCTGTGCATTATGTCTTCTCTCTTCCTGTGAGATAACCCAGCGGGCTCCTAAACAAAGTATCTGCAAAGGCCTCTGAGGCAAACAGAATTAAACCAGGCCAGAGAAAGTTAGTAACTCAGAATGAAGAAGCCTTTTAAAACTCTTTAATATAGTACTCCCAAAGTAATAAGGAATACAGACCATTGTGACTCTGAGTACAGAAATACATGGGCACAGATATCAACTGTGTTCTTTATTTCCCTTGAGATTTACACATTACGGTGCTTTGAAACATGTGGGTTTTCATACCAAATGTCATTTACCAAAGTACTGGAAAGGAGTTGATGTGTAGGGAAAAACTTAGAGCAAGTGCTTCCTGATGAAGACTTTGAACTACAATATCTACTTCACGGTTGTCCAAGTGCAGTGCCCCAAATCAAGGTCTGTATTCCTGTTGCCCATTATCTCCACTATTCCATAAACATTTTCTGCAGTTTTGGATGGTAACTGAATATAATAATTACTATGTCAGAAAACTGCTGGCTACATTTACAGCTAAAGTTTTGACAAGTCAAAGGCATTGTACCAGGATTTAATGTAGGTGTGGTTTTCTTGTTTTACCTGTGTTTTTGGCATTTCCATATTAGTCATAAATGGCTGTATAACCACTGTGAAATCATCCTTCGTGTCATACCTTCCACTCTCCACTAACTGGCGGGTTCTCTCCTAAAGAGTCAAGGAAAAGTCGTCATTGTTCCTTCTTCTATCCTCAGCTCATCAAGTTGTTCCACCCATTTACCCCTCACCCAGGGGTTGCCCCTCCCTCCTGCAGAAGCTCAGACATGACCATGGTTTTCAGCTTGTGCCAGGCAGCCAATGCAGACGCCTTTTTGAGACACTCATCCTGGTCTTCTTTGCAGAGGGGCAGCCTGGGAATGGCTGCCTGACTGACAGGGACTGGCAGCCTGCTCAGGGATTAGGTTTTCTGTCAAAAAGATGTCCTTCCAGAACCACCGAAGTGTTTTTGGTTTGGCTGACATGCCGTGCCTGAAAGCTTGTTCCTGAGTTACCATGTTGTTTGGCTTAACCTGATTTCCAATAACATAACAGATCAAAAAACTGCTGGCTCTCTGCTGGCTCTCTTAATGACCACAAAAATACACTCCTTTCTACGGCTCTGTTACAATTTTTCTTCTCATCTGTTTTGTTGGTTTAGTGAAACAGAATTGTAAAGATCTTGATCCTACTTTTTAAAATCACAACTACAAATATGTCATTAGAATGAGTGGAAACTGTCCCCCACTTTTAAATTAGCCCATCTATGGTCCCCTTGATCAACAGAAGGATGACATTAAACTTCTAACAAATGCAATGTGCCTTACCTGATACTTTCTGTTAAAGTAGATCAACTTCTTTAATTCAGTGGTATTGTCCTTAGGGTTTATGACACAAGGGCACAGCATCCTGTGGAATAGGAGCATGGCACTGAGATTTGCTCTTCTTTTTCCCCCTGCTCCTGAGCTGACAAGCTGCAGGATTAAAAGCTCTAAGAGGGATGTCTTTGAAAGGCCGTCGAATGAGAGCATTACCTCTCACCCCTGAGTTTCTGCACAGTCTCAATTCTTGAGCAGAAACACATTTATTGGGGATAAATTAATGAACAGAAAGTGAGGAAAAGGCTCCATGCAAGCAAAAACCACACCATATGCCCATGGCAAGGCTCCAGCAGCAGGAGTTTTCTCTGTGAGGAGGGGCAGGGCTGCCTGCTCTGGACACAGCTCCAGCAAACCAACCACAGGGCATGGCTGAGCCTCTCAGCCAAGCTGGTGGTGTCTCTGTGAAAACTTGCTTAAGAAAGGGCAGAAAACACCAGAGAAGGAGAGGAGAGAACAACAGCAGGAGCAAGGAAGAGGTGCTCCATGGCAGAACAGGCACTCTGTGGATGGACATGACTGAAGGACTCATGCTGGAGCACAGGACAAGAGTGAGCAGGAAGGAGTGGCAGAGAGATACCAGACCCAGACCCCAAGCCATGCCTCACTGAAGGGACTGAGGGTACCCTGCAGCAGTAACAAGGGTGGAGGGAGAGGTTCTTGGAGCAAAGTTTAACCTGAGAAGGAGGGAGGACAGGTGCTTTAACTGTTCAACTTTTTTGTTTGTTCATTTCCCAATACCCGAATCAGCAATTAAATGTTTATGCTCATGGAAAACAAATACAATTAAATTCCCCAAATCAGGTCTGTTTTGCCTGCAGTGATACGTGGTAAATAAGTGGCTTTCCTGCCTTTATTTTGACCCATGAATTTTCTTGCTCACAATCCTTGTTTTCTCCCCATGGTTCCAGGGTGGGGTGAATGAGCAGCTGTGTGGAGTGCTTGGCTGGCACGTGGGGCCAACTCACCACAAAAAACTACTCATAAGTACACTTGTGCAACATGGCTTGCTTCAGCAGAACTGTGCAAGCACCCCTCAAGATGGAGCTCCCACAAATTCATTCTAATCAGCTGAGAGAATCAGAGGTTACAGGATGTTTCACAGTGAGGCTGGTAGAGCACCAAAACAGTCACCCAGACTGATGCTGAATTCTCCATCCTTAGAGAGCCATTTTAACCTGAGACATTCTAAGATTCTGTGAACCCCAGTTGGCCACCTTTATCCCTCCCCTGAAGTTTTGGTCTTCCTAGCACGTGGATATTTTTCTTGGGATGTTCTCATCATTACTTGAGAAATCCAAATTAGAAAAAGGACTCCTTTCAAAAATCCTGACCGTATGACCACAGTAAAGCATCCCTGAGAGAGCTCTTAGAGAAATACCTCTTACAGAGATGCAGTTGATACATGTAAAATATACACAGATCCCTGCCATGTCCAAACTTGACTTAATGGAGACCAACTAACAGAAGATTTTACTTCCACAGTACATCTATATGAGAACAATACAAATCTAAATTGTGGTTTCAGAAACATAAGTTAGGCAACATTAGTAGAAACATCTTCTCTTCAGGTTGCTTGCTACTCTCAGGAAAAAAGAGACTACTTTCAAGATCAAAATCTTCCTTCAGTTCTTCTTCCATTCAGTGGAATGGCATTTATTATCCCACACAGGGTCTGCTTATCACCCTGTAAACTTGGCGTGCTGCCAGACAGGAAAATGTCAGCATGGCACCTGAAATGATGGGAAAAGGTTACAGCTATCATGAGATAATATAATCTTAAAGGCTTCACTAACTATCCTTGTCCAATGATTAGGACCTTGAGATACCTGTGAACTCTAACCAGTAACCTTTGTTAAAAATAAGCAAACAAACAAACAAATAAATAAAACTACAACTGGCTACTGAGAGCACCAGCACCCTGAGTTTCAAAACCAACTTTCCACTGACAGCCATGAGAAAGCCCTTAAATCACAGCAAGAGGGTTGCATCTCTGTCCCTCTTGTAAAGCCAGTGGCTGCCTACATTCACAGGACAAGGTTATTCTCCCCATCTGTCTAGAAGAGCAGAGATCTGCTTTTCTGAAAACAAGCAGGCCCTGCCAGAAGTGACTCAGGGGACAATGCTGGACCCTATCTGAGTCACCAAAAGTCCACTGAGGGTGCAGACCTGCCACCTCAGTAGTGGACTAACACTGGCCTGAAAGGATTGTTGAGCCATAAAGCAGCAGGTGGCATAATTAAGCATCCAAAACAACTACTTGAGAGACTAATTGGAGCTAAAACTAATTATCAGCAATGAGATTACAGAGATTGAAAATTGCAGAAACAAGAGGGAGAGTTTTAAGTGCAGAAAAGTAAATCTGTAAATGCAACTAGAAAACCTTGTGTCTTAGTGTCTTCTCCACCTGCACCAAAGAGTGCCCAGCTGAGCTCTTTCTGCTCTGGCTTGAACTCACTTGCAGGTTAAGTGAGGAGTCAAAAATGGCACCTTCATAAGAAGTGGTAACAACAGGGCTCAGATACAGAGACAGTGACAGAGAGAGCTTATTCTAAATGCTGTGTAGGAATCAAAATGTAGGTACATGCACATGCACAGAGAAAGATGTTTGGTGGTCTGAAATACTAGAACCTGTTCCCTTTACGACAAAACTTCCCAAGAAGACGTTGCAGCCTTCTGTGACAACACTGAGATCTGTAACATAAATCATCTGCAAACCTCATCAGCACTTTTGGGCAGCTATTGTTTTCCGATGCATGCAGCTCCCGGAGGCTTTCTACGGAAAGCAACGTCACCAGGTTCACATATGCCCGTGGAACCTGCCAAGAGAACAAACAAATCCAGAGCAAACTCCTGGAGCACAGAGTGCTGCTTTTGTCCCTACACAGCCACAGCAGACCCTGGTAGCAGCCTGCTGATTGAAGCATCATGTATTATTTATAACAGAGGTGTTCAAAGTGCTTTCTCAATAATTAATCCCCCACACAAGCAATACCAAATTACAGCCCCTGCCTGCACTGCCTAGTTCTATTCTAAATGTTGATAGCTGGTCACTTGAAAATGACGGCTTCAAAAATGTCCAAACAAGTTGTTATAGGTCCCAGCAAGACTCAGACATCTGCTAACCCTTCAAGTACTCTCATCATTCTTACCTTTATGTGGAATATTAGAATCTCTCTCTTAATGACCACAAAAATATACTTATTTGCAGTTTAGAAAACAAGCAAAGCATTGTCTAGTCAATTAATATAGTTTTTTTAACTTTGTTATAACATTTTTTCTTATTATTTGTCCACAGCACATCAGCTAGAACTAAGAACATCCTTATTCCTTTGGTAAAAAACTTCTCCAGCCCTTTTTGCCTTTCACAAAGATTTTCCTGCAGGCAAACACCTCTGCATACAGTAGTACTCTGCAGATGAAAGCAAGGAAATAAATTCTTAATCAATAATCAGTGACTGCTTTGCTAACAGAACAAAATCCCTGCTCCCGCATCCTAGAAAAGTTTGACTTACCTCTTTGTGAAGTAAGTCCAAAGCTATTTGCAGGTTGTAGGTGTAGTTTTCAGGAGAATGGTGTACCTGTTAAAGCAAGAGGTTTGAATTTTATTATTAGTTTATTCAGGCAGGGACAAGAATGACTAGCTAGTGTCTTTCACAGTAGTGTTCATGTTTCCTACTCTTGGGTCAAAAGTAACAGAGTCATAGGCAAAACTGTCCTGTTTCTGCTTTTCTTCCTTCCCATCACAGCTATCTCACTGGCAAGAAAACATCTGGCAGCCACTGGATACCAGTGAGGGTGAAAATTCACAGGGTATTGTCAGACATCACAACATCCTCAACCCCCGGGATTGCTTGGGCTGGTCTTAAAAGCATGGCTAACAACTTGCTAACAGGGGCCATATCTGGGAGAGAACAGTTTGTGTAAAAGTAAGTTTATTTCTGCTGTATGGAATATTAGAACATGTTTCCCATATGCTCCTTGCCTGCCACGAATAATAACTGGCAAAACTTAGGTGTTTATCTGGGAACAAAATCACTTCATATACTTGTCTTTCAGTGCCATAATTTCTTTGCTCCATTTTAGTGGTTTAAACACTCTAATTTTATTGTCTCAAGTAATCCAACATTTATTTTTTCACTTTTGGAACTATAACAGTCCAATAAACTTTCTTACGAGAAATGCCTGTCTTATTTTCAGCCTTTTTTCTCTCTCATTTAATTTCAAGCAGAAGTTCATTGAGAGCTCCACTTGCTTACTCTATAGAAGTAGACAGCTCAGATCCCTTACTCATTTCCTAAGTCACAGCTCACCAAGAACATTGTGGCTGGCACTGTTTGTATTTGTGCCACACAAAGACCACTGTGATCCTTGGATGCAAACACGTTCTCTCCTTGTCACCCACCCCAGTCACATGAACAGGCACTTTGCGTTTGGGCTGACAGCAGAAGGTAGGAATGGTTAATTTGCTCCTTCCTTGTTTTATAACCATCTTACTGTGCTGCTTTGCTGTTCTTCCTGA
This sequence comes from Corvus brachyrhynchos, assembly GCF_000691975.1. Taxonomy (NCBI): domain Eukaryota; kingdom Metazoa; phylum Chordata; class Aves; order Passeriformes; family Corvidae; genus Corvus; species Corvus brachyrhynchos. The sequence goes on from NW_008240122.1 coordinate 5,481,636, forward strand.
TCCAAAATGAATCATGGATAATGACAGTCATGTGCTCAACTGCCTGTGAGTAGGTAACCCTCATCACTAAGTGAGGAGTCTGCCACAGCCTTTCACCTCATCTACAGTCACACATACCAAAGGCTGGACACTGTACATACGTTACATATACACAATATGTACACATTACATATAACTGAACTAGCATGAGCTGTGCTTAGAACTTTTCCCATAGCACTGAAAATATTAAGAGAGTACCAAGTAAGACTTAGGAGGGTGACTGGCCAGGCAAGGCAAAGAGGAGTAAAAGCTCTTGACCTTTTATCCACAGGAGATAAAGCGACCATGCAACAAAAAGTAACCCTAGTAAACAGCAAAACAAAGTTGCAACAGTTATGTAATTTACAGGTGATCTAAGGGTATCTCTAACATTATCAAAACATTAGGCTGAGCCACCTGAAGGTCTCAGTACAGCTACATTCCAGAGCTGCACAATTCAGACCTACCTTACTTTGGCCTCACCCACCAAGTTCCTCCCTCTCATCCCCTGCAATGCATAAAGACTGTGTGACTTGACTGGCCCAGTTCATGCTCCAGGTAGCAGGGAACTTACTGGATCTTCGCAGTGTTTGCAGAGGTCGTTTCCTCCTATGAAAAGTGTTATGAGCTTCCAGTCATTCTGGAAATTTATTCTCTACACAGAGGAGGAGATGGAACAGAAGTTACTAGTTTAAAAAAGAAAAGGAGGGAGATGCAGGCAACGTACTAAACACAAATTTCCCATTTCTCAGAGTACATGGCTATCATTCCCTGGGCATCCAGAACAAAAACAAGTTTGCAGTCATGACTGAAGATGTAGAAACTGCTATGATCTAAACCAGATTTATAATATCAATGGCATCATGGAAAACTATTTGCTTCAGAAAACTATTGCTCAAAATCTATCTGTATGCTCTTAGTAATATCTTGTGTATAGTGACTCCTCTTGCAGCCCTAGAAGCATATCTTCATGGCAAAAATTATGGTACGTGTTTTACTGTGTCATAAATAATGCAGCTATCCTGCTGGAAAACCCAGGAGCACTGTATATTTCAGTCTTGCTTTGAGACAAACTGCAAGGAACAGTGGGGCAATATTAACTCTATCTAACAATAATGGTAAAACATTACAGCATTTTTTTTTTCTCCAAGGATTTTGCAAAGGGACAGCTAGCTAAATCAATGTAATTGTGCTACAGTAAATAAACACCTTTTTAGCTTTGAGGTAAGGTTCAGATATGCTTAGTACCATGTTGTGGATGTTGTGCTCAATATCCTAATGCTTTAATTTCAGTGTAAAACACCAGTAAAAAAAGCACCAATAGTGCATCAGCCTCAAGCTGTTTGAAAACATCTTTCTTCAAAGGCAGGAGGCAACATATCCCAGCTCATATACACCTTGTTCAATAGTTTGGTCTCAAAATGTACAAAATCAAAAAGAGGGGAAAATTTCCTCCTGCACTCAACAAGTGTTTTTAAAAGAGGGGGGGAAAAGGATCTCTTAAATCAAAGATATATGACCTCTACTATGAGCATGCTTTCTAGTCAGAAAAGACTTCACTAGCTAAATAAAAATGTTTATTAGTTAAATAAAATATATTTCCATTAATTTCTGTTAACATTTTCAAGCCAATAAATTTGACAGACTAATGCTCAGAAGCCTTAAATGGTTTGAATGAAAACCATCCAACCCCTCATTGTTAGTTGCTGTTCCTTTTAATCTCACTTCAGATGCAGCCATCAGATTGAAATCTTGTTTACAAGAAAGTGAACCAAAAAGGAAGGTACTGCAAATATTTTTGCCAATATCTACACACCAAAGTATTTACACTAAACATGCACACAGATATCTTGAAGGCTTTTTGGCTGCTTTCCAGCTGCACAACTGGAAAGCCAAACTATTAAAATGTAACTTAGGTCACTGATTGCATAGCACATTTGTCAAATTACAAATAGCAAACACTGAAAGGACGAACTGAGGTGGGAAATATGCAAGCAATCCTCAACCTAATGTGTATTTTACAGACCATTAATCAAATAATTCCTAACAATAAATGTGTAAGTCAAAAATCAGCTGATGACTAGATGAAAGACGGGATTCATTTGTTTTTCTAGAAAACAGTCCCTTCCTCACTTCACATGTTCACTCCACATGATTTGCTACTTGAAAAGCTTGCCCTCAAAATCCTAGCATGTATCATTTTTGCTGGAAAAACCACCTGCTTACAAGATAATTAACAGCACCACAGCAAAATCCTCACAGAGAAAAGGTTCTGTCATCTTACAGGGTGACACAGGTTGGAAGGGGAAGCATTTACAGCACTTGCAGTAAAAATGATGAGAAGATTACAATTATCTTGGTTTGATAGTAACTATCATAGCCTGGTACAAATTCGATTAAGAGTCATTATAGATTATTTTGTGCTGACTTACACTCTGCACTGAGAAGAATTACACTGTACCCTGCTTTACCTACAGCTTTAAAGTTTGGCATTCCCTGTTGAGATCTGCTCTTGGTCTGTTAGAAACTACTGATGCCATGTCACTTCATTCTAAAGATATTAATGACATGTTAAACTCACTGAATCATTCTTCATGAGGTCCACCAGTTTCCTAACCTGTTCAGGAACACCGCTAAAAATAAAACAAAATCATAAAATAAATTTACAAAAATATAAAGAAAGAATCCTGCATAGATAGCAGCAAAGAGGAAAGCTGATGAATGGACATCAAACACCCAAAAACCCCAGAGAAAGTCCATTTTTAATTGAATGGAATATATGATATAGCCAACAAAGCCCATATTTTGAGACAGTGAAGAAAAAAGAAAAAAGAGAAAATAATTAGCATCCAACAGGCACTGGGCTACTTTGCAAATGCTGCATAGTTACTCTTTTACAAGCTATATAGAAAATGCACTTTTCTCTTCCCACCATCAGACAGATGCTATCAATAGACATAGCTCTGAAGCATCTGTGCTCATACCAATGTTATTATATAGCCTCAAGGCACTGAAGTAGGTCTTATAAGAACTGTTACCAGTGGAAAAAAAAGTAGGATATGAATTGCACTGAAGACAGTGCACAGCAGTCTCTAGTTAATTCCCAGCTCTGGCAGAACCAGGAATTAAACAATCCACAATTTTCTCAGTCTCTACACGAACTCTTGGTCCTGATGGACAAGCAGGCTTGAATATACCTCCTATAAAGTGGAGATATCTTTTGTCTGTCTCACAACAGGAAAGCTTTCTGAGTAGTGCTTGTAAAATGATGTGGCTTTCTTGGTTGAAAATGCTAGAGAAAGTATTGCTTTTGTTCCTAACTTATTTGACATAGATTAGAAACACTGCAAAGTCCTCATCACATTTCTTGGCCTTCATGCTACAGTTAGGATAAAAAATGTCTCTGGGTTTGCCTATTAGACTTACTGTGCTCCTGCCAAAGTCCAGGGCTTGGGCCTTTTTTAGTCACAAGGAATTCTATAGAAAAAAATCAAATTTCTGTTAAAATTAAAAGTTTCCCTCTTACTCTGCACGAGCCCCTGCCACGGCTTGGTTGAATGCAGCATTTTTTGAATTCTCTCTTCCAGTGCCAATGGAATACCCTACCAAGGATGGGTTGAACTCACGAAGAATATCTGCAGAAAAAGACAGCACCCTAAAATATTGCTTCTATCAGCAGCTAACAAATGAGGCAATAAAGATTAGACTTTAGCAAAAGACCATTATAAAGCTTTAGGAGATAGCTATCCAAAAAAATATTGACCTTTTAAGTATAATAAACATGGAGATTCATCACCATATGACCATTTCCCCGCCTTCGAGATTCCTGAATTTCAGTAATTCAGGGATCTCATGACCTAACATGACCATCTTGGCTAGCAATGCCATTTTGCCTGGTAAGCAAGGCTGGGTAACCATATACTCAGGCAGGAGATCCTCATGCCATCATGTTCTAACTGCAGACAGGTTGGAATCAAATCCTTTAGCCTGATGGCCCCAGATGTATTAACCCCAAAGACCCCAGATTCCCTTCTAGATCTTAGGTTACAAACCAGCCTTACAAACACCTCAGATGTAAAGTGTCCTGACCTTTAAAAAGCATGTAAAATCTGATCTTGTAATGTGATTCTGCTTCTGCCTAAAACAACTTTCTCATACAGTCAAAACGGTTTCTTTAGGCTATGACCTAAGATCTTTGATTCATCTATCCCAAACACATTTTAGACAGAACTATAACCAGCAGAAGAACACTGAAACAACCAAAACCTAGGAATTACAAAATACATATTTAAGTCATGCACAGCATATTACAGCCTGGTTGTTATGCAACTTTTACTCAGCACTGGACATTGAACACAAAGCGATTGCTTGTGTCATGCTACACATTTTAACCCTTCTCTCCTGTCTCCTTTTATAACAGTAGGTATTCTAATAATAAACAGCACCACATATTTATGAAATTTACAGGAAAAGTCACTTACTTGGCAGTGTCGTGACTGTGCTTATGTTTTCATTTCCTCCAACACTGTTAAAAAGAAAGAACAGGAAAAAAGTGTTCCAAGGTACGATGGACTCGGCAAGGCAACGGACAAAGTAGGAGAGTGCGCCCCTTTGGGGTTACCACACATCTACAGAGCACACCCAGACTCTGGGGGCCTGTCCCCAGCGGGTCACAACATCAGAGACACTGTCAGCACCAGCAGAACAATCATATTAGAAGCCCTGCACAACAGCTGTCCTTCCAGCTCTCTCATGTGTTCTGGCACACGCTCAAACCTAGCTGAAAGAAATGCGATTTTTTTCAAGGCTGCCACCTTTGCTATTGTTGTACCTATTAAAATATTTATAGCTTCCATTTTTAGTTAACAAATCTAACCACAACAAAAAGTTCTAAAAACATCTATTTCAGAGTGGTAAGTAAAACCAGTACCTTTTCCTTCCCCCATTGCCTTCCCCGCTCTCCCATTTCACTCAGCTTGAAGAATACTACTAGACTGGAGAAATTGACCGTTATGTCTGTGTGCTCCTTGTTCTCCTTCATGCTGAAGAAAATACTAGTAGACTTGTTGCAAAAAAATGTCAATAGATTACTATTAAAAATATTAAATGTTTGTTTTAGAACACCTCTATTGTATCCCTTTAATGTGGAACAGATTTTGAGGTGCACTAGAACCATCCCTGGAAGTGCTTGAGGCCAAGCTGGATGGGGCTCTGAGTAACCTGATCTAGTGAAAAGTGTCCCTGCCCATGGCAGGGGGTAGGAAGCAGATGAACTTTAAGATCCCTTCCAACCCAGGCCATTCTACGATTCTGTGAATATATCCAAACTTCTTCTAGAGTTACAGTGGCTTAAAAAATGATGAACAGAAGATCAGCCTGACAAGTTTGGTGTTAAATCATGCAGTTGCAGATTAACATGTGAACGTGATTGCCCTTCTTCAGAGCCTTTTTGATGTGTCTAACAACATGCTGCATATGTAAAAGCCTGTATTGACTCATAATTGATAAACTGTTCTCCATGATGTAAGCAGTACTTAAAAGGATCAAGGAAAGAGATACTGCATATGAAACAACAGCAGAAAAGATTTTTTTTGTAGACCACCAATTTTAAATGAGACTAACGGGTGACGTGGGCCACACTGGGCAAGAGCAGACAGGATACAGAAAGAGCAGGGACAGAAATGCAGAATGGACAAGTGATGTAATGGCAATTGAGTCTAGAGGACCCCTTTCCAGGATCTCCTACAACTGTGAGATTGGAAAAGAACTTCTTAACAAGAACCCCATTTTCCCATGTATCCAGGTCAATTCCAGCCATGCCACATTGTACTCTAGATAGCCACTAGTTGAATATTTTCTTTATCATGAGTAATAGTACAGCCATGTGCCTTCATGCAAAATGTGACATCAAATCCAGTTTCCACAAGCCTCCATTTGCTACAATAACAACTATATAGGTCAAAACTGAAGACAACAGATTCTCTCCCACTGGGGGGAAAATTCCTGCAACTCACCTCCAAGAAAGACCTCGGTACTGAGTCAGGACATCCAGAACATCATGGGGTTTGGATCCTGCCCCATTACCTGCCTGGAAGAAGAAGAGGAGTTCACCTTCAGAAAATAAGCATTGCTACAGTAACTAGTTCTCTGACTGATCCTAGTGAGAATAATTAAAAAGCATATTAATGAAGGAAGCTATGTCATCTTCCCAAAATAGAACAGATCCTTGTTCTCAAGAAGATCAAAGGCTGAAGGTATTTTAAGTCTGTTTCAGTGAATTACCCTCTTCTACCAACTTTGTGATTAGATCAAGTGGGGAAAAATTTCTTGAGAATGTTCAAAATACCCATATAACTCTAAATTTACATAAGGAGTAAATAAGATAGCAGTGGTCCTGAATTAATTCATTATAATGTTCCTCACATTAAAAAGTTGTACAGTGATTTTATATCCTTCCCAGTTTCTCCAAGGAAAGACTACAAGGATTTAATGTGATAATTAGCACAGAACACAAAGGAAACATGAATTATGACATGAGCAGTGAAGCAGTCACCACTGATTGGAGAATCACGCCAGTGTAGGGGTAATGAGCTTACACAGTACCAGGAATAGTGCTAAAATAAAAAAATTCCCAAGGTAAGTTACACTTGACACATCTGGTGTTCTATTGCAATTTTAATCATATATTTAGTTAGTATAAATTACTATGGCTTTATAGGCTTTGGTATTATCATATATATATTTTATCATATTACATAGATATAGAGATACACACAATCAGCTGCAGAACTTTTTCTTTCTCTTCATGCTGCTTACTGATAGCTTTCAGTCCCAATACCTTGGGAGCTGCTAAAAATGAGTAAAGGAAAGCAATTGCTGCAAGTCCTCTCTAGCAGACTAGTTTTGCTGCTGCACAATCTAATCTTACATCTCTTCCTTGTGTGGCACTCTTGTGGACTTTAAATGGGAACTGTGCACTCAGATCAGACTCATGATCTGATTACCAATCAGCCAGCCAAGGTGGAGTATGGAAAAAAAAAAAGTGAAAAACGTGTTTGGCTCAATAGGGCATAACTGTACATATTCCATTTCCCAGGTTAAAAAATAAGAAATTTAATTGCTAGCTGTATCAGTGGCTATCCAGTGATTTTTACTTACTGTGAGTGAATCTCCCAGGCCAGCAATCACCCGAATATCTGCCGGTTTCAAATTATGAACTGAAAAAAAAAATAAAGGTAGCGTAAAGGAAAGAAAGAAAATTACAAATTATGATGGTTATTAGAAGTTTTCCTCATAATAAGTATAATAAAGCATTGCAAAGACAGTATTTTTAATATTCATGACAGCATCAGCTCAGAATGACAGAGACTGATAGGCATCAAATCAGAAACGATTCTTGGTACCATAGCTGGGCAGTAGCTACAGAGACAAAGGACGCAGCAAGACTTCAGTCTTGCATTTGTTTGTCCTTGAATTTCTTTTAACTGGTGAAAATGACTGAAAAGCAGGCAGAGCTCTGGTGCCAGCACAGGGTGGATATTTGGCACCATCACCGCTTCTGAGGAAAGACAAAACCTACCCAAGGACAGAACTCCATACGGGTTTTTGTACCTCAGACTGCATTAACAAGAGCCCCCTACAGTTTTTCCACCCTGGGAGTGAAAGACCTGACTGCCTCCTATCTTTTCCACTGTCACTTCTTGGTTTGTACACGGAAGACGCAGTCGCATAAACTTGCATCACCCTCGAGGTCGTGAACTCACATCTTGCTACACAACCACTCACATTGTTCCAAAAAGGCTCTTAAAAGCCACAGCCAACAAAGTGCACTTCTCCATAGCTCCTGAGCAAATCCAGCTCTATTCTCTTTCTGTCATCAAATGAAGTAGCTCTGTGACAAAAAGGCTTAGTACCATACCTGAAACCGGAACCGTATCAGAGGGAACCCGGTCACTACAGGGAATATTTGTTCCATAACTCCTCTCCTGCAAAGACAGACAGGGCGAGATTTCACATCAGTCTCACTGTACTCTGGGCATTTACATCTCAGAGCATTAGATCAATGAAATCCCCACGTACTTTGCATACAACTACCCAGCAGGCCTGCCCTCAGAGTGCGCCTTCTGAAGGTGGACACGAGCTCAGCCTGCTCGGAAGTCGTGCAGCCTTACGAGAGCAGCACAACTCCTGCCACCAGTGGGGGTCAGTCGTTTTAGAGCCATGCTGTGCTCAGCTATGCAACATTTGGTGTGCCCATACCCTGAACAACTTTTGCAAGAAACTGACCATCTCTGGAATATCCTAGCACAAAACCATACCTCTGTCAGCAGGCCATGAGCCTGCCTTCTCCGTACGCAGTGCTGTATGTGCAGCCAGGGATTTGCCCTCCTGGCTCTTTTGGGTTGCAGCCTACTGACAGAAATACCCCCAAAGTCTACTGTTAGTGAAGGGCTGACCATCAGTATACCAGAGCAAACCACCACACAAGACTCACAGATGTGCTTTTGCTCCAAATCTCTCTGCAGAATTCCTTAAGTAGGCTAACTTGCCTCAGGAAAAGATACTTGTATGTCCTGTCCCATTGTTCTGGATTGGGCTTTTAATTTTTAATTTAAAAACCCAACAAAACAACCACAAACATAACACAGTATTGCTCCTTACCTCCTTAACACCTCCTTACACTACAGCTATTTCCAAAAACTAGAGTGGTAGGTACCATTGCCCCATGGAGAGGTCTGTACACCCCAGGTAACTAACAAAACAGATGACACTACATTAAAATGTGAGCAGAAATGCATATTACAACTCCAGTGATGAACAGGCCATCTTGTCTAGATGTGGCCCAGGCACTGTGTTCTGAGGCATGAAAATGAACATTATCAGCTCACTTTGTAACTGCTTGAGAACATCAACTTCTGCTCAAAATCGAGTACTCTGACTTATAAAACACAATCATGGGTCTTTTTCTCCACACATCTAATCTGAAACTACCTCACAAAAAAGAAAAGAAAAAAAAAAGAAAAACCCATATTCTTCAGTTTTACTGTGGCATAAATAAGATGAAATCATAAACACAGATGAATCACTGTGTAAACACAGTGGTTGGATCTGATCTAGTTTCTTCCATGGTAGGACTAAACAGCTCCATTTTCACTATTTTCTTATCCCAGGAAAAATAACACTTTCATCCAGATGTTTAACATAGGCTCTTCCAGTGAAGGCAAGACCCACTTCAGGCTAGTTGAACACATCTACCTTACTCAAACTCTACAGAGCCCACCAAGGAGAAAATGTGATATTAAACTGACTATTTAGTCAAGCATGGAAGTAAAAAGTTGGAGATTTGCATTTAGTTTTCTCAGGTAGCACTGTTTATTTAGGCTACAACCCACTCTAACCCACTTGCCCCACTCCCTGGAACACACTCAGTCCATCTCATGCAAACAGTCCTACTGTACCTGAGATGTTTCTCTGGTGTTTGATGTCCTCAGGGAAGATGAGTAGTTACTATTTCTATATGTAAACAAATACGGATTTTCCTGCAGAGTGAAGAAAGCATGTTTACCAATGCTAGTGGAAACACAGTCAGCTGATGTTAAAGTCTTCTGGCTATATTTTACGTGAGGAAAAAAACTTTACAGTATTAATTTTTGAATGAACATTGCATTAGTGAAGTAAACCAGGTTAGACTTGAAAGTTAAGCCCTGGTCTGAAGCCTGGTCCTAGGTATGCTCTAGGCACAGCACCGCTTCCTGCCTTAAACCTAACATCAAACAAAACATGAAATTCTATTTCTTTGATATTTTAATTGCTGTTCAGAAGCTTTTGGATGCCAGTAGTATTTTATCACTATCAAATTATTGAAGTCAGAGCTTAAATGCAAAAGCATTCAAGAACCTTCTCTTTCAACATGAGATGCTCCAGTCCTGACTATTGACAGCTCCAGGGACTGAATGAGTAAAATCTGGCAGCAGAGGCAAATCTAGAAAAGCTAGAGTATATAAAATACATGGATTCGATTTTATTGGTGACACAGATTTGAATACTGATAATGAACCTCGTACCTGCAATTAATAAATTCAGATTAGCTAGATGTATTTTGAACCAAAAAAATATCTGACAAAGATGATTTAACTAAATTTTGTCAGAAATTCTTTTTTTCAGAGTTTCATCTGTAGAAAATAAAGACTCCGTGTCAATGAACTTTAGGAACACTCAGTTTTTAACAGTGCAATAACTTGGGCAAGAGCACATTCCCAAGAACTTCAGAAAACAACAACAGTATTTGAAAACTTGGAAATTCTGCAAAGAGTAAATAAAATCACAGAATAACAAGGAAGCCCTTTTACCTGAGATGGACACTGGACCTGAACAATTTTTGTGACACCATAAGGCTGCTTCTGTCCAACTGGCTGCATCTAGAATGGGAGAGAACAGAGGAATTGTACACATGCTGTGTGTGGGAAGGAAGGGAGAGCAGCAGCAATGTGAAGGCTCTAGTGCCTGGAGTTTTCCATCAGGCTCATATACATATATCTAAAAACATATATTTAAAAATTTATTTTGCTTATGATAAATATTTATCTAGGCACAATATACCACACGTATACCTTCCAAAGCAAGGAACTGAAAACAAGTCCTCTCACGCGAGCAGACTGTCTTCCCATCACGACTAAAACTTCCATCCGAACATTAATTCAGCTTTTGGGAATGTTGACTCATAAGTGTTGATCGTTTACCCTACCTTTCAGAACTGTTTCATTATCTACACTCTCATACATGTTAGGCAACACCAAAAGGTGCATTCCAACTCCATACAGAGACTTAATAACATTTATGTTTGTTGACCTTCTTGAAACAAGATGGAGAGGGGATTATTGTAATGAAAAATGATGGAATTATTCAGAAAATACTGACAGCACAAAGGGGCAAATACCAAAAATAATCACTTCACCTGTTCAGACAGCTTGCTGAGTGCTAATTAAATTGCAATCACACACTGAGGAATTGGCTGAGGGTTTAGATCCCTCAGTGCATATCTGCTCAGCTTGGCATCAGCAGCTGCCTGGACCAGCAGCCTACACAAGAAACAGGATGGAAGGGACTAGAAAATACAACAGCAGCAGCCTTGATGTCACCAATA
>NW_008240122.1:5493067-5546959 GCF_000691975.1 Corvus brachyrhynchos
ATATTCTATTTTGATTGTTCCATCAACAAAAACAATGGGAAAATTCAGAGAAATAGAGAAGAGGCTTACAGAGTTTATATTCTTTGAGAGAAACATTTGAAGAAACAGTCTGCTTTTTTGAGACAGGAGGGGGAAATAAAACAAATTTCCCCAAAATAAGCAAAACAATGAAGCTCAGAGGAAAGATACATTGGGATACTTTCCCATCCTCCTAGGATGAAACAAAGTAGCTATTTAATTCCATTCTTAAAAGAAAATATACTTCCAACACAGAATCATCCCACAAAACATGGGATACCTACAACGTGGTATTTCTTGACCAGAAATTAAGATCAAACAAGTATTAGACACTTGCATGTGTTGGGAGTTGGGTGACAAAAACAAATTTCTCGAGAAGGCAGTAAGTTCCAGCTGGCTCCGCCACCCTGTTCTCCCAGCAAAGACTGACAGCTCCCGTGCAGCTCAGCTGCCCGGTCCTGGTCAGGGAATAGGGCACCAGGGCTGTACGGTGGCCACCAAGCCTCCCCTGAATTGCAGCACATCTGTCATGCAGGCCACTTAGTGTGTGGGTCTGCCCTGGTACTCAGCAGGGTCTGAGGCAGCACAAACCCCTGAACACAGAAGAGAGGCACAGGCAGCCTCCTGCCGCGCTGTTCCCTTGTGGGTTCTTGCCTGGGTTTAGTTTCTCTTTTGGTTGCACGATAGGGTTGGGGTTTATTTCTGTTACACAAAAGAGTGCCAAAAGACAAGAAGCTCTTACTCTTGTGAAGTTTTTTACATACACGAATGGAGCTTTGCCCTCAGATAAATGGCCAGAGGTAAAACTGATTAATTTTGACAAATGCCTATGATCAGGCTCTCTGTGGTAAACATCGAAGCTGTCCAAGTACACAGCCAACCTCTCTCAGCTTTTCCAATGTCATTTAGTTGACTGTTCTCTGGTGTGCTTTGCAATTGCTGATCCTAAAGAGTTGGAAGTGTGCTGGTGAAATATGCAGCCCTGCCTAGGACAAGCCCTTAGGATCTGTTGGCACAGCTCCTTCTCTGCCAGGCTGCAGTGCAGCCCTAAGGCCAACTGCCACTAGATTTTCAAGGTTTTGCCCTTTGGCCAATAAGCAGGTAATTATTCCAGGAAAACCAACCTGGCAGAGAGCAGAAGGGAAACCTCTGAATGCAGTTTTATTCTGCTGTGTTTTCTGCAAGCCAACTGATTTCCTATCAGCTCCCAAGACTGCGTTAATAGGTTGTTTTTTTCTTAGTTTTTAAAGAAGTCAGCATAAACTGTTGGCTGGATTTCCCAGTAGAACTGGAGTGACCTTTATGAGGTGTGGACACCTGCTAGTCCTTTTTATGCTGAACTTGTCTTTCATATCTGCCTTTACATTGTGGCAGAATACAGGCAGACAAGACAATCACAGGCAGACAAAGAAACAACCCTGAAAGGCCCCTTTCTGATGACTGCCAGATGTACCATGAAAACTCCACTAAATCAAAGAGAAGTCAGGAAAAAAGATGGCAAAACGAGTTGAGGGGAATGTTACCATTCCTGCAATCTTTCTTCAAACCAGTGGCAAGATGTGGTTTTGCCACATTTTGCTCTTCCTCCAGATTACCTAGGCTGTTCCCTCACACTGAGAAAAAGCACTGAAATAAAACGAAGTAGGTATTTGTCTCCTTTATGACAATGTTTTGGTCCTGGTGGCTCCCCAGCATGCTCACCACCCAAGTCTGGGTAACTGGCCCTGCTGCAGCCAGCCTTAAAAGCACAGCCTCGTTTTGCTTATGGTTTTTCATCTCTGCTGTTTCCACAAAATGCTCCTGGGAATTAGAGTGACAAGAAAAGGGTAACATGCCATTGAATGGGTTGCTCAAGAACAGAGCACAGGAGGACAAATAAAGTCTGTGCAGAAAAGGTTAAGAGACAGAAGAATGAAAGAGAGGGCATCTATTTTATCATGGAAGAACTGAGGTAGAACTGTGACATCATCACAAGGAATATCACAGATAACAGCAAAGGAGATAACAGCATGGCTGTACCAAGGTTACCACTGCAACATCTTACCAATTTTACCTCCTTGCCTCCTACTAACTAACTAAAGTCATACTAACTTTAACTAAAAGATAATGTATTTTATTAAAGTGACTGCATTGTTCTTCTAGATATATCATCTGGTGGAAGAGAAGCCTCTTTCTGCAAATTCTGCTTCTTTAAATGATCAGGGCTACAACAGCATTATTACTGCTTGAATTAGCATAAAAGAAAACAAGAACATGCCAATATGTATGAATTTATGTTAAAATGTGGTTTATGAAAAGGTGGTTGCAGTATAGACATCTTCTCCTTCATGCTTAGGATAATTTGGACAGACACAGGAATAACAGGTACTCTCCAAAGAAAACCTTATTAACACATGGACTGCAAAACAAGAAAAAAGTATTTTATATTTTATCTAACTTAATTGGCCATGGAATGTTCTTCATAATTAAAAAAGAGATTGCATGTGCTCTCTAAGGTTACTAGAAAAAGAAACAGGAAACATTGAAAGTTTTAAAAAAGAAACAGTAAAATCAACATTTTGTCTAAAACAATGGATGTAAGGGCATATCCAAACAGTAACATCCTGCTTCGTTCCGTCGAGTCCAAACCCACATGCCTGCTTTTTTGTCTCATTCATATTGAAAAGCAGCTCACATTTCTTCACTTGCCCCTATCATCAACTTTAAAATGCAAACTCCTCCAGCTGTACATGCATCCACTCAGTCTCACACACACAAATGCTGTGTGTCAGCAGCTCAAGCCTGCAGTGGGAAACAGCCCCCTACAGAACACTGGTCATAGTGTTCAAAGTCAAGTGGGTCAGAGAGTCCACATTTCTTTCAGACAACCTCTCTCACCTAATAGAAGACACAATTTGCTGGCTTTCCTCAGCTGAATAGGACATCCAGCTCTTGAGGATGTAACAAGAGCTCCTCAAGGTTGTCTATCACCTTTTCACTATGAGCAACAGCAGCAGAAAGATGATGGTTAAGGAGGAGACAGAGGTCTGAGACTCATTAGTAAGAATGGTGGGGGGATACAGGATAGAGGACAGAGTAGACAGGAGTATAATTGCTATAATCTCAGGTTAGGACAAGCCTCAGTCACCCAGTGCTGGGCTGTCAAAGAGGTACGATTAGCAAAAAAAGGACCTGTCACAGCTCATTTATTCCGCGAAGCTTCCCAAAGGGCTACTTTGAAAACCTTTCTAAAAAGTCCTTGGTAGAAAATAGCAGCCAATGAACAGAATGAGATTTGTCTTGGAAGTGTGGGGCATTTAGCATTATTCAAGAGCAATCTCCCTGCACAGCTGAAGATAGCAGTCATGGGATAATTGTTATATTCTTCCTTCCCCTCCCCCTTTGCTACTCAAAGCCTGGCTTGTGCAGGGTTGCTACCAGGCATCCGTGGCAAGTTCAGCAAGAAACAGTCTCTGTGGTACTGCTTACCATGTTGTTCCAGAGGCCCACAGCCACAAAAAGATAATCTTCCAGAATTTCCACTTCTGTCTTTGATGTGGTAATCAAACCATCCTTGCCCTGAAAGAGAAAGTACTTTGAGCATCATAAAATAATTAAGAGTATGGAAAGATGTGATATTCAGTCACAAAAGTTCTCAATCTATAAAAAAATATTCATATCCACAAGAAAATCAATCTTTGGTATTCTCACAGAGCCACTTGCCATTGATCCCAGTTACTACTGGTGTGTCAAGACAGAAAGATGCTGTTTCTGTAAATGATTGTTGCACATCAACCGGAGAAGAAGAGCAGAGCAACAGCACAGCATGATCGCAGTAGTGACACACAGTAGAGCAGGAAGACACAGGTGTGAACACATGAATCATTTGGAATAATGATTCCAAACAACACTTCTTCTAGCCAAAACATGCATTTAAAGATTAGAAACACGCAGAATTTGTCTTAAGAGAGCATGCTGAATTTTAAATGAAATGTAACTGTTGGAAGAGTTTGGAAGGTTACACATGGTGGCTTGCAGGCATACCACAAATCATACGAAATAGAGAATCTATCTATGACATATGATGGCATTCAAAGAAATAACAGAGCAAATTACTGACATAAAAAGTAATGCCATGAAAGTTAGAAGTCTGCTATTTGCATATGGACAAGCCATCAACAAAAAAAAAAGCCTGGCAAAAGATGACCTCAGAAGCAACAAGATGATTTTGCAACATAGCAGACACTGCTCTTCCTGGAAGAAAAATTTCTTCTCCCAGTTCACTTTGTTCTGATACTGAGCTGAGGGGAGCAATGGAATTACCTCAAATTCATGGAGCTATTATGATGCTCAGAAACCAGACCATGACTCACTACCAACCTATTTTACAAAAAAACCACCTAATGTGTTGGATTTTGATACCTCGCTCCAAGTGAGCCATTCTCGAAAAAGTAAGACTCTCCCTCTTCATTGCCAGATCTTAGACAACCTTGACCTTTGAACTTCCCTTTAAAATCACTTAGGACAAAACCATGCCTGACATTGTAGGCAAGCCCATCTTCATTCCCTACTGGCTACACCAGGAAATATTAATTCCCAAGTTCCCAGACTCATTGCAGGGAAATAACCATACTTTCCAATATAGTTTACAAACACCTTTATCTTTTGTCCCTCTAACTCTCAAATACTTCACATTACCCACTTTTTGCCTTTGTTGTCAAACACATTGAGCATAATCAGGGATGAATATGGTGATGACTACAAAGATATGGACAAATCAGCAGCACTGACAGTTTCCACACTTGTGACCTTAGGTGCAGAGGTGTCATAGCTTGATTTATCCAGGCGCATAGCATCCAAAACACAGGACCTCTGACTGGTGCTGTTTAAATCAAGTTCCACTCTCAGAACTTCTATGTCTGATCCTGAGGTGTGTTCTTCCTGTGCCTGACTATCCTTGTCTTCCAGCATTACACAGCCTAGGACAGGAAAGCCTGCTGAATATTGCACTCAGTCTCAGCAGACACAAACCAGAAAGAATGCAGCAGCTTGAGTTTACTCACCAGTCTGAGCAGCAGATTTCTTTCTTGGAGAGAAGGCTGAAGAACAACAGTGAAGTCATCCTTTTGATCAAAACTCTCAGACTCCAGCAGTTTTTCCAAAGCATCCTAAGTAGACAACCATTTAATGGGATAAGTATTATCAGGTAGAGAGTGTAATGTATGTGTGATTCGTCAGGGCTTAAAGTAAATTAAAATTATCCCCATTCCTAATAAACCACAGAAATAAAATTGTGTAATTCAGAACAAAGACAGTAATTACATGAAATCTTGTTACACAACAACTGGAAAATCCTTGTAGCTATAAGAAAGATGGTTTACCATCATTTTCTTTGAAAGGGAGGCAAGCTTAGCAAGGCAATGAAACGTCATGTTTATTGCCACCCTGGCACGTTTAAAAGAAACTCTAGCACAACTGTCTTTGTCTTAACAGAAGGTTTCCCTCTTCTAAATCATGTGGCATTTTACTGGGCAAGATGGATCATTTCTCTGATGGGATACAAAAAATCCTAGGTTGCCAAAAGTTATATAGACATTTAAAACTTCAAGAGATACTAAGATCACTCAGGTATAGAGAGAACCTATTGTCAATATTCCTGAGGTAAGAAATGGGATCAGGATTGCTATGGATATGTGACAGAAAGGCTGTCACTCAACTTCCTCACTGCTATCCCTCCCTTAACTCCTTGCTTCAGGCCAATCTGGAAAATGAATAGAGATGTCTAGCAATATGAGAGCCAAACAACACCAAAGATACCATACCTGATAGGACCACCTCAGTATGTTATCACCTAATGCAGAGCAACTGAGCTGATTCCTGCCTGGATTGCTGCAGAAAAGAGTTAAAAACATGAAAGACATTATGAACTTTTGATAAACAAGGTGGATGGCATGACTTCTTCTGAGCCACTGACAAGCACATGCTAAAGACTAAATTGTTTTATGGGTAGAAAAGGCTACATGGAACATGCTAATTTTTGATATAAACATAGAATGATATATATTCCCATATCCAGAGCTTTGTATCTCTTTTTGATTTGAAAGCCTAGTCAGTTGACAACTACGCCAGACTTAGATTAGCACAGGATCTCACAAGCTAGCAACATGCTCAAGCCTAAAATAGCAGCTGCACTGGTTTTCAAACATCTCCCTTTCTGCAGTCACACAGGAAAATTGAACAAACTCAAAATACATCCACAGGAACTTTTTCTTTAGTATTTGGCATGAAGACCTGCACCTAGAAACGTGGATGGAAGCTGCAGAAGGTTATACATGCTAAAGGATGACTGGCACAGTCAGATTTCTGACCTGCAAGGTGAGATGTGTATACTGCATATTTTTGAGGCTAGCTGGAGAACTCTGGGAGTTCCCAAAGCTGTAGACAGGAACAATATAAGATACACAAAAGATTAGTCAGGTTCCAGCAAAGATATACTCCCTTGAAATTTCCTAGATGGACTGGAATCTGAGAAAGTTTCTGGGGGGTTTGCAGATACAAGCAGTAAGTATGTGTCAGGATCCTTTTCACAGAGCTCTAGCTAAATCCATAAAACAAGAGTTTTCTGATGAAGTGCTATTATCACTGCTGGTGAGTGAAAGAAATATGAACTCAGGACCAGAATCTTACCCAAGCCTAACAAAAGAACCTCATAAAATACATGAAGAGAGTTACATGCCTAAAGATAGGGTTCATGCACTACTTCTAGTGCAGATGCTTCTAGTTAGTAAGAAATTAGTAAAGGAGGGACCTTTAAATCCCCATTATGTCCCAAACTTCAATGCCTAAAGTTCAGTACTGACATGGGACTGAAACTGTCAACCACTATTATCCTCTTTGACTCTTGAAATTTCACATTTTGGTATGGATTTATATTTTTCTCTCAGAGCACACCTCATAATGACAACTTAGTAACCAAATGCTGGAGGTCCTTATCTGGGAGAGGACCTGGGCCTTAGGCTGTCTAACAAGCAGTAAAGTCCGAGACTTGCAAACTTGTGGAACCATTCAACCAGATAAACACAGCTATGAGAGCATGCTGACAATAAGAAAGCAAATTGCCTTAAGTACAAAAGGAAATATAAAAATTCCTCAGAGGAAAAGAAAAATAGATCTATTTAATTTTATTTTTTAAGGTCTTTTATATACGGTAAGGCCCATATTCCTAAACGCATCTTTTCCATATTTCTCACATTTTTCCCCTTCGTGTTCGTGCAGGAGAAATAAGCTAGAGTGCCCCATGCAGTTGCTTTTGACAAGGAAAGCTTCTCCTCTGCTTGTATTTGTTAAGCACATGGTTACATAGCAGCCAGACCTCTTCCCCTCTTCCATCAGAACGTCTCCAAGGTTATGTACTTGCAAAGCTTGTGAAACGCTTCAGGATGACTATATTAGTACATATGGTGTCCTATGCCATGAGCGCAGGGAAAAAAAATTACTGTGGAGTAAGATGGAGTGTAATCTCACCAGCTGTAAACTACTCCATCATAACTGCTCATGTGCACACTCCTACTCCATACTAAATCGGGACACAAACTACTCACACTTTTGTTACAAAGTACGAAGAAAGACAGATAAATAGATGCAGTTACCATAAGGAACTGGCAGCTTGGATGTTTTCTACCCTGCATACCCTAAGCCCAAGTAGTATCTTTCCAATAGCCTAATAACGTCCTTTAAAATCAGTTACCCATTTTGTGAACACTGATATGTAGAAACTTAAACTTTTGAAGCTTTTGACTTGAGAGTTGCAAAACAAAAGTATCACTGAATAAAAAACTGGGGGCAGCTAGACCATGCAATCTTGTGGCCACAATCTCAGCGCTGGGTCTGGCTGGGATGGAGTTAACTTCCCTCATAGCAGCCCATATGGTGCTGTGTTTTGGATTTGTGGCTAAAACTGTTGATAACAAACCAGTGCTCTGGATCTTGGTGAACAGTGCCTGTACAGTGTTGAGGCTTTCTCTTTTTCCCGCACTCTGACCCCATATTTAAATACGCTGTCCAATATGACAGGATTAAAAGCACTAGCTTCCTAGTAAAAATATATCTTTCAGAGAGAGTATATCAGAAACAAAGCAAAGACTTAAAATCTTTTACATACTTTTGTATTAAGGGCAGAAAAACAGTTCAGAAGATTGTGGCTCAGTCATAAAGTCAATGCATATACATAGCTGTTTGTTGAACACCAGCAGGAGACAGCGACAAGAAGTTAAAGAAACCTGTTACCTGACATTACTGTAATTTTGGCATGAGAGAGAGGCAGTTGTGAGCTCAGTGGAATCCACTAGATTTACGAAGGCCTTGGGAACCTGAAGTAATAAAGTAAAAAGTATTCATGCTAGATTTGCAATTAAAGATCAGCAAGCAGCAATTATGGCAAACTACATCTACAACCTCACATGTATTACCTCTGGCCTGGGATTCTGCCTACATAAAATCAATGATCTAAGTCTTTGGCAATTCTGTCCTGAACCCTGCTCCTATATAGGCCTGCTATGTAGTATCATCATTTATCAAGTACTTGTGACCGTGATTTCTTGACTGAGACACAGCAATTCATTTTACATAACCAGAATGGCCACCAGCCAATTCAATTGAACTCAAATGAACTTGGAACTACTGTTTTTGTGGTAACAGAGCAATGCAAAGCTGGGGACGAAACATCCTGTGTAACAGCACAAGCACTCATGCAACCCACCACACCTCTCCCCCATGCAGAAAGCAGCTTTTCATTTACATAATGACATATCACTTTTACAAGTGCACATAAACAGATTCTGGAAATAATAGTGGAGAGAATCTGAAGAGAATGTGGGGGTGGAACTTCCCCCAAACACAACATTTGTCGAAGTCAGTTGGAGAAAAACGAGTGGTTATGGCCTGATGCAACTGAACCGTAGCAGGTTTAGAATATGCTGTAGGCCTTCAATGCAGCAAAACAAAATTATTGGAAGATGCTATTGAAATAATTCAGTTAAACGGTTTATAGTCTGCTTTAGTAGTAATCTATCCTCATCTAGTCTACCATTCACAAGGCACAACACAGAACACTTCCCAGAAACCATCCTGGATAAGCAGATAATTCTTAGCTCAGCCAGATAGAAAACCTTTATAAAGGCTGAGATTTTAAAATGAACACAAAATAGGAAAGAAGATCTATGATACATATTTTAGTGGGTGTTTTCCCTGGTCTGTAAAGGTCATCACCAGTTAGTTAGCAGCCTGTACACTGCCTAGGTGTTCCACACCAGTAATTAGATACCAGTTACTTTCACCAACAGCCCTGTTAAACATGACTTTCAGACCTAGACAGATGTACTCCAATTTTCACAGAAATCATTTTTAAAAAACCCAAAGACTGAGTGATTATCTTGTGAGAGATTATCTTGTGTTGCAAAACAGAGCAGTTACCCATCCATCCTTTCTGTTTGCATGCATCAGCTTTTTAAAAGCAGGAGTAAAGCACTTATTGAAAACATTCGGAGCCAGTGGGTTGAAGTCAATGAGACTGGTGTTCTAAGCCATGTGAAGAGTGGTACAAGCCCTAGTCTAGAAAGGGAGACTGGAAAAATACACAAAGGATTCAGCTATTCAGGGCTGATGAATACGTCTTACCTTCTCATACAAAAAATCCAAGACAGCTGTAAGTTTTTCCAGGTTTTCTGATATGCAGTCCTTCTGCAAATGAGACAAAAAATGCCATCAAAACTACTAGAAAAACCAGTTATCCATTTCCTAGAAGTCACAAACCCTGTGTATTGAGCTGTGTACAGAAGGGTTATTAAGAACCACTCTCTTCTAAATTCAGCCTTAGCCAGCAACAAGTAAATAGCATGGGAACTAGTCTTGTAATTTAGCTGCCTATAAATAGACAACTTGACATATATTGAAAAAAAGACAGGGATAGGGAAGAAAAGTATCTTTATACTTGAGGTGGAAAACAGTTGTTCCACTAAGACATTTCAGACTAGCGACGGCAAATAAGGCACAGATGTTTATAAATACAAAACACATCATGTGCCAGGAGCTTACATCACTGGATAGAGGTGCCCCAACATCCCAGACTTAACTATGCCTTTGGTTCACTGTGGCAGAGAGCAGAGCATGGGAAAATGTCTGAACTACCTGCCTTGACTGTGAAACCACCCCACAAAGTGCTTACCAGTTGTGTGGGAGCATAGGAGGAACATGGGGTTTCCGCACTAAAAAACACTGTGATCAGTTTCCAATCATTTTGGAAATCCGTCATCTGGGAGAAAAAAATAAAGGAATAGGATGATAGGTGATCTATTTGCTGTTTTCCTTTCTCACACACAATTTGCTATGGCTTCAAAACCAGTGAGACCAAGCAGCAGTCCATGGCCCAGCCCTGGCCACCGTGATCCCTTCCATTTGACAAGCCACCCAGCTTTTCCCTAGAGGAGACAGCAAATGGGTGGTTAGGCATCAAGTGCTGCAATTAAAGCTGAACACACACCTACAAAAAGCTCAGGATAGAGCCTGGAATTGCTGCTGCTGTAGGAGACTATTGGAAAAGACAGGCATGGACAGCTCAGCACAGAACTTGATGCTGCCTCTTTCCATCACTGTTGCATCTTGCCAACAGGATTACTGTACATGAACTGCTGAGAAGCAGTCACACCAGTGGGACAAAGACTGGAATAAAAAATCTGAGAGCTAGAGCCCTGCTCAGCTGTGCTATGTTTATTAGGCAATGCTCAACAATCCTGAAGAGCCTTGGTGAGAAGCACAAACATGCATGCTAAATCCCTACAGAGTAAAGAGGCAGCATCAGAATTGCCTTGGCAATTACATTTTCCCATTATTTCAAGACTATTTTACAAAATAACATGCCTCATGGTTAAGAATAAAGGAGAAATGAATGCTTAAAGCTCCAGGATGGGACCTAAAAAGCACTCAGCCATGAGAGAGCATTCAAGCTCTCACCAGCATCAGCCAAAGCATATCTAGGTCTTTATTGTCCTTTTTGAAAATATGTTCCCAAAAGACCAAAAGGAACTGAAGAGACAAATACTGAGAATTATTATTTTGGGTTGGCTTCTCAGAAATACTGGCACAGTTACAGAGTGTAGCTAGCAGAAATCTCACATCTTTAGCCAACAGAAAGCAAACATATTGGCTTCCCTACCAAGCTCTTCAGCCGCTTTCACAAAAGTAAAAAAAGGTGGGATACTTTCAGAACAAAACTCTGCACTTGAAAGGCACAGAATTGATTCTTATTTACAACAGAAAGACCAAAGTCCGTTAACCTCAAGAAATGGCATTTTCTGTTTTGAAAAGATTTTTGAGTGCTGTTTAAAGTATTAAACCACTTTTCTGCCTCTTTCTGCTTCAACACCATGCTTTCTGAATTGTCCTTGCTTTAAACAAACCTGATTCTCTTTCATGAGCTCCACTATTTCTTCAGCTTGATGCAGGAGGTCTCTGAAAAGCAGAAAGGAAAAGAGAAATTATGAAGGCGTCAGTAAGGTTAAAGCTTTGGCTGATTTTTAGCATTGAATCAAACAACATTTGAGGATTCAGGTTGGATTAATCTTTTCTCTCCTAAATGTGTTAAGATTAGACAATTGACTGTGCTACCCAGAGAGCTTTGGGTGATTAGTTCATATTCAGCTCTCTGACTTTCAGACATGTGCACTTAGATGAAAACAGCAGCTTAGTAGGCACATCTCAACTTCTACTTGAGCCAAAAGTTTGTTTTGCAGCTATAAAGAGACCTGACGTTAACGCAGGTGATCAGACCCCAAAGCTGGGCTTTGTTCCTCCTGATTCCAAGAGGTGCCAACTGAGCCACAATGGCAGCCTCTGGCAGTACTGAGCATATTCTGTGCCCAGTGAAGTGCTCCAGAATCAAAGACTTCCATCCTCCCCGTCGCCAGCTGGACATCAGCAGCCCAGCCAAAAGCCCCTCAGACTCACCTGGCTTGACTGCCTGGTGTTGCTCCTGCCGTGCCAGGCGGAGGGGACAGATGCAGGACCGAGGGGTTGAAGGTGCTAATGAGAGCTGAATGACACACACAGGTTAGGCCATTTCTGCATCCAACAGGCTGCTACTCTGCTGATTCATTAAACACAACGGAACTAAAACAGCCAGAACATGTAAAATCTGAGCACCTCCTGGCAAGCATGAGAGGTATGCCCAAGCCCCTCTGCAGCTATTCTTCTTGGTTTTGTTCCTTACCTTCTGAAGTGAAGGCTTGATGTCTGAGTTTGCCTCCAGACTCAGGTCAAAAACCTCCATCCCCATCTCACGTCAGCCACAAGTAGTGAGGCAGGCTTAAATAGAGGTAGCTGTAGAAATGAAGCTACTGGGAAGGGCTACCCAGGGAGACTCATGAAACACCAACGAGTTGCCATGTTTTAAACCCCTTTTACAGGGAAATGGACATGACACCAAGGAGCTAAGATATTAGGAAGATGATTTGGATGGGAGGACCCTGGAGCTGTATTTTACACAGCATTTCAGTGGGCATGAAAGTTTTACTTGCAATGCCCTTTAAGCAAGTAAAGGCTGCCTTCAAAGACAGCCAATAGACAATGAATTCACAGATGTGGTGCATCTATGGCAGCCCCAGCATAAATCCTAAGCACATGGCAGTTCTGGGCAGGCAAACCCACACAAGAGCTCACCAGGCCAGCATGGGCCGCAAGCACACACCAGCAGAGACTGTGGAGCAGGTAGAAATAACAGGCCAAAAAACCCTGTTGGGCATTTAAGAATCTTGCAGCCATCTGTCACACCCCTTCTTCACTGCCTTTTGTCTGCCCAGACAGTCTCTTTAAAGCCAGCACAATAACCCAAGCTGGCTGTACTCATGTCCCCAGGTACACCCCCCCTCAGGCTTCCTTTACACCCCTGTGCTGCACCTGCTCAGCAGCCCAGCAGAGCCCTGGAGCTCCTGCCAGCAAGCTGTTAAATTCATTTCTGAAGTTTTAGTGTGACAGCAAGACACACCTGCTAAAGTTGCCATGCTTACTTCAAGGAAGTTCTTTCCTGTGCTATAGAAAGAGAAAACAGGAAGTTTCTGTTACTCT
Organism: Corvus brachyrhynchos; assembly: GCF_000691975.1. Lineage (NCBI taxonomy): Eukaryota > Metazoa > Chordata > Aves > Passeriformes > Corvidae > Corvus > Corvus brachyrhynchos. The sequence continues at coordinate 5,506,181 of NW_008240122.1, forward strand.
AATTCTCAAAGAAAAATTATATTACATCACAGCCACAAATTCTTATCAGTTATGCTGCATCTCAGAATGTAAATTCATGGCAGCTGCTGCAAGTAAGAATGGGGCCTTTCTTTCCCCAAAACTGTCATGTCATCAGCTACTGCTGAGTAAGAACACAGTCTCTCATCTCAATTTTTTCTGTCTCTGTACCCTCTGCATGTTGCAGTACTTGTGCTTGCTTATACACAGGTATAAGTGATGCAGGGGCCTCTCCGTGTATACCCACATACAAGTGCACACAGATGTTTATGCAACCATTAAAGAAACTTAGTCTCTTAAAGTTTATCTGTGCAGTGCTAAATCCTCATCTGGAACGCTATGACTCAAAAGATCTGCACAGACTTGCAACTACAAGGTTTGGCCATGTGTTCACTCACTGAACTAGATCTTCTGAAGGGGCATGGAAGAAGGAAACGGGGTAAAGCTTGTCCATTGAAGCACTGGGAATCAGCCAAGCAGAGGAAAGGGTATCTGGATTACTGTGTTCTTTCCTAGCTCTGATAAATCCCTCATTTCTTGTCTCTAACTAGTGAATTATGATGATTACTACCTAGGATTTATCATGCAATAATGATTCTTTATCAATGGTATTGCAACCCTAAGGTAATTATAAATGCTGCCTAAGTACAAAAAATTTCTATTACCTAAGACCAGGGAAAGTTACAGTGTCTCAAAATACTTTCCATTTTACATAAGCTTTCTCCTCCTCCCTATAGAACAATAAAAAATATTGCTTGGGCATAATTCCTGCACCGTGATAGTATAGAGGTTGGGATAATGAAACTTATAAAAGCTAACTTGTTACCTTTGGAGTAAATCCTCACCAGATTCTGGTGTCTGTGAACAAAGAAGAAATAAGAATAAAATTAAGCAAAGCATAAACTAGACCTACATATGTTGTTCCCCTACCATATTCCACTCCTGTTAGAGACAGTACTGTTTTCTACATACTCTTCTCCATTGTGTTGTAATCACTCACAGATTTAAGTTATTTTCCAGAACTTCTCTATTACAGTGCATTTTCATAGTCTGGTAATCCTTTCTTAGTTACTGCTTTCATTAATGATTTTTTTTCACATATGGCGTAAAATAAAATTTGACTAGTTGAAATCAAATTCCATAAAATGAAATGCTGTTCTAGACCAGCTTTCTCTGGATCTACTCCTACTCCTTTCCAACAAGGGACATGACCTGAAGTCATTTAGATAATTTACATAGATGGCACTCAGACAGAAGAGTGTCTGTTAACAAGAAAGAACATCAATAGAGGAACTTCACTGATTTCAGAGAGTTTGAAGAGGTGACAGTGACAGAGATGTTTGCTCTAGGAAAGCAAACATTCCTTAAAAGATCACTTACATGTTTTCCTATGACACCCCCACAAGCAACAAAGACACCAGCACAAAGAAGACTTGCTCTAAAGGGCCATGTATCTGATATGGGTGAAGCACCTTTGCATTCAGGACAATAAATTTTTCAAAAGAAAAGGTACTCGCAAGGAGTCCAGAAGTGCTGATTTTCTAAAGGAAAAGTATGATGTCTTGCTGGATACCATCTCAAATCTGAAAGTTGCTTTGTAATAAGGGAGACTCTACCCCATTATTCACAGTTACAGCTTCTCCAATGGCTATCAATTTTTGCTCTAGAGGCATTTCTACACTTCCTCAAAGCTTGAGAATTGTGGTTAAATGCTTCTAATTCAGCCTCAAATCTATTTCAGATATCCACTTCCAACTATTAAGACAAATAAAGATCATCCAAATCTGACTATATTATTACAGGCAGGAGAACTTTACCCACTGATCTATACATCAGAAGCATATCTTTGGGATCCTTGTAGACCTCCTGCCTTCTAGGTAAGAAACCAGTCTCTACAGAAAACACTTAATGAAGTGGAAAATCTACTGCATTTCTCAATAATTTGTATTTGTTCCAGTTTGAATTTTCCCAGCATCTTCTTCCAGTTATTCAATCTGTTATGCTCATTGTTAGGAAATCTAACGTGCTCTAATCAAATATCATGGTTCTCTGCAAGAGCACTGTGATCACATTTCCTCCTGCACAAAGTCAGCTGGCTATTTTTAGACTCAGGGTATACTGCAACACTGAACAGCAGGTACTTCCAGTCATTTTGTCACCAGAATTCTTTGATGCTTGTGGAAAGATTCAAGTCCTGAACAGCCTGAGACCCCAAACTACATCATCAGCTGACTTCATCATCACAACGGAGGAAATGGGTCACGCTCAGCACATTTCCTGCCTGTACTTACTCTTTGCAAACTTCCTATTGAAGTGACTGCTTTAATGTCAGCCGGCCTTAGAGCATGAACTGCAGAAAATTAAAAGACTTCAGGTTACAAAAGACCCCAAAACAGTAACCCTAACAGAAAGTTACATTCAGCAGTACATTAAAACATAACAAAGTCGTCTAAAATGTAAGAAGTCTATACTGATGGCTTTGATTGGAGGTTTTAAATAAGTCAGAAAGGATGGGAAACTTTACTCAGGTGTTCAGTAAATACTTTGGGTGTTTAGAGGCACTGATATGCTGAACTATCAAGCAAGAAAAGATCAAAAAACACTTCTGGGAATGATCGAAGTAATAGTGGCATCCCCAATTAGCAGCTGAAGAAACAAAGGTAGAAAAGTAATCATGAATGGAACAAAAACCTAAGGAGTTTGTAGAGCCTAGCTCCACTTCAGTCAATCCCACACATATGCATCTCTGCAAACATCTGATTTCTGCCCCAGCCCATTCTCAAACAATTTTGGGAGGGAAAGCCTCTGCGGAGACAATATCAAACACAAACCTGAAGATGAAGGGGTCTCAGGGAACACCACCTGCTCACATGAAAACTGCAATCTTCTTAGAGCCTTTGAGATAAACAAATAAATACGATTGATTGCTTAGACCTAACAAGGAAATTTGTGGAATGAGGGGTCCTATGGGCTCCATTCTCACACAGGACCAAGATTCTACTCACGTAAACAATTTCACAGAACGATTACACCTCTGTTAGAAATACATGGGAACACAGATATGGACAGCTGTGTTTTCAATTAACTCTTCCAGAACATGATATTTTCTGCTCAGTTTTCTTACTGATTGCCATAGAACTGGGCCTGAGCAAATGGTGAAATGTGCTGAATACATCCTGTTACATCCATTGCTGCAGTGACTGCTTAATCTGGAAGAGGTCATAAGGACAGCTACTGCAGGCATCTCTGTGTGCCAAGGGGCATCTGACTGACATAGCAAAATGTTACATCTCCAGTATGCAACAGGAAAGGCAGAATGAACCAGTTCTGGCTCCTTAGCAACACCTGGCCAGGTGATCAGAGGATGTGAGTTATTCACTCAGTGTGAGAGAGAGCTCAGTACCAGCAGGAACATTGTTTAATGCCATCCTATATCCTTACAGTAGGCACAGCCCTTCACTGAGTGCTTTAAAGGGGCATAAAAGGCAATCCTCACCTCCTCAGGAGGTGGCAAGGAGTTCCCTCATTGCAATGACCATGAGTGGCTGGCTGACCATCACCAGTACCTAAAGGTGAAATCTGTATAATGACAAGGGCCACCATGGTCCACATACATTCCCTAGAGCCCAGCTGGAGGACTTTAATGGTGCAGACCCTTTGCACTGTTATAAAGCAAAGAAGAGTTTAATCCTGTGTTTCTAAAAGAGCAACAGAGCATCTAGGAACAAGTGCTAACCACAAAAGACCTACGAACAGGATATGCAACCTAATAACAAGCACTGCTCGGAGAAAACCTCATTTCCTGATTACATTCTGTAATCTTGCAGCTGCACTATCACATTGCCGACTCATTGGCTTTGCATTTCTTCTTTGCAGAAGCAGTTTAGAGCAAAAAGCTGTATTCTTTCTACTGCTTGCCTCAGAGGAAGCAACAGCCTGATAGGTAATGATGGGTATTGAAAACAGGAAAAAAACCAAAGCTGTACTCATACTTTACCTCTAGTTCCCCATATTCTTCCAGATCATCTGCATTACCTTAAAAACATTAAAAAAATGGTTATGCTATTTTTTTTTTACCTTAGATAAAAAAAAGCTTCATAAGACTCAATATACCTAAAAGCACAGAATCTGGAGAGGAGGCACCTTTCTCATCTGCCCTGCTTTCCAAAGATGAGGCTCATCCCAACAACCAAATCATTTTCTTTGATTTTGCTACACTAGAATAAGCTTTTAGTTATTATAAACAGGTGACATCTGTTGAAATCACTGGAATTTATAGGAATAGGTGATGAACTTCGTGCAGATCCCCTCAAACAACTCCATTCTCCACAGGTCTTCTCTACCTGTTTTCCTCTTCAGCACATTTCATATACTGCTATAGTCTTATTTTGTCCAAATTTAGAGTAATTTGAACAGGTACAAGGTGAAACTCCTTAGAAAGGAGCAATTCACGTTAATCTGCATCTTCCACAGTCAGGGAGCAGCATGACACTGTTGTGAGTTTGCCATAGCAATACAGAAACAGCTGCAATTTCTTCTCTTAATAGAGTGTTGGCAGACAAAATAGCCTGTGGAGCCAGGAGTCAGGCCTGTAGCTGTTTCCTGTTAAGGAAGAATTATTCTCTTTCCTTGAGCATACACCTGGATTTATACAAACAGATTTTGGTTTATTCTAAAATTTCCACAAAGCCTAGGTCAGCTGAACTTCAAAGCACTCTCTCAGCTGTTCTTGCTTGCCACACCGAAGCCATCAGCACCCAGCAAGTCTTATACAGTATTTTAAAAATTGTCCTTTAAGAGTCAGGAGCTATTTTTGGAATATTTAGCCCTTCTGAGTACTTCTGGCTTGTACACCTTTCTTTCCATGTCAATGACAGAGTAAGAGCTGAGCCGGCTCAGCCCAGCAGGTGAGACATCCTTGGGTGTTGGGCAGCCAGCGGTGCTCATGCTGCAAGGAGATGTGCCTGGCATGAGCAGGGGGCACTGGGCAGCCTCTGGGGACATGGGCACCTGTGCATACAGGTCAGTGAGGTGACACAGAACCACTACTGCCCCCCATGACCACCTCAGCCTGTCACCTGTGCCACACTACATGACCTTACTCAGTAGCTGTCAGCAACTTCCACATGCGGTTTTTTCCCCTACTTGGATTTCAGCCATGAGCTTCTTGCAAATTTATATTATTTTTACATTACTTCGTAGAAGGTTGAAACAGCTTCCTGGCTGTTGTGTGACATATTTTTAAAATTTCTGCCTGTTCAATCTGTGGTTTTTGATGATGCTTTAACTCAAGGCAATAACCAGAACCCCAACTCTGTTTGGGTTCCTGGAGGCACAAGCAATGAGGGACTTGTCTGGATCACATAAATCTACTGCAGAAACTCAGTATCTGAGAATTTTAACACTAATTTCAACTATATTTGAGAATAGTTCCTTAGGTTACATTGAGAGAGAAAGAGGATCCAATCCCAGTTTCCAGGATTCAGGGAGTTGGAGGAACAGTTATAATGTGTCAGACTGAAAGTCTATCTAATCTGGGATTTTACCTCTGACAATACCCAAATACAGATGGTTAGGCAAAGAACAAGGAAAATACAGTTATACTTCCATGTTCTACCCACCCAACTATCCATACTATTGTGCTCCTTGAGCAAGCAATTACTTAATGTTGAAGAACTCCCTGACATCTTTCTTCCATGGATTTGCCTATTTGTTTTTCTAATACTTTCACAACTTCTGGCTTCCCCCAAGTCCTGCGGCAAAAGGGGCTTCATCATTTAACTGCATGTTGAAAAGAAGTACTCCTCATTTGTTAATGACCTGATTGTTTCCTTGTTGCTCTTATAAAGAGTAGTCATTCCCTTGTTTCTGCAAAATTTGCCATTTTGCATGTGCCTGTATGTCTTTATAATATACTTATCCCTGCTTTTTCCAGGCTGAAGAGTCAGTTTCCTTGATCTCATGTCGAAGCTGTTTCATAAGCCTGACTACTCTCCCCCTCTACCCTCCTCCTAGATTTTACCACATCTTTTTTGAGAGGAAAAATCCAGATGCCTGTCAAGATGCAGGTGAACTGTGGCCCTGTACACAGCAGCAGCAACATGGTTTTTATGCTGTTCTCTCGCTAACTCCTGAATTAATTTCTCTCTGTCACTAGCACTGATGTCTTCAGACAATTGTGTTCTGAGGTCAAGCAGTATCTATTTAGAGTTCACCATAGTGTACACATAGATAAGAGTAATATACAAGGGGAAAACTTAGTTTAAGTTTTCATTCTGAACATCCTGAACAGTTTTGCACCAGCAAGTTGGAACCCACCCTTCATCCAGACCACTTCTGAACACGTGCAGAGCCCACATCCCAACACCGATCAATATGAGCATCACAGTTAATGAAATGGACATGTTCATATTTCTGCTTGGCTCACTCCCTTGGGTGGATATCACTTAATCCTGGCAGTCCCTCTATATTTGTCATCAGTTTGTTCAAGGATTTGGTCACTACTCCTCTTGTCCCCTGTGCTGAAAGGCTTGGAGTGCAAGGCCCTTTTTAAGCTGTTATGTAAGGACACCAAAGAAAAAAAGAAATTGTCAGGCTTCAGCCTTCTTTTATACATCAGTCAGTCCTACAGACTCCATGTTTCAGAAGAACTTGAAATAGGATGTGTCGGTTTTCATTCCTTCAACAATAATTCATTGTTTCTCTTCAGATTAATTTTTGGCTTAGCTGATCAAATTTTAACCTTTCCAGTTTTCTTAGTTTGTTTTGGATTTACACTTTCCATAGGGCAACTTTTTAAACTCCTGTTACTCCCAGTACTATACTTACTCCCTTACTATACCATGGAATAATTCTAACGTGTGTTTTCAATTTTCCTGACATAAAAAAAGGAAGTATTTTTCAGACAATTTTCCCAAAATTTGGGAGAAAGATTCTAACTCCTTCCTCCCTTGCTCTTATCGTTAATGTGTTTCAATGAACAATTCTTACAGGCTCTTATTAATCAACATATTTTTTCCTGGATTAAGTTTTCAGAGGAACTGCAGTCACCATGCATATTTTTCCCTAAGTTAAAAAGCTCAGGTGTGATAATTTCTTCTGATTACTTTAGGAACCAAAACCTAACAGTTTATTATTTATCAGAGCACCTTATAACCCTCTGAAGACACTGACATCACAGCCTTCTGCTAAGGTAAAGCACTATTACTAGTTATCATTATTGTCTTACAGGCTGAGACCTGAAGCACAGAGCCAGTAAAGCCAAAACATACAAAACATTTTCAGTCTTGAGCACCTACAAAACAGTCATTGGCACCAAACGTGGACTTTAGAGACCTAGTATAGGGAACAAGGTCTCCAGCCTACCCTGAATATTACAGAAATCTGAACAATGCCTTGAATGCCAGGATGATGGTTAACCATTCACATAACCTTCTATCACTGAAGATTATCATAGTTACAAATTCAGAGAAAACCTCTGTTCCTTGCTTGAATTTCTGCACCATTTTGGCACAGATCTCACTGCTAGTCTAATTGTTTGATGTTTCTCTCACCAGAAAGCTTTAGTGCATAAGATACATTCTATCCCCAGAACAGTGCAAACCAATGCATACATCTTTATCAAAAAATGATCAAATATACCCAAAACTGCATTTAAGATCACAGTTTTACTCACAGATTTTCTCCATCCTGCTTCTAAAACTCCTGCTACACACCCACCTTGCAACAACTAAAAATAGAGGTTCCCAAATACTGTGCAATGCAAATTTTCAGAGGACTTTTCAAAACTTACCTTCTGAGGAGAGCAACCAAAGGAACAGCACACCTAACAACAGCTTCATGATAACTACCTCTATGAATTGATAATCCTGGAGTGCTGTGTGTTAGATGTTAGGGCTGAGAAGAAAGAAATTCTCTTCCTTTTCCCTCCTTTATATCTTAAAAGTTGGTAACTCAGCAGCCATAAAACTTATTTGCTTCTACCTTTGGAAAGCAAAGCGACAATAATATTTCATTGCCTATCCAAGGGTCAAAGAATGAGTACAGCTTCTCTCACTTGTTCAGAGAGAGGTGGCCATTTTTCAGGGGAGTTCTCAGCAAATCTAAGGACCAAGATCACATGAGTCAGCTTCCAGCAGGGTCAAGGCTCTTCAAGCAATACATAACACATTAGTTTGGCATTAGCCTGCTTCTGCCAGGCAAGGAAGGAGCCTCTGCTCCTGAGGCAACAAGGTCAACTGAACCCTATGTAGCAGCCCAGACCCACCCAAAGAGGAAGGTTGTGCTCTTCCTTTTGTCTCCTTCCCTACCTGCCTCTTTCTTGCCTTCAACCAGACTCATGCTGTGCCTGTTTCCCTTCCCCTAGTTCCTCTTCTGGAGGATTTTCCTTCACTGGGTTATGCCTCACCAGTATTTGCCAAGACAGAGCAGTGTCAGACAAGCAGGATTGGTAACTCTGCCCTCACACTGCACAGGTCTCCAAACCCCTCGCTATGACACTCTTACAGTAGCACGGTCACTTCTGCAGAGTCAAAGAGCATGCAGAAATGCCAGCTAGACCACGATACAACTCCCCAGTGAGACTACCACTATGCCTCCATTACAGTGTCAGGGTCAAACCTCTGAAGAGCAGCCTGCTGTCCTCACACAAAACAACAGAGTGACCTTTGGCCTCTTCTGAGCTCTCTGACACCCAGAGAGAGCTCCTACATGAATAATGGGAGTCTGCTTAAATAAACAGCCTTAAATGCTTAAATAAACCACTAACACACCCAACTCAGGCAGTCTAACCCATCCTTCAAAGGGGTTTTTGTTTATTTTGCCCTTCTGTTGTTTCATGACAGAAATTTGACATTCTTTGAAGGAACACGTTGGAGGTAGATCTTGTGCTCATTTCACATTTCAAAAACCAAGAATGCTGTATTAATTCTGAACATGAACAGCTATTGCTCAGAGCAACCTTCAAGGAGGAATGTACATAGACAAGGGAAAGAATTCCTCCACCCCCTGAGTCTCCACTATCAACTCAGCAAAAACACACTGGCACAAGGAGCTTCTCACCTCAGACACAGCTGTACATTCAAGCCTGAGAGGGATAAGCTCATTCTGCCTGGGGGTCTCACACCTGAAACACAGTTTGACACCGAAACTCCTTTGACCAGTAAGGTAAGGAAAAGTTAAAGGCTTACTCACTGTTGGGGCACAGCCCCACACCAGCAAGCCCTGCTGGGGCTGAGCTGCAGTGGAACTCCCAAGCAAGTGGTCAGAATGAGGGAGGTTCAGGTGAGGCTGGTCAGGACCATTATCACATCTCAGTCAAGGTGGCATTGCACAGTCTCAGCACAGATGGGAGTTACCTTGGGTGGGTCTCGTCATTACATACAAGGGTCTGTGGCTTCTTCATTCCTCAAGGGAAAGCTCTCACTATCAAAAGTCTGAGAAACAGACTTCTTGAAGAGCTGGAAGCATTTAAAATCCCAGAAAGTCTCTTCCTCATGGTACACAAAGCAAAACATGAAAAGAAAGGTAGCATTAATTCATTCATTTGCCATAAACCACAGATCCAAGAGTAAGTTTAGCCTTTAAACACTGTGACATATGACACAGTGACACAGACAAACGCTTTAAACATGTGACATTGTTAACTTCAAGGCTTGTAAATCTCTTGTAAACACTCCTTCCCACCACTGAAACATCAAAATAGCTCCTAGACTGAATAGCAAATAACAAGCAGCAGCAAAGATCAAAAAAGTTTGCAAAAGAGAGAAGAGAGAATTTTCTATTAGATGGAGAAGGTGTCAGAGACAAATTAAAGCTTTTGCATTACTGCAAGGGCAAAGTTAGATGCAGCTACAGAAGGCAAGCAGAGTTCCAGACCATAAACCAACGCTCAGCTGATGGTATTTAGGAATACCCTAGGGAACTGCAGCTATGTAGCTGATTACCTAATGATCAACACAGAACATCTTGTGTGTACCCTAAAGCGCCTGCTGCTGCTCAGGTGGGACAAGGAGCTAGATGGGCCTGATAGTTAACCCTGCCTGAATCGTGTGACTTGTCTTGTCCTTTGCCCTGGATGGAGAGGGCTCATAACACAACTGGCACAGAAGAGCATTGCATGAGGGTTGGTGGTGAAGAGCAGAAGTTTTGTGCCTTGGCATGCTCTCGAGCAGAGGACCTGTTTCACAGGTCTACGTCCAACAGTGCAAAATACCACAAAAACAAAAGTCAAGCCCCAGTTACAGTTTTAAAGTAAGCAACACCCAAACAGATACTCAAACACAGGTGCTGAAGCATATTAGCAAAACTCTTTGGTTCATTGCTACATCTTTGGGTGGCTTATAATATACCTAAAGCTTCACCTTTCATACCCAGTGAGGGAGCTATAGCTGGGAAAGCCATGGGATTTTTTTCTAGCTTGTCTTTAAGTTTTTCCTTATCTCCTCTGTTAAACAGAGCTTCTGTCTGCATTTATTTTACTCATACAGAATACCAAAACCCCAAAACTCTTTCAACCTATCTAGGTCCTCACCTATAGGACTGCTGTTTTAAAATACAAATAATGAAGGTATGGCTGCATATTAAAAGAAAAAAAAAAACAAAAAAAAAACCAAAAAAAAAAAAAAACAAAAAAAAAACCAAAAAAAAAAAAAAACAACAATAAAACCAAACAGACAAAAAAACTCCATAGAACTCAACCATTCATAATTAAACCCAAGATGTTTGTCACCACAAGCACAACCTTGTACTGAGTAACTTAGGGAGGTAGCCAGCTCAATTGCTAATAAGCAGAGGCCATATATCAGTGGATAATGTCACTGCATCCACAAAACTATCACATTGCACTGGCAGAGCAGAGGACTTCTTGTGGAAATACAAAGCAGATCGAGTTTCCATTTCATTTGAAGATAGAGCCTGTCTGTGACCTGTCACTGCTTCAGCTAATCCTACTGCCTTGACAAAGCATCAGATCTTGAATTTTGTGTTTAGGAAGCATATCCCTGAATTGCTCCATCTATGAAGTACTCATCTGTGATGGGTAGAACATGACAGTGCTAGAAAAATGTCAGGAATAAATCATACACAACAGCAAGACACTTCATGTGTCCTTGTGATGTTGTGCCGTTGCCTTCTCTTGCCTCTGTGATTCACACTGCTGGTAAATTTAGTCCATATTCTGGACCTAGACAGAAGATCTTCCTCCACAGAGGCGTTCAGACATGCAGTAGAGGGTGAGGAGATCAAGTGAGGCCAAGGGCAGCCAGGGACATGAATCACCAGGCAGCAATTCTGCGGCAGCAGGCAGGAGGGCTGCACAGCTTGCAGGAGGCTGCTACCACCTGCTGGAGGGAGTGCAAATCCTCCAAGGAAAAGAAGAACACAAACGTTAATGTGTAACTTGAAAGCACCAGTCTGCCTATGGTCAGATTACTGAAAGCGGGAAAAAGGCCTTGTAATGCTTAGTGCAGTCCTTCAGAAAGCCCAGGCTTTTGGAGTTGAAGGCAAGGAGGATATAAATAATTTCTAAAATGGCTTTAAAAAAGAAACCTTGATAAAAACAAATGCAAACACAAGGCCTCAAACACACTTCCCTAAATTTTTCTAAGCTCAGCACATGGTTGGACTCTTGACTTCTATAGTTAGATCTGAATAGCTGCTATAGAGACCTAAGCTGTGGCAGTAAGTACACAAATAAGCAAGGTCACCACCACAACTATAGCCATATTTTGGATGAGCTATGAAGCAGTGCTCTCCTGCAAGCACCTACCAGTACCTGAAGGCAGCAATGTAACAACAAAATCTCCAATCCAAAGTTAATAAATGAATGAAACTTGAAACTTCTTCCTTGTGCCTGAAGTAGGGCACAACTTCCCACACAGACTGTTTGATTACTTGCTGAGGGCACAAGCCCTTTAGCCACTCATCTGTGGCTGGCACTAACGTACAGCATAAAGTCCATCTCCACAGACTGCTCGGGGCTGCTGAGAGGCTGGTGCTGCCCAGCCTGCCTTTGCACCTTGTGTATCTGCCACAGGTCCCTCATTCCCCACTGCCTGTCACAAAAACACACTGTGCCCTTTGCAGCAAAAGCTGGAACTGCTCCTCACTGCCTGTTCTAGCAGCCTCTGGGCCTTTGATGCAGGCAAGCTGCAGATCATGCCATAGGGCTGAAATCCTCCTGGCTCCTTGTGGGCAGGAGCCCCTGAAGCCCGATGATAGCTGCAAGGCTGCTGAGAACTCTGAACAGCTGGAGAACAGCAGAAGCCAAGATTTAAAGATCCTCTGCTAAAGACTGCTTTTACTTACTTTTCTGTATTGTGAGGACTCGTTTGAGTCTGTAAGCAGCAAGAAGCTGGGGACCAGATACTTCCTGTGGCCTCCTCAGTTGGCCCCTTGGTTATCAAATCAGGAGATAAAGCTCATTTCTGGGGAGCCCTGTTTACAGCCACAGACTTGAGAGTATTCACCAGTGCTACCACAGCCTAGAGAAAGCAGTGCTGGCAGGAAGGCAGATAGAAGAGGGAAGCAGTCTGCCTGCCTCTGATAGACAGTGATGGCATTTGACAGCAGGAACCAGAAAATGCGTGCTCCCTTGATGTGTCTCTGGGTGAGTTCATTCATGCTCACACGCAAAGTACCTAATTCTCAAAACTTACATGGAAATCAGGCACCTAAATAAACACCACGGTGAACTGAAGAACAAGTCTCAAAGCACTGTGGTTCTCCATAAAATGAAAACATGAGTATTGCCTTTCTCCCATTCTTTTCCATTAAGCTATAAAATTCCCAAAACAGTGCCAGCTTTTGGCTGTTTGTAATCATACCACAAAGGGGCTCTGTTTTCAGCCAGTGCTATAATTGCAGCAGCCAGCGTGGGAAGCTCCTGGCTCACCTGTGCTCTCTGAAGCTCTTCCCACATGAAGGTGCAACATACAGACTCTGTGGGGTCAGCCTGTCTAGATGCCACGGTGTCCCAGACTTGCTAGCCCATCTATGCACACTCCCCCACAGAAGTTCATTTCTCAGCCTGTCTTTACATGTCAAAAAATGTATTCCTTTGACCTCAGTGAGCCAGTCCCAGATGTGCTATATTCCTTTTGCATCATTAATACTTGTGCTGCTCTTGAAAAAGATAAGAGTATCAAGTGGTAGCATAGTGATTGAGATGGGGAGAGGAGGTAAGGCTGCTTTTCCTCATAAGGGATGAGACTGACTTTTCTGGCTGCATTTGCACCAAACTCTTAGAGACCTTTACATTCCACAGCGCTCAAGGTTACTCAGTTTTCATCCATTACCAGCAGAAGCTCCTGGAGCCAGAAGTGTATGGCTTGGCGTGCTCCCTTCACATACTTCACACAACACAAATTGTGGCAAATACGTCCTCCCATTGTAGTGCTCACCATCTATGCAATGCTCTGATCTGCTCTCACCTGTTTTGTGGCTAAAAGAGCTGGGCTGTCCAGGTGCTCTGTGTCTTCTTGCTCACCAGTTCTTTCACCCAATGGGGGGAGCTGCACTGAGGCAAGCCTGGGGGTAACAGATTCAGTGCTTAGAGAAGTGAGTTGAAAGGCCTTTGGACACAGACACATTTATTTTACTAAGGGACCAAGCAGCTGAAGCCTTCTGTAACTGTGAAGAGGTGCTTACAGAAACTAAATTTCCTTTTGTGAGGCAAAGAAATCGTAGGAGAACAACAAGCAAACACCATCAAGTCAATCTTAAACCCAAAGTCACACACAGCTCAGCACTCCACAAAGGGAAGCAGGTAAACAGACGCAAAATAAATAGGAGGGCTGAGCATACAGAAACTACGGAAGCCAGACTGGACTAGAAGTATTTACGGTGCAGGGCAGAAAGGAGTATCAGTGCTCTGGCAGGAGCACATGGACACTCGGCCTGAGCGACAAACTGCGTGCGGAGGGTCACGCCTGCTCCAGCCAGCTGTAACTCTCGCCGTTGCCACCAGAGGACACCAAATTCCCACATTGTCACTCCTGAACACAACGAGTATCCTGAGCCTTCGGCTGAGAGTGGGGAAAAAATGTCACGGCCGCGGAGCTGTACCTCCAGTCCTTCGGAGGAGCAGTCCAGGCCAGAGCATTCTTGATGTGACTGGCGTTTGCCCGGGTGTACCATCACACAGCAGCAGCTCCGTCTCCTCCCTCCCAGTCAGAAGCCAATTTCAAGCTTGCATATTTTCAGTGACTGCATGCTTTGAAGACCAGTAATAATACAGAAAATAACAGTGATTCAAACCAATGCTAGATGATCAGAGACCAAAAGCCACTGCCAGCTGAACAGATGCTCTTATCCCATATTTCCATTGAAAGAGCCTTCCAAAATTCACAGTTCTGCCAGGCTTCATCCTGACATTTCAGCAGAATATTGCAAGAATGCCATCAAGTGCTAGAGGCCTTTGTTTTTAAGATGGAAAGGCTGGGCTCTGGAACCAGCTACAGGTGCAGGCATGGGCCTGTCCATAGGATTTTCTGAACAATTAATCTAAACATTATTATTTCAAGTGATCTCAATAAATTGCAAAAGCTGCTCAGAATCAACTGGCTAAAATTCAATAAAAACACAGCAAAGTACTATGATTGGGAAGGAGAAATTAAGTGCACAAATGGATGACTTGGAATAATTGGTTAAGCAGCAGTACTACACAAAAGGATCTGGAGGAATTAGAGTGGATCATATAATGAGTCAACAGTATGCTGCAGTTGCAACAAAAACATTTCTTTTGGAATATATTAATGGAGTGTCATAAGTGTGCCACGGAAAGTCATTATTCTGCTTTACTCCAAAACAGTGCTCACTAATGCTAAGCTCTGTGCCAAATCTGGAACACTAGCAGTTTCAGAAAGATGGAGTTAGAGCAGACCAGCCAGCCCAACAGGAAGCTTAAGAAACCCTAGGGAAAGCTGGATGGACTTTTTCGGATGGACTAGGAGAGGTTTTTCTGGGAGAGAAAGAGAAGAGGGAGGATGGCTACTCTGATCACAGGGGGCTGTTCTAGCCAGCAGTAATTACTATGCATCTGTTTTCCCTGGCGGCTCAGAAGAAAGACAGGCAGAGGGGTCTGAGATCAGTGTGGAACAAAGGCAGACACCAAACCTGGGACTAGTTTGGGTTTCATCTCAACAGGCATCTCTGTTTTTCTTATATAAGAGGGAAGGCACGCAGGCGGGGGATGGGAGAGGTCACGAGTTTTGATGTGACTGTCAGTGACAACCTGGAAACTTGCTTTCAGGTGAGGAATGGTCCTTTTAACACAACAAAGCGGCACACCCAGGAGTGCATACACAGACCACACCTACTGGAGCCAGCTTCCACAGGGTTGTTTGTACAGCAAGCAAAGGAGAAAATAAAGATTGGAGATGGAGCTTGGTTTTTGCCCACTCCTCCCCCAGGTCAACCTGTCCCTATGAATAGTATAGCAAGGCTGTTCACATATTACTGCTTTCTGCGGCTCCTGGGGACCTTCAAGGTCCTGCTAATAGCACTGCTGTAAGATTTCCACCCCTTAGACCTGGTTTCCACCCAGCACATAAATAAATTTGGGCATGTCCCCATTCAGCAAAGGCCTTAAGCTTATGCCTACACTTTAAGCACAAGCTTCAGAGCGTGTGTTCCATGACTTCTGCAAACAAGGCCTTTATCTCAAAAAACGTAGATAAAACAACTTTTCATTTAGCTAAGCTCAAACATTTCCCTCAAACTCCTTGAATCTACCTCCTCTCTGACACTGAAAGAGATGCCTTGCATAAGAAGACTCCCTTGCTTCCTCTCTGCTGTAATTCATCAGCTCTTCCCTGCTCCAGGGCACGTACCTCTAAGGACAGATGAAATCTATTCCTGTTTGTTACTATGCAGAGCTAGATCTCAACAGCAGTGATAAAGGCCCTTGCACATCCTAGCTTGCTTTCTGATACTTCCCTTTTCTCTGGAATTCATACTCCTCACCCGCCCTTACTCCCTTCCCCCTTCTCTGTTTGCTCATACTTCTGGAAAGATGACTGAAGGCTAACCAATGAGTAAGGCACTGCTGCACGTCATCGCCTGTCTGCTGCAAGAAGGGGTGAATAAGTTCGTTTGTCCACAGGTTAAAGTGAGGTTGCCATCCTAACAAGGAGCATGTAATTGGGAGACCAAGCAGTCGGAAACCTGCCCTCTCCTCTCTCTTGTCTGGACCTTTTAATTTCTCTTGTTTTCTTCATTGCGTACAGCACTTTATGCCTGCACAGCATCTTTCAAGTGAGGATCTCAAAGGGCTTCACAGACCTTAATTAAACATCATAAATCCGTAATTGATAGATGAAAATTCTGAGTCACAAAAAGGTGAAGTGATGTGCTCGTGGTGAAACAGTGAGTCAGTTGCAGAGCTTGGAGCAGGGTTATGGCGATCCCAATCCAGTACTCAGCATCTTCCTCCCTTGCCAGACTTCACGGAAGACTTGGAGAGTGAGTTCAACAGCTGCCTGATGCTGCTCCCAGTGGCCATTCAGCCACTGGTGGGGAACAACCATCAATGGCATTTGGTGCTGCGGTCCCAGACCCGCTAAGGGTGGAGGCTGGGTTGCAGGAGTATTGCGTTATCTGGGAACAGCCCCAACCACCCCACTCCCCACTGACTGTGACCCCAAAGCCAGCCTGGAGCCCAGGGCTCAGTTAATGGCTATTTCCAAATCCCAAGGAGGCAACCACAGGATAAGACCGGTCCCTTCAACCTACCCATATGGTGGCCTGACAGGGGAAGGGCCTTCATGTCCTGATCCATGCCTGTAGCAGCAATGCTATTACCCCTACCACAGACCCACAGGGACACAGTGCAGTCTGCACCCAGGGACCCAGGCAGGCACCCAGCCAGCTCCTGGCTGTCAGTTGGCCCCGGGCAGGTTCCTTCTTTTTTCCTGTTTCCCTCTCAAGCCTGTGTTTTCACATCCACAGCCTGTAGGCTCGGCAGGGCTGGGACCCTCCCAGCTGGGCATTTGCACAGAGTGGCCCAGTCCGAATCTGGCTGGGCTGGCAGGAGAGCACAGCCCTGCCTGCCCATCCCTCCTTGGTGCCGGGGAGCCGGTCCCTCTTGGTGGACATCGTCCCAGTCTGCTTTCCAATTATAGCATTGCAGGGCTGTGACTGCATTTAATTGTCTGCATTTTATAAACACTAAACGGCCTTGGCTGACGCCCGAGTTAATAATCCCCTGCAGAAGCGACTTTGGCCGGCCGGCTCCCAGCTGGGCCCTCACCACGCCCACCAGAAAGGGTCAATTAAAAAAAGATGGGAGAGGATAAAAACACAGAAACACAAGTTAAAAGACGATGATGCACCTGAGGAAATGACACATCCCCCCTCCTGTCTGCCACCGAGCTGTGATGCCGCTGCTGAGTTGGGCTTTCCTGAAGGCACCAAACAGGAAAGCTCTGCTCCTCAAACCCACCTGCCTGCCATGGCCAGTGCCAGCTGCCCACACCTGAGCACCCTTTCTCAACCATCCCAGTGACTGCCTGGATCAGGGTCCGAGAACGGCAGAAGACCTGTAGCAGGACAAACAGATCAGCTCACCTATCATGTCAAACCGACATTTCTTTCCTCCAGGTTTTCCCCTCACTTAATACTAGCAAAGGGAAAAAACCCAACACAACTCACCTCAAAAATGCAAACAGAATAAAAATCCCGAGAGTAAATAGCCAAGGCTTTTATGTTAATGCAAGAGTCATTGACAGCATCAAAACAAAGGGAAAATCTCTGAGTCAAATTTGCAGATGATGTAAATAAGTCTATTGAATTTCAGTGAAGGGCACAGGCTGCCCTACAGCATGTATATAGGTGTATGTGCTGCCCTCATCCCCCTCTGCTACCGCATCCCAACTCAGTGGCACAAGGGACACTGGAAGGGGAACAGATGACACTTCAGGAGGATTTGTACATATCACCGCTAAAGCTCAGCATTTCTATTTTAAAAAGAAAGAAAAAAAAATACAATGAAAAACCCAAACAGGGCGAGTGCACAGCTGCAAGGCGGCCTGGGTAATTGTGCAATGCTGGGAACTCTTAGGTAGTTAATAATTATACTCAACCTTCGGTCTAGTTCCTAACAACACCCCTAGGCGTGTCGCTCTTACAGAATAAGGGCACACGCCCTGCTGTGTCTCCTTGCTTAACAGGAACACAAAGTACAGTAGTAGGAGGTGTTTCCTTGAACTCTGAACAATTGGACATTTAAGGATTAATTACTGTTAAGGAGCTTTGGACTGGCAAACACACTAACTCAGCTCTTGGCTGCGTCTCCCAGCCAAGTTCTCTCAGTCATCCTAATTAGACATTCTGATACCATCTTTAATTATATGATCTCACATGCTATTTTTTTTTCTTCTTTTTCTTTTTTTTTCTTTTTCTTACACTGAACCCCTGTCTCCTGCAGCACGCCGAGAGGGCAGAGCACGAAGGGGTGAATTGGCGGTGAGGAAGGCGCCAGGCTGGGAGTCGCTCCCCTCCAATTCTCTTGGTGCAGCAGCAAGACCATATATACACTGTTGGCACCCGAGGCGATTGGGACCCGAGCTCCTCACACTGCTGAAAACACCCCAGGTCTTTCACAAGAGGGAGGAAAGCACTGAGCCTACCACAGCTCCCTCACTGCTGTGGGCAAGACGGGACGTATACTGTATTTGTCAGTATTGACTGCAGCCTGGCTGGAATAATCCTGCGCCGAGTGATATTCCACACCAGCCGCGGCAAGTGCGTGTGTGCGCGCATGCATACACACACATTTGCTCCCTTGTACACACCTTGATCTTGTTGAAACAACAGGAGGAGCATAGTGCGTGTTATTAATGTTTTTCACCTTTGTAAACATTGCGCTGCTGGGGCGCTGCTCCTGCACCCCAACGTGCAGCACCCGGCGGTGCTGTGGGCCTGCCCTCCCCCATCCCCCTTGACCCAGGGCCTGCCAAAAGCTGCTGAGGCTGCTTCACATTCAAGCTGATCCTGTTGGACTACAACGTCCTTCCTAGGAAGGGAGCCGGCTGCATCCGAAAGCCAGTAACCGACATCACTTTTTTTCCTGTGTGTTGTCATTAGCTGCCCATCCTCCAGCAGCCCCCCCTTTCCCCAGATGCAAGGAGGGAAGTTTTGGGCTGCGTGCTTTCAACTGAAACGCTGCTCCGCTGAGCTGGAAACTCGGTATACCCTGAGGTCAGCCGAGGTTCACTAAGCTGGGGAACTCCTTAAATGGTATAGTCTGAAAAGCCGTCGCCCTTTGTTTTCGCAAGCAGCACAGGGAGAGATGGGCAAGTTCTCACTGGGGCTCTTTCCTAAATGGTGGACTCGCAGCCTTGTGTGGCCGTGGGGGCAAAGAGGCAGCTGCTCCCTGCTTTTCCCAGCGCCAGCCTGCTCCTTGGAAATGGCTCCAAGATCCAGCCCTGCCCCTGCCTGCCAGAAGAACCGGCTGGCCTCAGCCGGGACGCTGCGCAGCTCCCGTGCTCGCCCCGTGCTCCCGGGGCTGGTGAGCCTGGTGCGCATCCTGGCAGGGTCTCTGCCCTGCCCGTCCTGCTCTAGGGTCTGGGCTAGCCTGTGGGCGTAAGCAACCGCTGAGCACTTCATCACACCTTTCCAAAATCAGGGGGGAGGAAAGGAGGCCCTGGCTGTCCCACAGGCAGGCAGCAGTACCCCACACAGGGAGGAGCCCTCTCCTCCCAGCTCCTAGGCGTTCCTTGCTGATTCAGAGTCAACATAATGGGGCTGAGATGGCGCCATTGATCCTGCTGGGCAGGCGGAGCCGCTATATGGTAGGGATTAGTAATGACTTTCTTCCCCATGGCACCGGGTCACAGGATTTAGCCCTTTGTACAGCCCCACTGTGGAAACAGTCTGCCTCCCTCCTTACCACCAGAAACGTGCCTGTGGAGCTGCCACTGGTTCTGGGGAACAGAGAAATGGCAACAGCTGCGCAAAAAAATTCAGAGTTGGAGCCATGTGACAAAAGAAAACCAGAATTGGAACCAGTCAGTCACCAGGAGTGGAGGATAGACCTACCCTACTAAGGCAGCCAATCATACTGTCAGGAGGTCCTTCCTTTAGTCCTCTAGGACAGGCAGCCCTATGCAGTCAGGGACCTCCTCCAGCCAGGTACATCCTGGAGGACCTCAAGTTGCCAAGACCTTCGCTGTGCAGCTCCTGCTCTGTGCCACCACAACCTTGTTCCTTGTAGCTGCCTGGGAACAGCCTGGCCACAGGCAACTACAGCTCCAGCAAACCCCTCACCTACACCAGGACAACAAGAGCAGGGGGAGGAAGATCATCACTCCAGGATAAGCACCCATCCCAGCTGCAGGTGCTGACAGAAGAGGACACACAAGGTCAAGGGAAGCACCTGAAGCTGATGTTTTGAAGGCATCACTCTCCTTTCTTGTTCCCTCCCTTTTACCACAAGCAGTGTCACAGGCAGATCTTAATTTCCTCAGCTGCCAGAAGTGAAGAATGTAATTAGATACCAGTATGGCCTGAGAAGGCTGCTCAGAGCAGAGATTTAATCACAGTCCTTGTGGCTCACAAACACGGTGTTCAGTCAGAGGCTACAAAAGGCAGCCAACGTCTGCCATCACCCCTGTGACCTGGAGCAGCCAGGGAGCAGTGAAGGGTTGCAGCCTTCCAAGTGAGCATCAGCCTAGAACAAAGGCTGTGGCAACCGATTCCTGAGGCACGAGGCTGTGCTGCTCACTCCTGGCCCTGATGGCCTGCCCCAAGCTCTGGCTTTGAGGGGCCAGAGCAGGGCTGTGCCTCGCTAGATCATAGGGCAGTCTTAGATGTGGAGGGCTGGTGCGTTCACCTTTCCCCTAGATTATTCATGGGCCTCTGGCATGTGGGCCTTTAAAGCCCACAGGCTGGTGTCTGTTGCTCTACCCTCATTAACATGAAACAAACAGTTTCAAAACTAAATCAAGTACATTTCAGAGGAGAAAATATGATGTAAGCAACTCAAACAGGAATTAGTGAGTTAGAGCACCCAGTGCTTGAATAGCTTGAGCTACCCAAAAGAAAAGAACTGACCTATTTCTTCCCTTTGCCCAAACCCAGCATCTCCTCCTGTGGCCGTTCACATCAGTAATCACTAGCAGGAGCATGTGTCATCATTAGGAGCCACTGATGAATTTGCCTGAGTCTGGAAGCCCAACCAGGGTTACAGAAAGGGGGTGGGGGGCCAGAGGGAGCTCTTTGTTCAGTTAATGGATTGTGCCTGACCTGTGTGCTCACCTAGGATCATCAGCTGTAGATCCTTATTTACCTTTCCAGGGAACTTGAAAAACAACTTTGGTCTGGGAGAGGAAAAACAGTAGGAGAGCCTGCAAAAGGCAAATAGGCAGCAGTTCCTGGCACTGCCTGTGGACTTGCAGAGTTGTACAGTCATTTGTGGGATGCAGGATCTAGATCACAGCCATGTAAGGCCTGTCTCCCTCTCTTCCCCCACGCTAGTCTGTGGAATGGAGCATGCAAAATTAAAAAGGAAATCTGAGACTCACACTGCAGCAAGCTGAACAGTTTACATTCTTGTCTGCCATGATAGCCTCCTCCCAGCTTAGTCCTTATCTGTTTGACCTTGCATAGCCAGCATCAAAAAGCTGATACTTAGTACAGAGGAATTCTGGGGTTCAAATGAGATAGCACTGCAAGGGGGAAAGAAATATGCTCGCAATATGTTCCTTCAGGACTGTATAGAATGAAAAGCAGAAGCACAGAATGGTTGAGGTTGGAAGGCATCACAGGAGAGTGTCTAGTCCACCCTTTTGCTGAAGCAGGGTCACTTAGAGCAGATTGCTGAGAACCATGTTGTCTAGTTTTGAATGTCTCCAAGGATGGAGACTCCACAAACTTCCCTATGCCAGTGTTTGACCACTTTCACAGTGAAAAAGTTACTTTCATGTCCTCTATTACAAATTGTGACCATTGCCTCTCATCCTGTCACTTGGTACTACTGGGAAGAGTATGATTACATCTCCTTCGCTTCCTACTCCCATCAGGTATTTACACACTTTGGTAAGATCCTCCCTGAGCCTTCTTTTCTCACAGCCAAACATTCCTAGCTGTCTTGGCCTCTCCTCCCAGCCTTGTCCTGTCTTCATCAAGGAAAATCTTCCTGAGGTGTGCTGGATCTCACTACACTGGAACACGCATGAAAAACTTTCATTTAAACCTCAGCCCTATGAGAGGGTGCTGGCAACTTCCACCCATCTGATAATCCATCTGCACTGTTCATTGTCCTGACACTGGCCAGGCACTGCTGAATGGGGGCCTCACTAGTGCCACGTGAGATTGAGCAGAAAACACTTGTTATGAAGTTGCAGGACACACAGACATCAGCAGAGTAGAACCATATCACGGAGGGGTTTTTTTATCTTTTAATGCATCGTTTTTTCCACTTTGGGGTATCTGATGCAATAACCATGTCACCGTTTTTCTCTGTCACATCCTTCCCACATGGCAGTGGAAACATCACTTCAAACCAGTATTCTGGATGCCCTCCTTTCCCCCACTCCCACTCCAGCTCTGCTTGCCGTTAAGCTGTCTTCAGATTTAACACATGCTTATTCTTTCCACTCGCTGCAGAATTTCTGCCGTGTTCCTGTAGCTGCTCCTGCAGGTTCTAGATAAAATTTTTAAAGTGGAAAAAAAAAAATTCACTAACAGCCTTCATCTGACAACTTGACATCCTCTGGCATGATATATTCAGGCAACTCGTCTAGGCTTTCTCTTGCCACGAAAGCTCTGTTCCAGGTGGGGTCTCCACTCCATTTAAGAAGACCAAGCTACCCACACATGCTGCTTGGAGAGAGGAGCCAGTGCTTTGGTCAATGTGACCACTAGGAAAAGTCCAGAGATAAGTCTCACATTCTGGGAAGAGGACAGGTGAAAGAGAATGGAGACCCTCTTTTAATTCTTGTACACACTAAAGACATTGTTGGGATGTATGCTGATCCTGATTGAAGAGTTTTTGGTGCAGATGTCCCTCACAGCCTTTCCTGCAAAGGGAATGGGTGATCTCTCTTCCAGTGCGACTCTGCCTACCCTGTGGTAAGATACAGATCACTCCCTCTCACCACAGGGTTAGGGCATTGCAGGGTAGAGGGAGGATGAGCCTGTTTCAGAAGGAGGGGAAATTCCCTATGTAAAGTGATCTAAACCAAGACGAGGATGTTGGGAAAAACATAATTTCCATGTCAATGTGGTAGAATTTGGCCTCCCACAGCTAGAAGACTGGTGGAAAAGAGTTTGCTCTGCTGTGCAATTTCATCCTTCAAAACCAAGTTACAGTAACTGCTGTGGACATTCCGAGGTCCACAGCTAATGATGATCACAGGCAGTCACAAGCAGCCACTGCTGGGACAAAATTGGGTGGGAGGCCGGGCCTCACAAGCAGCATTTGCAGTCAAGCAACATTAAGCCTTTCTGAAGGGTACTGTCAGCAAACAGGAGCTTAGGGAGCACTTCAGGTTGGCAGGAGGCAAGCAAGAACATATCCTCCTGTTAGCCTTTCTTTGGGAGGGGGCGGAGGAGGGATACACTGCCAGAGGAGCTGGTTTGACAAAATCAAGGCTGGATGCCTCTGTGCAGCAGCGTAATGGGAAAGCCCTTCGAGAGGCAGGAAATCCTGGAGGCACTCCCGTTGGAGAAGGCTTGTGTGCAGCAGGAGATCAAATGGGGACTCCCCCATGCCTGAGGCCCAGTGGAGATAGATACTGAGATGATGCTCCTGAGTCCTTTGGCACATTTGCTTGTAGTTGCCATGCCCCCCAGAATATCTGCTTTTTCCTTTAGCCATACCAGGACAAGTGCATTTAGAAAAAGCTTCCCATAGGCTCTCCCTTACCCCTGTGTCATGCTTGACCCTGTAGGGAACCCTAAGGCTGGGTCCTGCTTTACAGCTCAAACCCTCCTACGCTGATTTCATGTCAACTTTCTTACAGTATGGATTCCTGAGAGCTGAGCTCATTTCACACAGGCATGTGCATGTATTCCCTCTTCTGGTGACTGATACCTCCAGCATTCCCTATAACTTCACAAATAGTTTCCATTCATCTTATAACTTACTCCAACATCTCTGATTTCCTTCCTCATGGAACTGTGAGAACACAGGGGTTAAAGAAAAAAAAAATGAAAAAGAGGGTAAAAAAAAAAGGGACAGGGACCAGCAGGAAACCAGAGCAGACATTACTCCTAAGGAAGTCCATGAGTAAGGAGAAGCTTGGTCTGGTGCCAGCTTGGCAGGCCATGATTCACCTATCTCCTCCCCACCAATGTTTCATTTTGAACTTGAACATGACATCCTCCACTCCTAACCTGATGTATTTGCGTTCCTTCCACTCCAGAGGCTGGAGCTTTCCCCAGGCAAGCAAGGGAATTCCATCTTAACCTCCTCCTTGCTGCCAGTGAAGCAACCATGCTCTCTGCCCCAAGTTTTCAGAGCAGGAGCTTTGACTCCTTCTAGTCAAGATTTAAAACAAACAAAAAAAAGTCATCTCAGCACACATTTTCTACCTCTATCCCATTCCTTTTTGAAGCCAAGATGAAAGGATTAGTGCTTTATTTGCCTTTTAGCCTAGGTGAGCTGCTCTGCTAGCCTCTGCCCCAGCTACCATTGTTGCAGGTAACAGCTGTCGGGATTGCAGCTGCTCCTATGAAAGAAGCCTTGTAATGTGCTGCAACCAAGGCACCTGGTAGTGCTGAACCCATTTGTTCATAGTGAAGGAACATGCGAGCTTTTAATTGTTCATGTCAAAGGGAGCTTTTTAATGACTTCAATTAACAGAGAGAACTCCAGTTAGTTCTTGCTATACAAAAGTGTCCACAATGTCATTAAAACGAGATTTACAAGTGTCATAACTGTCAGCAGCATAGTCAACAATACAGCCAATCATTACAACTGAGCACCAAGAGAAGGGGGGAACATCATACCACCAAGGAGTTGGATGAAAAGAAAGGAATATGGCGGGAGAAGGTGCAGAGGAAAAAAGAAAAGTCATTTTTTCTTTTCAGTCTAGATTGATTTTATTCTACAAAATGCTACTCAGTTAAAATTGTAAAAGCAAAACCATTTTAATATGTTCTTTCTTTCGTAGCAGCAAGCTTTCTCTAACAAGCTTTTTGTTTTAGTGCAAATACTGTAGGCCTGTAATTCAGTAAAATAACAAGAACAGAAAAGAGATGACACCAGAGAGAATGCCTCAGAGCTGAAATTCCCCAGGACTGCAAGAATGACATCAAGATCACTACAAGCAAAGAAAGGTCCCACTTCAGCAGTCATCTTTAAGAACCTCTGTGGCAGAAACCATTTCACTGCAGACAGTAAAAAAGAAAACCCACAGTCTAAAACTTTTGAGGAAAAAAAAGATAATGGTGCCCCCAAACCTTCAGCAATCTGCACGGTCACCTGTTAGTCACTGAGGCTTCATTTCACTACTGACACCTGCTTCGCAGCAGCAAAATGCTGCTGATGCTTTCAATTTGTCCCAGGTGAGTGGAATCAGAACCAGGCCCTTTCTGTATCCGAGGGTCTTAAAGCAGACTTTAGTGACACTAGTAACTTATCGCTCTAATAAAGATGCACTATCCCTTACTGATGTTACTTTGAACTACACAGTATATCAAGATATATACAACACTTTATCCTCTCACTGAGCAAAAACAATTGGATACCTATTTTCTACACATTTTAATATGGTTTTAACATCAAGTAACCACAAACAAGAAAGTGGAATAACCCTTTAATCATACAGGATAGGAGGGGAACAATTAAGTAAAACAGGATGGGATTTTATTATTATCTTGTATTCTGAGATTTGTCCTGAACTCCACCTACTGTTCACAGAGGAATGATAATGCATCTTTAAAAACATATCTCTTTTTACATTTTATACAGACAACAACAAAACCCAGATTCTTTTATTTAAGGAATCAAAAACAATTATTAGCCTAAAAAAAAAAAGAAGATTGTAGTATTTTTAATGCTTTATTATATCCAAGTCTTGAACAGAAAAAAAAAGATGTAAACATGATAAATAAATAAGAAATAAATGTATATTGTTCCCCCCACCTCTTAAAATGTTTGACTTGGCCTTCCTAACAAAAATGAACTTGCGTCATGATAATAAGATTTCTTACATTTCAGAAGTCTGTTTTAGAATGAAAAAAAAGCAACAACCAAACACCAGGAATGTGATTTGGGAGGATGTTAAATTAGTGGCGGGCAGATCTGCTGGAGCAGGCACAAGACGGCTGCCTGCCAATAAATAGTAAGAGACCAGGGAGAAGGGAGGTGTTTTAGGTTTGTTTTCATTTTGTTTTTTTCTTTTCATTTAGGATGAAGGCCAGGTGGATCCTACATACAGTAAGCAGCAAAATTAAAGGTTCAGATGAACTAAATAGATCATTTAAATAATAATTATAAAAACACAACAGAGAGCTACTGTCCCCAGCATGTTGGTCCCAAATCCCATCACACCACAAGTGGCTTGAGACTTACCCAGTCTCCACACCTACAAGAAAGGAATATATGAAGGCAATGCCACAACTGGGAAAGGAGAAGGGGGAATGAGGGCAAAACTGGAATAGCAAGCATCACCTAGAAGCTGAATATTTCCTTCAATGCAGCTGCTTCTGCTCCTCCCAGTTTGGCGTTGATTAATGCAAGATGTTAGGAGAGGCTTTGTTGTTAGGAGGGCCAGTCACTAGGGGGCTGACCCAATACCAGCTGAAATTCCCTGGGCCTTTTTCCATTGACTTCAACAACTCTGTGTCAGCACTAGTTACAGCAGCTCCCACATCCCCACTACATGCAGAACATGGAGACACTACATTTAGGAATCAGCAGGGAAGTTACTCATGGAAAATAACATTTTGGGCATGGGAAGGACAATCAGTTCCCAAAGAGCACACCAGAAAACCTGAAAAGAATGTAGGGCTGGACCAAAATGGCAGTAAAGTTGTATTCGCCTGCCAGAAACTCAACAACAGTAAGGCTGATCCACAAAATACAAAAGGCTGGAGACCAGCAATCCCAACACAGACATCCTTTGAGAGACTTGAGGGACTAAATGGGCAGGCACAAGGCATCTGGGGCTTTTTCCAAACAGTAGAAAATAATCCTCTTTTTTGAGCAGTTTCACATGGCTCCTGTCAATATCACAGGTCAGGAAAGGGGAGCATCTTGTCCTGTCTCTGAGCAGGTCAATGACCAAGCAGGAGGCAGTGGGCAAGGGCCGGCTGCAGCTCCTTTTGGCAATGATTCAGTGACCACAAGCAAAGGTAGGTTTTTGTTGTTCCACCAGTTAGATCTGAGAAGGCACCTGACTGCCTGAAACCCCTACAAGGGGTGGATGTTCCTGATCTCGCAGGAGACAGCAGTCCTGGTCAGCTAGCCTCAAAAGTAGCTGCATCATTTTAGGATTCACCCACCACTTACCAGTGTTGTGTTCTGCTCAAAAATGCATGGAAATGACATGCAGAGACATTTTATTAACAGTTTTAGATTCTCAGTCCAGAGTGGCCCAAACAAGATTTGGCAAAATGGAAACAGAGAAGCTGCAGTTTCCCCTAAAGTGGTATCATCTACATAAAACCCTAGGAAAAGTGGATCCTCTGTGCTAACTATGGGAAATTTAAGATCTACTTTATTAGAAAGGAAGTTTGATGTACATGTAAGGACAATACAACTCCTTTACTAATTTTACTTACTGTGTAAGCTCAGTTTGAAACCTCTAGCACCAGTATAAGAATGGAAGTGTTTAAGCTAAATAGAAAAAGCCTGAATCCAATCAGCTTTATGAAGCAAAAAGATCACTCACATCTTCATTTCTGGCAGGTTTGGTAAATACCTGGGTTAAAAATAAGAGTTATAATAAAAAAGCCGAAGTCCACCTTTAGAGCCATAATAGCATCCCTTTGAAATTATTCAGGGAATGGGCAGTGGCCAGAGTTTGAGGGAAGCCAGCCCTGCCGAGTAAAGTTCCAGTTCCACAAGACTGAACCCTATTAATTCCCAGTGGAGTTGGTGGGGACTGCAGCAGTTTTGCATCTCATACAACTAGCCCTATAATTGTTGCATTTCTCCAGGTCCAGCCTGAACAAGAAATACCCTAGTTTTGGTTGATTTAAAAAAAAAAAAAAATATATATATATATATATATATGTGTGTGTGTGTGTAAAAGAAAAAGAATCTCACACCAAAATAAATAGCTGCCACCACAGCTCCCATAGGCAGGACCAAAGAGCTATCTCCCAAGCGGTTTAGCTGGCAAGCTGGGCAATCCTAGTGTGCACAGGGGTCATGGTTTGTCAGTGCCCTGACATCAATGGGAATTGAGCTTGGCTCCAAGTGGAAACAGGTTACACACACTACTGTTTTCAGTAGTGACCATGAGCACTGGGGAGCTTGTGCCCTCTGTGAGCACTTAGTAGTAGTAGCAGTCAAGCCCACAGGCTAGAGAAGACAAGGACCCAAGGCTAGGGAAAGAGCCCTTTGGTTTGACTCTTTGTCTTCAGGCCAATCAACCCCAACAAAACAAGATCAATTGTAATGCAAAACAACCAGAGGCCAAAGACCAAGGTGCAAATAACGCTAATCAATTCTCCTCAGCTGTCAATTTGTCATTTGCCAGAGCTTGTCAGAAGCTCTGTTTTAGTTCAAACAGGTCAACATTTCATCCATGCCATTCCTGCCTGGTCAGGAGCTGGGGCCCTGTGGCCTGTGCTGGTGGATACGTGCTGCTTTGTTTCCCAACAATGAAAAAATCAGCAAGGGTACAGCCAGCTAATTTCACTGTCTTAGCTGCTGCCAGTCTCCATCCTAGATTTATAGGCATGTAGTGCCACCTCTTTTTTTTTGTAGCATGTTCTGCAAATATGGCCAAGGGGAGGGGAAGGTTTACTAACAGGAAGAGATCAGCCTCTGAGTCAGGAGCCCTGATGGGAAGGAAGATGTAATACTCCCTAGACAGCAGGCAGCCCAGGAAAAGTAAACAACAAGCAGCAGACTTGATATCCAGCAAACTAGGGTAAAACCCTGCCAGTGACACTGGTAAGTGCCAGCCCAGCAGCTTTTCTGATGCTACTTTAGCCCTGAGATGCTAACTTGGTTTATGGAGGAGCCCAAAGGAATAAACATATCCACAGTTTTAAAAGGAAAGGCTTGCACACAAGCCTTCTGCTGTCTCTGTGCCTCAAGCTAGAGATTGTAAGATCTGCCCTTGCTGCTGAGCTCTTGGGCTCCTCTTGGTCCCCCTATCTCCTGGTCCTCCCAGCTGTCACCCTCCTGTTTGGGCAACCCTACGTGTTTCCCACAGCTACTCCGAAGAGGGAAGATCCTAACAAGACTTTAGAGTTCAGAGCAACTGGATGAAATGTAATGGGATCGACAACATTGGAAATGATGAGCAGAGAGAGAGAGCGAGCACGCAAGAGAGAAGTTGTAAGATCAACTAACCAGAATGATTTAAGCACAAAGCACAACCGATCAGGTCAATCCACAAAGGAAAGGGACAACTAGCAACTGTCTGCAGCTCGCCTTCAGTCCTGGCCAGAAGTGCTCCCCAAGTCCACTACGGCCACAAAGAGGTTTCCATAGGCAGTCCCTACAGAGGGGACATCACCCTCTCCAAACGGCCCTGGCGTGTCAGTCCCACCCTTGCCGTTTCCTGCCTCCAGGGAGCTGGCGTTGGTCCTCACTCTCCTTCCTGGAGCTGTAGCACTTCCCCATCCTTGTTCTTGCTGCCCTTGTGCTTGAACGATCCTGTGCCTGTCTCTAATCCCATGGAGGGGGCTCCCCCCATGGTGCTGTGGGGGATGTAACACACTGGCAAAATGGGGGGCCACAGGGGGATTACAACGCCAGCAAGGTGGGAGAGTTCAAGGAATCTGAGGACTGGTCCCCGCTGCTGCTGCTCCTCCGGTGAGCTTTGGAGCAGGACTCAGAAGGGGAGAGAGGAGACTCCTGATCCAACACGTTAGGGTAGGTGAACACCAAGTTGGAAGAGCCAGGAGTGATGGCTGGTGTTGAGGTCACCACAATGGGAGTGTTGAGTGCCTCCTCCCCATAAAAACCTCCAGCAATGCTGATGGGCTTAATGACAGACCTCTGGGCTTTGTCAAGGACCAAAGAGGAGGATGGGATCTCTTCCTCCACAGGCTCCTGCTTCACCACCACTGCTCCACTTGCTCCAGTCCGAACGCTCTGGAGGCTGCTGGATGGTGGGCTCCGACGTTCCTCGGGGCTGATTTTGCACACAGGGCTGTGAGCCACCAGCATAAACTCCAGCTTCTCCTTCTCCTTCTGGAGCTCAGCGATCTCCTTTTGCAGCACTGACTTCTCCTCCTCCAGTACTTCAGTTTCCTGCAGACAAAAGGGGAATAAATAAATAAAATACCAAAGGCTCTGGAACTACTCCTCACCTGGAACAGGGCCACCAAGTCCAGATCCCATCTGGCACAGGCAGATACACCCCAGACTCTTCATGAGCCAAGCAGACACCAGGTCATTGCCAGTCGAGCATCTTGTGTTTCATATGTCTATTAGTAGGCTATTCCCAAACTTCACCAAAACTTGCTTTAATTTTCTGATGGCCAGTTTTTGCCACTCTGTCTTGGTGTGTGACTTCAGTCTTCTCCCTTGCTCTCTGCCTGACAAGACACCTTAGCAGAGGAGCCAGATCTCCTCCCATTGTTTTTTTATGTTAGGCTAGTCATATTCTTTTCACTTTGACAGAGGTAATGTACAGCAGTCTCTAAACTGTTTCCATTTTATTTCTGTAGTGCATACCCCAGATTAGGTCTGACACTTGTCTAACTCTTGCCCAAAGGACTAACACTGGATTATCCCTTGATGCATCCTACAGTTAATGCATTCACCTTTCCCATGGTCACGTCACACAGATGGATCATAGTCTGTGAGCAATTAGTACCTTCCCATATGAGGAGCTCAACTTCACAAAACTCACACTCAGTCCTTCAGGATATGACTTCCCACTGTGCACACTCCTCTCACTTCTATCAGTTTAGTCATGATATTTCTATAGGATGTCCTGCCTCCCCTACACTGAGGATACCTCCTAATGTGAGGCAGCAGCACATTTCACTGGTGTGCTTTCACTGCTGCTGTGCTTGTTAACAAGGTCATTGGATAAAACCAGCCCCAGGCTGGCTCTTGACCAGGAGCACTGGAGCCTTTCCTTCAGCTTCTTTCAACACAACCCAATCTTGCCTTCTCTTCAACCAGTCCCTTACCCTTGGTTCTTATGCTCAGCCCTACCTTCTCCAGCTTTACTATTACTCCTACAGCACCAGGGCACACATCTCTGTGGTGCATCCTTTTTGAAGGAAGTCAGTTACTG
Organism: Corvus brachyrhynchos; assembly: GCF_000691975.1. Lineage (NCBI taxonomy): Eukaryota > Metazoa > Chordata > Aves > Passeriformes > Corvidae > Corvus > Corvus brachyrhynchos. Next base: position 5,537,578 of record NW_008240122.1, read on the forward strand.
CCCCACCTCCAAACAAAGGCTAAGCCTAAAGGATATAGCTTTAATAGGTAAACATAACATCTGCCTTGATTTCTACTGCTTTCAGATGATCCTAACTCTTCAGTGCTGTTGTCCTTAAAGCCTGCCTTTGAGGCACAGTGTCTTTATTTCCACTTATGAAAGGAGACCAGAGTCAGGGAGACTTGTGCTAGTTGAGAGGTCAGAAGGGAAGAGAACTTCTTGGACATTCTGGGCACTCAGTAAAGAGAATCTTAGGGTCCTAAGCTCCAGGCCCAAGTCCCCCTCATCAGCTACTCTTGCTGTAGGAGCAGTACCACTGGGCAGCCTTGGCCGAGGAAGGCAGGGCGTGTTTGAAGCATCTTCCTCGAACATGCTAGTGGAGGAAGAACAATGCCCTTGGAGCTGGCCCCAAGGGTGGGCGACGAGGAAGGAGAAACGTATGCTGAGCACGTACCGCCTGGAGTTTCTCTGTTAGCTCTCGACGCCTGTTACGACACTTAGCAGCTGCCAGCTTGTTCCTCTCTCTCCGGATCCTTCGCTTCTCTTCTTCCTCAGGCGACAGCTGTGGGCAAGTGCCAAGAAAATCCGATCAGATCTGAGCAAGGCATTCCTTTAACTTTGTGAGGATTTAACCGCAATGCACAGGAAAAAAGCCTGATCCAGCAGGATGCTGAGTGCTCCCCCTTGTCACTGATGTCAGCAGAAGATGAAAGCACACAGTATCTCTGCCTGCACCAGGTCTTAGCGGAAGGGTGAGGAGAAGGAGCAGGGCACAGGGAGAAGATTGTGTAAGAGGACAGTGAATCTGCACCAAGGCCAAACAGATAAAAGATGCTCTGATTGTTTCACAACTTGGGTGGTACGTTAAGCAAAACCAGAGCACGATGTTGTAAGTGCCTCTTTCTTGAAAAAAAATATCTGCTGCTTCCCACACAAGAATAGTTGTTCGCTTGAAGGTCGGGGATGGTGTATAAGGGGAGACAGGGAAATCAGCAGAGCTCCCATCAAGTCCGTGAAGCAACAATGATTTATACCACCCAAAAATCTGACCTCAGATTTTTGAGCACTCAGCGAGATAACACACTGCTTCTTGCATCAGCAGGCAAGGCTCCAGTGATATCAAGGGCTTCCTGAGGCCAGCTGACACCCTCACTGATGTAAATCAGGAGCAATTCCATAGAAACCCATCCAACTACAGTCTTGCGAAACCAGAGGAAGTGAGCAGGAGCTCACAAGACCTGGTCAAGCTATGCATAGCTTTGGGAGTTTGAGACGAGGTTTTACAAACCCCAGCAGCAGCGGAAAGGTTTGTGCCATGGCCAAAGCCAGGGAGCCAGCACAGCAGGGCATGGAGCAGGTGAGCATGGCCCCGCTCTCTGCTGTGGCACCCAGAGTGCAGACAGCCCAGTGTGGGGGTCCAGGGCACGTGCTCAGCCCTGCACTCCAACCTTGTGCCCGCACTTCAGCCTCAGCCGGCCCGTGTGTGCTGCAGGGGCTCTGGCCTGGTGACCGCAAACGAAAGCAAAACCCTGACACCTGGCAAAGCACGTGTCAGATCTCACAGAGAGCCAGCAGAGAATGGAAAGAAACACCTCTTCAGAGAAGGTTCAGTTTTAACATCTTCATGGACTGTCAATGTCACAAATGAGACATTCACCGTTTCACTATCTTTTCTTTTTATTGTTAGTTTTACTCCAACCTCAGCCTAGTTTTGGCTTGCTCTATCTCCCTAATTTTGACGTTTGCAGTTTCAGTAAGTTTACTTCAGCCTCTGGGCATTCAGGTCGCTCATTTCTGCTTTTTTTCAGGATCTGATCTGTGCCTGTGATTTCACCTGCATGTAACATGAGCCCCTGGATGTTCACTAAGCAACAGAAGCAATTCTAGGACTGCAGGGGACAGAATTTATGCCCAAAAGCTTTTTCCATCAGCAGCTCACAGTGTCCATCTTAGGGTGGGGGATACCTCCACTCTGCTGGGCAGCATATTTCTCCCAGTAAGGAGCCCCTCCAGGCACTGCTCTCCCTGCTACAGCTCTCCCCACTCACTTCCCACCCCATATGAGTGCCAGGTAAAAATGTGTTTGCACACAAGTGTCCACAGTATGTCAAGGCAATGAGCATGCACATAGAAGCTATGCTGACTTGGGGGCTGTGTTTACAGTTTTCAAGAGCCCTTTCATGCTTTAGAAGCACAGATCTCATTGAAATACATTTGGTGGGGCAAAACTTCTGCTCCCAGGGCCTTCAGTAATTTTTAAATTATCTGTTTTGGAGACTCTGCTGTGCAAAAATCGCACAGACGGGGCAGAAGCCCCTAATCTGGATGTTCTTAACATTTTACCAGGTCTAAAAAGGAATATTCCATCAGTGGTTGCTGGATTTGTTTGAAAGCGGTTGGATTTGGCACACCTTGTGCCCCTGCTGTATGTGTTCTCCACAGCTTGTCCAAGCCCAATACGTGCATTCACTGTCAGGAACGTTCATCAAAACAGGCTCTTTTCATAGAGCGTTACACAACGTTTCCAAAAAGGCACTCCGATGTGGTGTTCAAAGCACCAGCCGTGGAAACCTGAGCCAAAGGGCCACAGGAAAGCGCCGGGGTACTGCCTTAGCACGTGTCTAATCAAAAGGACTTGGCTTTGAATGACCCACAATGAACAGCTTGCAAACAAGCCACAGGCCAGGAATTGCTTGGCAGGCATCCCTCAGCAAATAACTCTGAACAACAAATAAAGCAGAGAATATGGTGATCTCTTCACAGCCAATTTGTGAACACAGAGGCAGCATTTGTCAAACAAATTAGTTGTTGCTAATTATTCCTCCAGTTCTCGTGAGACTTTCCTTGTCTTTGGACACCAGCCCTGCACACAGGGAACTGGGAAGTAGCTCCAGCTGGTGGAAAAGACTGGCACAAACCCCAACCACCACAGCTACCCCATCCTTCTTCCCAAAAGTGGGTCCTCGGTGCATCCATACCAGCTTTCCACACAGAGGTACTGCTAAACTCTGCCTTTAACCGCTTAGGTCTAAACCAGACAGCAACTCCAGATATAATAATTGGACTGTGAATCAAAACAGATGACGTGGAAGTAAAAGTAGGGCTGGTGAGTCTTATTAGAAACAGACCGCACGCAACAGCATGCGCTGGTGTACGGAGGGTGCGCAGTGTGTCTCACTGCACTGCTCTGCAGCGACCCACACAAATGCTGCTTGGGAACAACTTGGGGAGATCGAGTTTAGTCAGATCTATTTTTTTTTTTTTTTAAAAGAGAAGTCAGCCTAGTGCTGTGAATAGCTGTTCACCAGACAGCCCTGGAGAAGGGTGATTCTTACTAAGAAGAGAACAACAGATTCTGATTTAAGAAGAGAACAACTTCTGATTTCCAGAAGATGAGATGCCTGCACCTATCCAGGGTCCCAGCTTAACAATCCCATCAGGAGGTTGAGCACAGGGCAGCAGTGGTTGAAGCCACCCCATGCCAGGTATGAAAATACCTCTGACTTTGGAGCAGAAAAAATCTCTTATGGGATCCCCACCTCACTGCTGCAAAAAGATCAAGAGATTACATGTTTGTAGTGGGAAGGTGGATTTAGACCCCAGTCACCAGAAGGCTCTTCATACTAGAGTTGAGGTGCTCTAGGGAAGCTGTTCCTCCCTGCATGATGCTGGCTGGTACTGGGGGTATCACACAAATGGAGACTGGAGCAGTGCTAGCTGCTACAGAGCTGACAGAAAGCACTAGCTGATGTAATTTAGGTGTCAGATTTGTAAAGGACCTACATGAAAGCTCCTCTGCTTTCTTGGAGGTTTCCTTCTGCCTGGAGCGGCAGAGACACTCAAACTGAAACCCAGGGCTCAACTTTAGTTTCACCTGCTTTTGAAACCAAGCCGCAATGCGGGCCGGTGGTGTGAAGTGTTTGATGAAGACTGGGTAAATCTCACCATATGACGAGGAAGCAGCAGTAAAAGTCACCCCTCCAGCTTACACCCTACGCCACCCTAAGAAGCCCCAGCACATGTACAGCACCAGGGATGGACCTCAGTGCTCCCCTGTGGCGCTGGGAGATCTCATGAGGGGGCAGGAGCAGGAAATCTCCATACATCTGTTCTCAAGGCACTCCCAGCTGCTCCCCCCACTGCAGTTACCTGCTCATCTCTCCGTCTCCGTCCCACTGTGGTCCCGATGGTTTTGATGACACCAGGACGCTGGAGAGCCGTGTGTCCGGCCACTGAAGACAGAGGAGGCAGCGGGTGGCTGTAGGGGTGTGAGCGGGAGTAAGGGCTTGACATGGAGGTGATCACGGTGGGCTGGACCATCCACTGCAGGTCTTGGCTGGTTGTGATGGCGTTGATCGTGGGGATAAAAGCACTGCCTGATCCTGGCATATCTACTCGAAATTTCTAGGAGGAAAGGCAGAGGAGAAGAGAGACAGAGAGAAGAGAAGAAACCGTCAATGAAAGCAGAACATAAGTGGTTACTCTGAAACCAGCTAGGCCCTCAGGAGTGGCACCAGAGAGGATCAAAGCAGCACCTGAGGCAAAAACACCAGTAGCTGGTGCCTCTGCAGCATCTTAAGCTGCCCCTGCCTGCCACAGCCCCCTGAGGAAGGAACTGGGCTCAGGCACTTCCCCTCCAGAGCAGCTCTGCCTTCTCCCAACCCCCTTCCTCTTCCCCCACACACCTCCCCAGCATACCCTAAGCCAGTCTCCCCTCCCAGGCACCATTCCCACTGCTGCCACCTCCTGCCAGTGCCCACCACTCCTTCCGGCATGGAGCAAAAGGGGAATTAAGGAGTTTCTAGAGAAACACTTCTCTTCAAGTGCAAAGAAAAGGAAGAGAAACTTAAGTTCTGAAATGCTGTTACCAACCAGTGCAAAGCCGCCTTTCACCAAAGGATTGCCCTGAAATTTGGGCTTGGTCCGCGTAAGGTTTGGTATGGCAAAGAACAGCAGCTTGCTTCTCCTTCAGTAGCTCTGTGCTCACTGAGAAACTCAGCCCTGGGATGGTTACGTGCAAGGATATGTATTTTAATAGCAGCCTATAAAATAGGTCTTAGGATTCAGATCGGACAAGTTCCCTGCAGCTCTCTGCACTGTCTAGACAAAACAAGGCAGCAGTAAAACCAAGGCAGCAGGTAATGATCGCCTCCAAAATACAAGTACACCTTCTTTCAGACAGAGGTAAATCCATCTGGATAATATGCTGGCACTAAATTGCAAGAAAAACAATCACTTGTCCCCGGAGGGGGAAGCAGGGGAGAAAGAATGTTTTTGTCTATGCTGAGCTCCTTCAGGAGGCTTTCAAAATGGTTAGACTGGAATTAACACAGACAGGCCTTGCTCCAGCAATCACTGAGCAAGGGACAGGGCTTGTAGGACACACAGCTGCCACCACCACTGGTCTGTAAGCCTTGAAATGATTCCATGAAAAATGCACATTCTTGGGTCAACAGCCTAGCTTCCCAGAGAAGTGAGAGCCCTTGCATCAGCCTGACCTCACCTCAGGTAAGCTTCCCAGATAAGGGACACCACTTCAACACAGATTTCCTTTTCAGGGTGTGCCTAGTCAAGCACCTTAAGTGCTTTGTTAAACCAAGGCTACTGCAAATAGTATTTCACATGCTGATAGCTACAGCACTTCAGGCCAGCATTAGCGAGCTGCCAGCACCTGAAGACCAGGAGATCCAGTCTTAATACTGACAGCTGCAGACTTACACCTTTGAACAGCTCAAAATCTAGCAAGAGAGGATGAGAGAAGGAAGGAGTGAGTCAAGTTAAGCAGGCGGGGAAATTACACAGAGAGGATGACACTGGCACCAAGACCTTGGCAAAACCCCCAACAGGACCTCAGAGATTCACTTGGAGCTGAAATCCAACACAGCCTCAGCTCATCCCACATTTCAGAGCGCATGTCTCTGAATTCAGAGTGCATGTCTCTCACCTCTCCCAATTAGTTACAGAGGCTCAGAGCTGCAAACTGTCAACACTGCATCAGAATTTATGGGTGCAAATCCCCCACTTTGCCCTGCGTGGTGTCGGCTGTGACCACATGGCACAGAAGAGGATACGCTGGTGCCTCCATAACCAGAACACAAGAGGACCTTAACCTTGCAGAAGGGAGGAAGTGCGAGACCAGTTGAACCACGAGCTCAACTCAAGGGATGTGAGCCCTACTTCCAGATCCACAAGTGGCTTCTACCACGACCTTTACCTATCTGTGCCACCCTCCCTTCCGTATCCAAAAATCAAAGCGAAGTCTTGTCTTCTTCGTAGGGACACTAGAAAGCTATGACTGCAAAACATTCAGAGGCCTTCTGGTGCTTTGCCATACAGACACCATTTGCATTCCAGAGCTAACCTTTGCCTCCAACACCCAACGACATGCTAAAAATTCCCAACAGAGGTTGAGAGTCAGATCTACCACCAAATCAAACACATAAAAATACAAGCATCGGATACAAAAATCAGGCTCCAAGTTATTGACTCAGCAAGTACTCCATTTCCAATCAGTTCTGTATTCAACCTAGGACCCTTCTGTAACATTAGTGTAGGTCTCCTGGACAGCAAATGGGAGCTGCTCAGTTCAGCCACATCCCTCTGCAGCTCCGCAGGGCTTGCCTGCAGACCTGGGGGGAAGAGACCAGTTCCTCTCTGTGCTGTGCCCCATCTCTGTCACCAGCTTCCCTTCTAATAACTCAAAATATCTTAGAAATAAAAAAAAAAAATCCCCCAAACCTGTATTCTGTACTTTCCAAAGGCAGTATTTTTCTGGGATAGTTAAGGGACACACTTCTGTGGCAGGCTGAGTCTTCACACAGTGTGCTCGGGCTACCACCAAATTTTACAGGCACTGCTTCCTGACTGATCAGTCTTTCCTCACAGACCTCGCTTTCCCTGCTAGGACACTGCACCAGATCAACTCTGCCAAAATACTGCTGACCCCCCACATTCTGCACAGTGGCCATCAGCTCTGACCCCTGGGATTCTGCTGGTTGCAGTGGCAGGCCCTGAATTCCCTGCCACCTCCCCTGCACAGCCCTTTGACCACCAGCCTCCTCACATAGAAGTGCCAGACCTTTCCCCAAACTGCAGCCCCAGCTTTGCTCTCCTCATCCCTCCTCTCAGAGAGCTTCAATCCCTGTGCCAGCCTGACAGCACTGCCTGCCCTCACCCACCGCCCAAGTTCTCCTCTTTCCAGACCCCGTCCTGCCTTCTCCTCTCACTGGCCATGCACAGCTCTCCTCTCCTGACCCACGAGAGGCTCCTGGAAGCATCTCTCTTTTCTTCCTCTCTACAAGGAACTCAAAGCACTACAGAAAGACGTGGCGATAGGCAGATTGCAGGGCTACACACGCAGCACACGCTCAGCTACGAACCCAGCACTCTCCTCCTGACCCAAGCAAACGCAGATGAAGGTATCATTAAAAAACCCCAACAACTAAACAGCAAACAGAAAGAGTCCTGTTATTAAGTCTGCCAAGAACTGAGGTCAGTCTCTGCTCTGCCTTAAAAATATGGGGTTGGATGAGAGCCTCCTCAGATCCATAGTCGGGGGAGGCTCCAGCGAGTCCTGCCACAGGCAAGGACAGACTACGTTAGCAGCTCACAACTTAGCAGCACAGGAACATTTCAAGCTTTGGCTTGTGGTTCCTTTCTCCACCTTAAGGTTTCTATACAGCACCCCGTTGTGTCTTTGCTCCACTCTGGACTTTCACTGACATCTGTAACTAAGTGCTGAGCAGCACCAGAAACCAGTTGAGAAATGGGTATAATGGCTGGGGGGGGAAAAAAAAAAAAATCAAACCCAACAACAGAGTGACTGAAAAACACCTGGAGCATCTTCAGCATTACTCGGTTATCAAACAGGGTATACGTGATAGATCTTATAATAAATACAAGGCCCTTGATGGTTCTCCCATGTTAAACATCTCCTTGAAGGAAAACTAGACACAGTGCTATGATATCTCAGGGGAAAGCTGACCACTCTCAAAGAGTACACAAATTCTTCCCATTAAAGTCTGTTTACCACAAGGCAAATCAGTGATTAGGAAAATAGCACGACACGCAACTTAAAGGAAAAATGTTCCAGTGCTGTGCTGTATGGGAAAAAAATAATTAAAAAGCATCAAAGTTTTGGCTCAGAGACACAGTTTCCATTTTAACATGTGACTGATGCATCTTTTCTTGCTTTTGGAAAAAAAAACCCCAACACAATAAAGAAAAAAATTTCAGCAATGCATATTTTCTGTAGTGATAAAACTGCAGATCTCCACAGACCAGAATCAGCAGAACAGCCTGACTGCTAGGGTAAAGGCGACGCTTACATTTGATCCTAATCTACAACATCTGTAAGGATCAAGGGAAAGACGGAGCACAAGGCCTTGAGAAATCTCCCGGATTCTTAAAGAAAACATTTATGTTCTCGCTAAGCCAACGTCCTGTTCAAAGCCCTGTTTCAGATAGTAACCCTAGAAACTGGGCTCTGGTCCCTGTATCAAACAGCACGCACGCGAGCTGCCTGGGGAAGACGCGGAGCCCCAGAAAAAGGGGAAAACCCAGTTATTGCTCAGACTGTGACAGCTCAAATATGAAGCGGTGACGGAGTTTCACGACCTCCTGCAGCAAGTGCTTGAATCTGGCGCAGCTGTTAAATCACAGGAGGAAAGGGAGAGTGAGAATTTGCAGTTCTCCGGGCGTTTCCAGCTTCTCAGTCCCCCTTCCCGCTCCCCCACCTTGTCCTGGCATTTACTGTAAACTAGGGAATAAGCTTTAGCTGAGCTGGAATCCCTGGAAACCCCAGTCCGCAGCCCGCAGAGGGCACCAGCGAGATGCGTTTGGAGCAGGCGGGGAGCGGCAGCGAGTCATTTCTGGTAAAACTTCTTTAATGTGAGGAATGTCACGGGCTGGTACGGCTGGCAGAGTTTAAGACTGGACGTTTTTTCCTTTTTTTTTTTTCTTTTAATTATCCTATGACTCCTTGATGCGAAGGCTGCACTGTGCTCACACCGCCAGTTCGCTCGTACAAGCCACACAAGAAATAATACTGTGAGAAAAAAAAAAAGGGGTGGGGGGAGAAGCCCGACTCTGAAAAGGCAAAAAAAGAGTGAGGCTGGGCCAGCTGATGTAAACAAGTTATGAAATAACCCAGGTTTGTATAACTGGCCCGATTGTGTAATGCCTTCCCCAGAAGTGGTGGATTTAGTCGATCTAGGCATATTAGTAATTCCGAGGTATTTTCTTAGGAAAATGAAAGGAAAAAAAACCCCAAACCACAAGAGTGGGCTTTCAGGTCCGTGAATTCACGCCGCTTTCAACAGGAAATATCCCCCATTCTCGAAGCGCCGCCCGGCAGCGGGGCTTGCGTGGGGAGGGGGGCCGG
>NW_008240122.1:5547049-5547311 GCF_000691975.1 Corvus brachyrhynchos
AGAACCAAGGAGCGGGCGGGCAGCGGGCAGAGCAGAGCGGCACGCCGCCGGCCGCGGGGTCCCAGCGTGGTCCCCTCGGGGTCCCAGCGTGGGAAAGGCAGAGTGTCAGCGCCTCTGAGACAAAATTTAGCGGGGGATAAGGGGGCAAGACAACGCAGGCGCTGGAAGACCCAGAGCTCACTTCCAGCCATCCCTCCTTGTCCCACGGCAGCTGCAACAGCTCCGTGAGTAACTCGGGCGGCACCTCCCAAAGTCCCAGCGA
>NW_008240122.1:5547944-5548337 GCF_000691975.1 Corvus brachyrhynchos
CCGCTGCTGCCTCTGGAGGAGGTGTCGAAGTTCCCGGGGTAGTCCTGGTACATGGTCCGAGGTCGGGCCGGGGGAGCCGCGTCCCCGCCTTCCCACACCGACACCCGCCGCTCCCTCGCCGTCTCCCCGCCCCCTTCTCCCTCCCGACCTCTTCGGCTCTTGCCTTTCGCCTCCCAACGCTCGCCGCGGAGAGGGAAAAAAATAATAAAAACGGCTTTGGAGTGAGGGAAGAAGGTGGGGGGAGAAAAAGCTTTAAAAAAAAAAAAAGAAAAAATAAGAATACAAAGAGGCAACAAAAATAAAAATAAGACTGGTGATAGAAGTGGCTCAGTTGGCAGCGGAGCGCTTGCGGGACGGGACGTGACGGCAGGACTCGGCGGCGCGGCGGGAGCA
>NW_008240122.1:5548597-5552774 GCF_000691975.1 Corvus brachyrhynchos
GAGCAGCGCCTTGTTCCCGGCAGGCCCCGCCTCCCCCCGCCCCGCTTGGTCCCGTCCGCTGTCGCACGTTGCCAAAAATGGTCATTTGCGTCGCACGACGCCAGCCGGGTTTCCTTGCCGCGGATGACGCGCTGCGAGCGGGATTCCCTGGCGCCTTAAAGGGACAGCGCACCGCTGGCGCAGGGGAGCGGGGAGGCTGCTGGGGCAAACAGAGCGCCGATCTGGCCCCACACACCGGCCTGCCCCGGCACGGGGTCTCGGGCGCCGTTTGATTCAGCCCTCCTCCCTGCAGGAGGGTGGCTGGCACCCCGGTTGCCCCAGTGCTTGGTCCGTTTTTCAGCGCATCAATAAACCAAGAGGCGAAGTCGTCTAGTTTTGGTAGCATTGTTAAACTAGTTTCAATTTTTTGTTATTTCTTTTATTTTATATTTCTATTATTTTGTTCATTTCGTATTTTCGTGGTGAGTACTTTTATAGTCTTAATTTCTTTTCATTAACTATATTTTTCTTTTATTTACTAATATTATGGGTTATTTTTTATTGTCTTTTAAATTTTTAAATCTTTTTTCCTATTTTTCATTTTATTTTTTTATTATTTTTATTCTTATTCACATTTGATATCTATTCTTACTTTTATTTTCTTCCCCCCCCCCTTATTTTCTTTTATTTAAATTTAGTTTTTACTTTTATTTTTATTTTTTAAGTGGACTCCTCCATCCTCCTGGGATCTGCAGAGCCACTCTAGGTCTCCAAACCAGAGTATGTCACAGGAACATCAGGTGACAGCCCTGGGCTTCCCTGCAGTAGAAACTCGTGGTACAAGGACTGTAACAGCCCGCCTCGGGTGGCTGTGGCATTGCCAGGTCACTGACTAGCACAGGCTGGAAGGTGGCAGAAGCAGATAGAGCAGAGCCATCCACACAGAGAACGCGGGCTCTGAGGTGATCTGCAGCGAATGCAGCAGTGATGCTGCTTTACAGATTGTTTAAATGCCGCTCTTAGACACAAAATGTCTCGTTCCCACCCTCCCTGGAGGATTTGCCCAGCGCTGGGCAAGTCCTTTTTGCTGGTAGGGAGGGAGAAGTCATCGAAGTTCAAGCTATAAAATCCCATTTAAGCTGTCTCACGGACAAAGTATTTTCCCACAGGAGCCCATCTGAAAGCAGTGGGCTTTCCTCCACTCATACTGTGCTCCTTGGAAGGGAGAAGCAGCACCCCTCTCAACCCTGGAGCCTTCAGGGAACTCTGAAATGAAGCAGCCCTTGGGGGCTAAGTCTCCAGAGCTCGGTTATTAGCACTGAGCCAGGAAATTGGGACTAAAATTCCTGCCGATGCAGTTTAGTTTTCAGCACCTTCATTTTTCAGGCAATTGAAATTCTCCCTCCAAATTAGCTGGCCTATTTCAGGCAGCACCTGACTTTGGGGGAGGTTGGGAAAGGGCTGTAAAAATATTCCCATGTTTTCAACTCGAACTGCATTAGGAGTGAGGGGTAGGAAGGGGGAGAGGTGCTCTAGCAGGCGCAGTGAGGCTGTGACGTGGTTTTCCCCTTGGGTGGCAGGTGATCTGCACATGCTGCTTTCTGCTGGAAAGAGAATTAGTTCAAGATGTGAGAGGAATCAGGCTGCAGTTGTCAAGAGATGAAGAGAGAAAGGGTAAAACAGGCGTCAAAATAAATAAACTTAACAAAAGCCGTGGCTGGGTTTTGGCTGGTCACCACCCTTGGCTCTGCCTCCCCCTCAGGTGGAGGATGCTGCTGGCTCCGAGGCTTACCAGATGTTAGGAACCACTGCCATCACCTGAGGTCACCAGCCCTGACTCTGGTCCTGTTTCACATCAGGCTGGTGGGCTTGTAGAATCCAGTCTGCTGAACAGCAAGAAATGCGAAAAAGTATTTGGGGTGAAAAAAAAGCAGGGAAGCAAGACAGGGGTGCTGGAGCATTAGTGTTGAGGCATTTTGCAAGAGGAAAAGAGGTGTTTTTCATCTGTCCTCCTAGAATTGTTTCTATACTTTTTCCTCAGCAGTTCATTAAACCTAAACTACCTCCTCTCCTCATGTTTCAGTTCAAGCTCATTTCAAGTGTTGCTTTCAAACATTATTCCAGTGTAATTTTGGCACATCTATCCGGTCCTGCCGAATTTGCATGAGACCTAGTCTGGGAACAGCTCGCTTGAAATGACATTCGAGGGCTGTTTTAATATTTGGCTGCAGTTAATATGGATGTAATTAGTTGACACTTGTAAATCCTCAGGTTAAAAGCCCTGTAAGAAATGCAGGAAGCTGAACGCACACCTGAGGCCAAGCCCTCAGCTCCTGTAGGGTGCTGAACCTCCCTGCCACAGCTGGGCCGGCACCACCTTGCCCTCCGAAAGCTCCTGACCCACACCCATCAGGTGTGATGCTGAAGCTCTACCGTGTATTTACATTGACTTCCCCAGAGTTCCTTCTGCCCTGAGAGCACAAAACCCTTCTGGCTGAGACGGGCTCACACGTACAGAAGGGATATTTCCATATCAGACCTTTGTAATACTTTTTATTGTTTTGGATCGAAGGAACTCAGACTAGCCTGGCTCACAGTGCCCCAGACACATGCATTTTTAATCCACATCCAGACCAAGCTGCGTTGTGCAATAGGCTCCCTGCTTCCAAAAAACAAGAGATAACATGTAAGTCTGCCTAGTCCATTCTTGCCTGAACCAAAGACAAATTAAGACCAGCCCAGGTTCCAGGGCAGGAGAGGATCATTGTAAGGCAAATGAGACCTTGGCTCCTCATGCTTCTCGATTTCGGCAGCAATTAGGAGACTGAAACCCAGACCTGGGAATGCTTTTCACGGTGTTTTTACGGGAGCAGAGGATAAGGGTACTTCGCAGCAGCTTAGACTTGGCCGTCGGCAAGCACGTGGCAGAGCCGGCCTGAGCACCTCCTTCTCCAGCATCCCCAGCACTGCCGGGCTGCACCAGCCACTCCGTGCCACCTGCCTGAGGGCAAGATCATTGATTTTCAATTAAAAAAATATGCAGCCACGATTCTCTTTCTTCTTGCTCTTCTTCCAATCCTTAAGACATCTTCTGTGAAGGAGCCTGCAGTAATCACTTCACCTTAAATGTGCATTGCCACCAGCGTCAGAGAGCTCGGGCGTGCTGTGGCTGCTCCTGAGGTGGGGCAGGGAAGCTCCTGGACCGAGGGGTGGCTGCAGGAGAGGTGGAACTGCAGCTGCTACACACTGGTGGCGTGTGGGGAGCTGCAGGACAGCCTAAGAAAGATCACACACCTCTTGTCTCCATACGGTTCCTCATGTACTGTTCTAAAACTCACTCCCATCACTCTCCCATCTCCCTGCAAACTGGTGCTTTCTCGGTCACTGTTCATTATTACACAAGTGACTCTTGCCTCCCGAGACCTTTTCCTCGAGCTCTCTGGAGAAGCAGTGTACACATATCCAGGGCTCTCCAGCCCTTCCTGACAATTCTACTTTCATCTGTGCGTGAAGTCTTCTTTCATATTGTCTCTTTAAGTGCTAAGAGCAAGTGTTTTGATGTTAACTTCTGGGAACGAGCTCTTAAGCTACCACCTCACGCTTAATTACAGTTATTTATTAAGTACTCCAGCATATCCAAGGGAGAACGGAGGTTTTCTCCTTCAAAGGGCTTCTGGATGTGGTTCGTCAAATATTTTTTGCCAAGCACAGCGCTTTTCCTACCCATGTCCTCTTGGACCACGGAGCTGTCTCCCCTGCTGATAACTCCATGGCATGGGGGCCTCCCTCCAGCAGCACAGCGTATCCTTAGGGCAGGGAGTGACTCCCCTCAATTGTTCTCAGGTGACTGCAGCCACACTGCCCCTGTGTTCAAGCACGCAGCTGGCTCTGCCCCACATTCCCAGCAGGATGGGTGCTGCCATACTGTCCAGTTCCGGGTAATGACACTAATGCTGCCACTCTTACTGCTGCCAGGTGATGTGGTGGGCATCATCTAACTCTCTTCCAGTCCTGGTACAAATAAAAGCCAAGGACAAAGCCAGATGCCACAACGATCTTCCCCTTTCTGAAGCAGGGCTGGGTGACGCTGAGAGCCTGGGATGCAGGCAGGGCAGCAGGAGAGCAGTCCAACAGCAGGATGGGCACCGGGCGCCCCTGGCACTGCTCAGTCAGGCTGGCTCTGTGGCCATGGTGTGGC